>NC_052358.1:14966383-15293761 GCF_009727055.1 Benincasa hispida
ATTCGATAAACGGCTCATTGGGATAGATGTAAATTAACAATACCCACCCCCCCCCCCCCCCCCCAGAACCATATAAGAAGTTTTCTCCTCGTACGGCTCGAGGAAATTCAAAGTTATGTATAGAATTCTAATTAATGTCAAATGATCCATAGATTATTAAATCAATTAGATATGATTAAATTACTTTTTCTTTATTAATTTGTTTCTTTTTTTTTTTTTTTTTTTTTGGAGATAAAACTCCACTAAAAGTTGAAGCAAGGCTCACATTGCTAAAACTTTAAAACATAAACCCAAGAAGCAAAATTTCAAGAAGAAAAATGTGAATCATGGGTCAAGGAATGATGCTAGCAAGCGCATTCGAGGCAATTTTTGGGTTTCTGGTAAGAATGACCATATGTTGCAATATGCAAGCACAAGAAGGGACAAAGTTCCAACAATCAAGCTAATGTCATGGAAAATGACGATGTGGTTTTCGTCATTTCTAAGATAAATATGGCTTCAGACACCAAAGGTTGGTGGATTGATATTAGTGCTACTAGGCACACTTGTAAGGACAAGTCATTGTTCATTACATATGAGAAGCTAGATGGTAGGGATAAGGTGTATTGAAAATGCTTCAACTGCCTCAGTGGAAGGAAAGGGAAAGGTCCTACTTAAATGGACTTCTAGAAAGATACTTACCCTTAATGACGCATGGCATATGCCAGAGTTTCGAAAGAATCTAGTGTCAGTAACCTTACTTAACAAAAATGGGTTCAAGTTTATATTTGAGTCATAAATTTATTTTGAAAAATGGGGGTATGTATGTGGGAAAAGGCTATCTGAGTGATGACATGTTCAAATTGAATGTATTGGCACAAATGTCAAAGAATAATAATAATATCAACTCTTCTACTTATATTGTTAAGTTGTGTGATGTATGACATTCTAGATTAGGACATGTCAATTGTTTTTTAAATAGAATGGTAAAATTAGGACTATGGCCAAATTTTAACATTGATAATAGACACAAATGCGAGTTTTGTTGAATCAAAGCTTACTAGAAAATCATTTTCATCTATGGTAAGAAGTAATGAGTTACTTGATTTAATCTATAGTGACATATGTGACATGAAAAATACTCTCACACGAGGTGGTAAGAGATACTTTGTCACATTCCTTGATGATTGTAGTAAATATTGCTATGTATATTTATTATATAGTAAAGATGAAACCTTTAATGTTTTTAAAACATATAAGGCAGAAGTTGAAAAACAACTTGAGAAGAAAGTAAAGGTGCTCATATCAGATAGAGGTGGTGAATATGAATCATCGTCACTTTATGAATTCTGTGAAATTAATGGTATAATCCATCAAACTACAACATCTTATACAACAAAACAAAATGGTCCAATTGAAACAAAGAATCGGAATTTAACAGACATGGTTAATTGCATGTTAAATTGATCAAGTTTACCTCATAATTTGTGGGAGAAGCTTTGTTGACAACAAATTTTATTCTAAATAGAATTCCACATAAGAAGACTAATAAGTCGCCTTAAGTGTGGAATGAAAAGGTACCTTTATATAAAATGCTGAAAGTGTGGGGGTGTTTGACAAAGGTACAAGTTGCTTTACCAAAAATGATCAAACTTAGGCCTAAGACAATTGACTATCTTTATAGGCTATGCAATGCATAGTGCTGCTTATAGATTCATGGTGATTAAATAAAAAATATCTAATATCAACAATAATACCATAATAAAATTGATTGAACTTGAATTCTTCGAGGATATTTTTTCTTTTAAAGGAGGAAGGACATAAGATTATTTGTACCAGACGAATTAATGAGGCTACCTCTTCGAAATGTCAAGATGATCAGAATAATGAGTTTGAACCTAGAAGAAACAAAAGAGCTAAGGAAACTACTTTTTTTGGACCTTATTTAATAACTTATATGATAAAAGATGAGCCTCAGACTTTTCAAGAAGTTGTATCATCTTTTGATGCATCTTATTGGAAGGAAGCTATCAATAGTGAGCTAGAATGCATTTTACAGAACAATACATGAGTATTGGTTGATTTACCTCCTGGAAGTAAACCAATTGGGAGTAAATGGATTTTTAAGAGAAAGCTAAAGGCTGACGACACTATTGATAAATACAAAGCCCGGTTGGTAGCTAAAGGCTTTCGCAAAAAAGAAGAGCTAGATTTCTTCGCTACCTATTCTCTAGTGACGAGGATTACATCTATAAGGATGTTAATTGCAATAGCAGATTTACAAAATTTGGAAATACAGCAAATGGATGTGATGTTGGGATTGGTGTCCTAATTCTCCTGGAGTCTCATAGTTTATAAACTTTGTACACATTGTTATTAATAAAATAAGAGTTATTTTATTTGCATTTACTCATATCCAATAAACAAAGATCCATGGTTATTATATGTAAACTTAAGTATGTATATGAGATATACAAGTGGATCATGCCTTAAGTAATAACCTAAAAGGTCTGTAGTATATGGATTAAGGAGGGATACCTTATCCTGGTGACACTACAAATACGGTCTGCTTTGTAGAGGTTTACGAGTGTTGTGAACTACTACAGATGGTCTGATCCTGACCATTCATATGGAGACATGCGAGCGGAGGTGTCCTATACAAAGAGTTTGTATAAGACTAAACCACGAGATGATTCGTCTCTTTATATAACGTCGTAGATACTTGAGACTAACATCTCACTAAAACGACCATCGGTGACATGACTTTAATCCTGAGTATTTTGGGAACTCCTGCCTTTGAGGGTGGTCCTTTGATTTGGGTGAGAGTGGCCAGATTGTCAACTCAACAAGCCTACCTTTTTGGGGATTTTTCTAATTGGGGAGCTGGGAACTCAATTACACAAGATGGAATTCACTTCTTCCCCGAAGCAGGGGTAAGTAGATAGATTTCTCCCTTAAGGGCTGATTCCGGATCTTGAACATAGTGGCCACATTCTCTCTTTGGAAGAGAGAACCCAGTCATAGTAGGACTATGACTCATTGTTCATTTTAGGAATCAGTGGTACTTAAGGAGTTAGATGTAACTACAGGGGTAAAACGGTAAATTGGCCCAACTGTGCTTACGAGCGATCTGTGAAGGGTTATCGCACTGTTGATTGGTTGATATGGACATAGAAATATATCTATAGTGAGGAGAGTGCAGCTATCGGTCTTTAGTGAAGTGTTCGACAGTTAATGGATGGTGGATCCCATGACTAAAGAGTTTAGTCAGTTATTCACGTACCGTTGGAGCTTCAAGCTACAGGTCCATAAAGTTCCCTTGGTAGCTCAATGGATTCAAATTGAGAATCAGTTCTTAAAGTTAGTTTGAAGTGTTCAAATTAATATGAGGAAATCCAATTATATATTATATAATTGGTGTGATGTATGAGATACATCAAGTGGAGAATTAATGTAAATATGATTTATATTAAGTACCATAAAATAGAAAAAGGACTATGGTTTGTATGTTTCATGAGATGAAATATTAAAACTATAGGTTATAAATATAATATGGTAAGTGATTATCATATTTATTTATAGTATATTAATTATATGATAATTAATTTATTTTTCTCTAATAACTAATTGAGTGGGAGGTTATTGGTGGTTTTATGGTAATCGTGAGATAAAAGAAAAAATGATTTCCTAAAATTCGAACTTACTCGTTTCGGAAAGAACTCACGAAGTGATAGCTATAGAGAGACTAAACGATCGTGAAGCTTTGACTATACGATAGTCATTCAATTGGTCGTAGCTAAACGATCGATTGGCTAAGTCTATACGATAGGCTGTCATTTACTACACGATCGAGCACATCGTCTATACGATAGACACTTATTATCTCTCACTTGCTCGATCGTCTACACGATCGTTGTCCTCTAGTCTATTCCTCAAGCCAATTTTATATAGAGCCCACAACTCCTGTATTCTCACACCGAGAATACCAAGGTAACCATTGTGGTGGTGTCCTTACTTAACTCGATTGGTTTCGAGGAGTTGTTGGTTGTTCGTTGTGTGCGTGCTGTTGATCGTGCTGTGCACCGATCGTTGCGTTCGAGTGTTACTGGTCTTGGATGCTTGGTGATCGATTGAGGGATTTGTGAAGAATGTTTCTTCAAAGGTATGCATACTCTATCCCTTGATACTCTTATAAACATGCTGTAATTTCGAGTTTTGTATAACCTGTTAGTTTCCGTTCTTGTACTGTAATTGTTTATGTTCAACTCGAATAGAATTTGGAACGATCCTTCTACTGCTCATAGAAATCCTCGTGCTTGATTTTCTTTAATTGGTATCAGAGCCAGGTTGTTCTGATATTCCAAATCTCACTTCTATTTTGAATTTCTTTTACAATCGTGGTGGGTTTTAAGGTTTCTACATGGAATTTAAAGGTTAAATACGTTTGTGGACGTGTTGATGAATGTTTACGGGTTAACTGCCTCAATTTAAAGCTTTCTTTTCGATTACAAAGTGTTAATTTGTAAAGGCCCATGCGTTTTTTGGCATAATTAACAAGCATCGAATCTGTAATTCAAAATGTTTTAGTTTGTTGAGTCATTCATGATGAAGTTTCGAAGCATGGAAATGCGGTTCTCATCCAGAAAGAAGACCAAGGGTTGGTTGTATCGTGTAGCCTAAGGTAAACGATTGTTGAGTTTTGGCTAAATGATCGCGTAGAAAAGTTCTGCATGATTGTATAGTATTTACTAAATGATCGTTTAGCTAATGCCAAACGATGGGGCAAAATGTTTGCTCTATCGCGTAGCGTTGGTTGCTCGATCGCGTGGGCGGTGGAGGTAAACGATCGCCTAGAGTATTTGATGCTCATTGTTTAATAAAAGGCGTATGCACTAAACGATCGTGTAGTTAGCATGCCTCATCGCATAGTCACTGACTACACGATCACCCTGTATACGATACCTTGGCGCTTACTCAACGATTGTGCTTCACCACATTATTGTCGTTTAGTCAATCGCTTAAGGCTTGCGATGCACAATTGTGTGCCTTCATGCTTCATCGCATAGCCAAAGGTACACGATCGTTGCTAAACGATCATTTAGCTCAGAAGCATTAGTAAACGATTGAGTAAAGCATTTACTCTCTCGTGCAGGCGATCACTTAGATTTAGTACGCGATCAAGGAGACATGTTTCTTCGCCTGGATGGTTCAAGACCTGGTTCGCTTGTTTGAACTGGAGATTTATTGCTATTTGTAATAGTTAGCTTTGGTTTTTGAGGATTTGAGGCTAATTATCCCAGTTCATCAACTTCTATTTAATATACATGAGATGTATGTTGGTTTAATATGCCATAGTGTATGACATATAGATTTGAAACCTATAAGAGTGTATCAACATGCAGCGGAAGACACAAGGATCAATAAGCATTCAAATTCACTAATTTTGACAGAAACTAAAGCATGTTCATCAAATATAAGAGGGTTTGTAGTCATACTTTGTAGAACTCTTCAAGATCTTGATCAACAGCAGTTGTCTTCTCCAAAGAACACCGTGAACCACCTCAAGATCTTCCCCACTATCCTCTTGGAGCTTTAGAATGAGTTATGGGACTCAAGAACAGCTTGAAGCAACAGAAAACCAGAGAAAAGCTCACTGCACCACACTATTTGAAGAACTCTTCTTCAACCTGAAATTTTCTCTAAAATTTCTTTTAAATGCATGCCTTAAATTCACTCTAATCTTCTTTATTTATTGCAGGTGAACATGCAAAGAAGATCACTGCATGAGTTGCAATTCATGCTTGGAGTAAATAAAAAATGGTGTTTATGTGAGCAAGTAGAATATGGTAATGTAAAAAATTGATTTTCCATTTTGTGAATGTTTTCAATTTTCATTTTTTCCCAAAATCAAAGGATTTTTAAAAAACTGAAAAATTTTATTAATTTTAATAAAATTAATTTTCTGATAAAATTAATAGATAATTATTTAAATAATTCTAATTAATTTAATATCAAATATTAAATTAATTTTTATACAAATTCATCTTCATATATTTAAATCATATTTAAATATAAATTCTCATATTCTGTTTAATTCTAATTTGAACGTTTCAAATTAACTTATCAAGCTATCTAAAGCTTATTCATTTACGAGCTAGTAGGGGGACCTCGTGGACCTACAGATCATGGGCTCCAACGATTCGAGATTAATCGACTAAACTCATTAGACTGAATTAACCTCCATTCATTAACTAATTGGTCACTCCACTATAGTCCATAGTTGAACTCCCCTCACTGTAGATATATTATGTCCACTTAATATAACCATAATCAGTAAGTCGATCCTTCACAGGTTGTTCGTAATCACAGTTGGGTCAAAATAACCATTTTACCCCTGTGAATACATCTTGTTCCTTAAATTCCCACTCTCTCTAATGAACAATTTTGATTCATAACACCTATGAATCAAATCCTTTCTCTATCATTAGAAGGTAGGCCCCAATTGTTCAAGACCTGGAACCAGTACTTAAGAGAACTAATGCGTGGAAAAGGGAGGAGAGGAAAATAAATATGCATCTTATATTATGCGTTGATCTCCATGCGTCGATGGTCATGTGTTGGACTAGAAAATATACAATATGCGTTTAAGCATGTATGCGATGACTATACGTTCCTACCACAAGTTTTCTCGTTTTCTCGCCAAGTATAACGAGAACGCAATTTTCTCGGGATGATCCGAGGTCGAACACAGGGACTTGTAACTCGATGTTTGTGAAGTAATGCGTTTGAGGCAATGAATAAAAGTAAAAAGATAAAAGTAAAGTATTATGCGCTACTCCTACTCCTAACTAAACAAATTGAGCAATGGAAGTTTAACTGCAAGGGTTGGTAGAGATGCGGCAACTATTAACGCGTAGAATTGTGGATAGGGTAAAATCACTGCGGCATTAAGCTTGGTCGTAAAGGTAATACCAGCTCGCCACATTAACGCATCGCACACCTTTCGGTGGTCAGCCTCATGCTTATATCTCTATAACGCATGGTTGCGTTGAGCATAAGATTATTCCTATCTCTAGGAACACTGCTTACTTTGTTTAGTGAGTTCCACTACTTACCCTCTCGAACAGAGGTTATAGCTACCAGCTCATAGATAAGCATTGCGATAGCCTCGCTCTAAGCAAAGAGGATTGACTCGATATACTCACACAACGTACACCTTTCGGTGGATTGCTATATGCGTCATATCTCTATGCCGCATGATTGAGTATGCGATAACTCTTACAATCTACACTTAACTCTCTGCAATGAAAGTAAAAGATGATAAAGAAGAAGAAGATGATGAATATGGTATTGAAGGAATTAAAGAGATGCATTGATTACAAAATGTATTAATGTCTTAAGCCAAAATGTAATACAATACAGCGATAAGAAGAAAGATGGAGGGCTAGATGTAGGCAATCTCTTGCTTCCATCAGATGTACGTCAAGGCAGTCGGTGGTGCCATGGATGGGTGGTGGAGTAGTCTCTCTCGAGCTCTATCTCCGACGAAACTCCGGTCGTCACTCGGAATGGGCTGTGGAGGTGAAGAATCCTCAAAGAAAATCTTGCTCATGCTCTCATCTGTGATCACAAGGATCTGCTTTAAGGCAGAAGCTCAGATGCCTTGAATTTGGGCTCTAAGGCTTTATTTATAGAGCTCAAACACCGATAGTATTGGTGATCCCGCTCTGAATCACTTCCATTTCTGACGCGGTAGGTGAAATGTCAACATCATCTTATCCTTTTTTATACTCTCAAGGTATGCTTCGTGCTTGTTTCTCCCAAAGTACCAACGCAGCGATCAACCTTCTATCACGACTATTACTCTGTAGCTGTGACATTCCATGCGATGAACTGATCTTTCATGAAGTTCAACGCATGCGATCAACTTTGCGATGGTCTGGCATCAGCTCATGCAATCGATTTCTGCGATAGCTACAAAAATAGACATTTTTGACACCGTATAACACATGTATAGGGTTAGCAAAGATTTTTGTGCTGATTGACGCAAACTCACTTTTCACATGAATTCTTAGTATTATCAACGCATATTCTGCTTGTTAGCCCTCATAATTCTAAGTAAAAGACTACAGTAGCTTGCATTCCTACCAGCTATCAAGAATAACCTATCTGCTAACCTTAAATCAGGTAAGAGTGAATTCCATATTGTAGGGCTATGTCCCTTGGCTATTCATCCAGTCTTATCCCCAAAATGGGAGGTTATTAAGATCAAGTTAACCTAGGTTACTTAATAAATGAAATAGTCAGTTTTAACAATAAACTGTCGTTATAAAGAAAAATGACTATTTTTGTGGTCCAGTCTGTATGCAAACTCATTGCATAGGATGCCTCCACTCACATGTCTCAACATGAACGATCTATAGATTACATCGTTTGTAGCACTTTATAACTCTTTGTAACAACTACAAAGTGGGCCGCATCCAATAGTGTTACCAGGATGAGATACCCAATTTCATCCATATACTTATTAGACCATTTAGGCTATATATTGTTAACTTGATCCTGTTTATATCACTATATAAAGTTACAGTATTCAGACTATAGCCATGGATATGTTTATTGGATTTTCATAATAGAATGCAAAATCAACAACTTAATTTTATTGATAAATAGAATGTTTAACACGAACTGCGAGTTCTAGGACATTCCCAACAAAATTCACCTTAGGTTATGCAATTATTCATGCATCATATATTATAAGTGTTATAATATAGCTTTTGACATGATGAAATTACAAGAGAGCATGCGCATGTATCATGAAATATAAGAGTTATATTTATGCATGCAGTAAGCATATTCATGCATCATCTTTATATTATAAGCGTTATAATATAAGGGTGAATGGAAGCATGTTTGCTTGGTTCGTTGCTTAGTTTTATAAGTGTTATATAAAAGTAGCATTGAATGAACAATGCATGGAGCATGACACTTAGGCTTGTTTATAAACGTTATGAATGCCTTGTATGTGTAGCTTCGCATTATGTTGGTTTTAGTTATTTCCTTTTATAAGTGTTATAATGGAAATTAGAACTAAAATCGATAAGAAAGAGTTGCATGCAAACTTAGGTAAACTTATGCTTTAAAAAGGTTTTAAAATTGGATTGAGATAGACCTACGTTCAAGGTTCTAATGAGATTAGATGCTTAAGTTTAATCTTTTAAATCGGTTTAATATGATTAAATTGATTGGAATAAAGGTTAAAATTGTATTAAATCGATCTATAAGAGACCTTTTGTCTAAGGCGGATTCTGTCTAGGCTGGGGTACTTAAGCTAACGGAAACGGAACACCCCTACTTGGGAACCTACCTGGAAAGGTGAATTAGATAGATTTTCTGCAAGCATGCGACAGTTGATCAAAGACTTCGTTAAAGAGTTTAATGAATGATGATCAAAAGTTGTTTCAACTTTCTAAGGTAAGAGTTACTCTTGGGCAAACCTAAAAAGTCACTTAGTTAAAATCCTTAGCCATGTTTTTTCTAAGTAAACTAAACCCTAGGTTATAAAATACTCAGTGGGAGGAAGAGATATATATGATACGTTAATGATTCCACTTACGTTTCTCCCTGAATGTTCACGTTGTAAGATTCATGCTTGGCCTCGTGGTGCCCTGGGAGCATCCCCCTTCGAATGGTGTTTGCATAAGTCAATATTAAGGTGGACGGAGAGAGTATTTATAGTAAGTGGATAAAGGGTTTGTATCAACACGTCTTACGGTCTTCTTCATTGGTTCGCACCATGAGATCATTCTTACACTCCCTCGTGGCACCTTGGGAGTATCCCCCTTCGGATGGGTTTTGTGCAGTTGATTAATATCAAGGTGAACTCCATATGGATAGGATCACTTTAGTTTTTGCCCCAATCGAATTTTTTCCATTCGGATAGACTGCTTAGGGCAGAACTCTATGGGCTAAAATGACGGGACACACTTACGGAAAATTGTTAAGTAAGTTAATGATTTCTTGACCAAATTAATGATGGCTAGTTGTTATAAGAGCAAGGTTGTTCTGGTATTAATGACTGGTTGAGAATGTCTCAATTCCGAGGAGGGATGAATGACTACCCTTTGGTGACTTTTGTCCTAAACCTTTGGAGTGTCATTGCGAAACTAGATGTCACACGAGGTTCATTTGAGTTTTGCTAAACCGTATTGGATGTTTTTTTTTTAAAAAAATGAATATTTGCTTAAAACCTAATGTAGGTCAATGTGTTTCTTTTTCAACAACATGAATGTTTTTCCATTAAATGCCTCTAGTTTGGCCAATTACATACAATGGAAAGAATCTTAAAACATATTTCATGGTAAATGACCTCGAGTTTGTCATGGTTGAAGAGTGTCCTCAAGTCCAGACCCTTGATGCACCGCGAAGTGTTCATAATGCATATGAGGTGTGGATGAAGGCTAACTTGTTGGCCCGACTTCACGTTTTGGCTAGCATACCTGATGTTTTGGCCAAAAGGGTTGAGAACATGGTCATTACATGTGAGATCATGGACTCGTTGTAAGAATTGTTTGAACATTAGTTCTCACTTTTCGAGCACAAGAGGATAGATGACAAAGAAACCAGTAGTATCAGTTCCTAAGATAAACTCCAGTTAGAGAAAACAAGTGTTGCCAACTCTGATAAAGTTCATCGACGAGAAATGTTCTCTGACATGGAACTTGGAATTTATTTAGGTTCTGACACTAATTCCACTACTTTCCAAAAGAGTAAGAAATCTAAAGACAGTAAATGTGATTTATTGTTCTTGGAGACGTGTTTGGTAAAGAATGATAATTCTGTTGGGTTTTATATCCTAAAACTCGTGGTTTGTAAACAATAAAACTTATTCTGAAAATTTAATAAGTTGTTATTGAATACATTGTTTTTTAGAAATCCAATAAACCTAAAGTCCTTTGACTATTACATGAGTACTTGAACTTTATGTGGAGACATACAAGTGGATCCGGTTCGAGTAAATAGTAAAAAATGATCTATAGTATATGAATAAGGTTGGGTGCCTTATTCTGGTAACACTATTGGATGCGACCTACTCTGTAGTTGTTACAAAGAGTTGTAAAGTGCTATAAACAAAGTGATCCTAATTCGTTCATGTTAGGACATAAGGAGTGGGGGCGTCCTGTGCAAATGAGTTTTAGACAAGACCAGACCATGAAACTAGTCACTCTTACTTTATAACGACGTTTACTGTTTAAGATTGACTATTTCAAAGCGATGACCTAGGTAACTTGACCTTAATCCTGAGCTAACTATGAACTCCTGTTTTTTCGGGATTATTCTTTGATCTGCAAACGGTGAGAGTAGACCAACGTCTCTGTTTAATAAACCTCCCATTTTGAGAATAAG
The DNA here is from genome assembly GCF_009727055.1 of Benincasa hispida. Classification (NCBI taxonomy): domain Eukaryota; kingdom Viridiplantae; phylum Streptophyta; class Magnoliopsida; order Cucurbitales; family Cucurbitaceae; genus Benincasa; species Benincasa hispida. The sequence goes on from NC_052358.1 coordinate 14,977,769, forward strand.
ATCAGATAGATAGCTGGGGACATAGGGTGCAAGACGGAATTCACTCCTACCCGATTAGGGTTAGTAGAGAGGTCGTTCCCTTTAAGTGCTGATTCTGAGTCTTGAACAAGAAGCCTCACCTTCTCATTAGCCCGAGAGGGATTCGATTTGTTAATTGGATCACAAATCAATTGTTCATTAGGGGATCAGTGGGACTTAAGGAACATGAGGTAATTTCGAGGGTAAAACAGAGATTCAACCCAACCGTTATTACGAACAACCTGTGAAGAGTTAACTTACTAATCATGGTTATATCGAATGGACATAATATATCTACAGTGGGGGGAGTTCAACTATAGGATTTAGTGGAATCACCTATTAGTTAATGAATGGGGGTTAGTTCGGTCTAATGAGTTTAGCCGATTAATCTCGGATCGTTGGAGCCCATGATCTATAGGTCCGCGAGGTTCCCTTACTAGCTTGTAAAAGGATTAGCTCTAGAGTAGCGTGATAAGTTAATTTAAAATGTTCAAATTAGAATTAAACGGAATTGAAAAATTAATATTGAAATATGATTTAAATATTTGAAGATAGAATTGTGTAAAATTAATTTAAGAATTGTGTAAAATTAATTTAATATTTATCATTAAATTAGTGAGAATTATTTAAATTGTTTAAATAATTTATTAATTTTATTAAGAAAATTAATTTGTGAAATTAATTTTGTAAAATTAATAATATTTTCAATTTTATTAAATGAAATTGATTTATGAAATCAATTTATTAAAAATTTGAAAAAGAAAGAAATACACAAAATGAAATTTAGCATTTTTCCATTACTTCTTCAAGTTGCTCACACTAAACCCACAACTTAAGTCTTTGTTAACTCCAAGCATGAGCTGCATCTCATGCAGCTAATCTCTTTGTATGATCATCTGCAATATATTGAAGAGATTGAAGTGTTTTTTTATGCAATGCAACCAAAAGAATTTCTCTGAAAAATTCGTGAGAAGAAAGGTGTTCTTCATTTGGGTTACTGCTGTGAGCATTCTCCAACTTCCCTTAATTCAAGCTTATTTTGAGTCCCACTACTCAATCTAGAGCACCAAGAGGATAGTAGGGAAGATCTTGGGGTGGTCTACAACAAGATTCAAAGGAGATTTGCAACTGGAATTCAAGCTTTGAGAAAGTTCTACAGAGGTATGTCATGAAACCCATTTATTTCTGCTGAAGCATGCTATCATTTCCGCCAAAATTAATGAATTAGAGTGCTTATGGGTCCTGGTCGCTTCTGCTGCGTACTGGTTCATTCCAACAGATTCTTCCTGGATCCTTGATTCGGGTGCTACTATCCACGTTAGTTCTTCCAACCAAGGATTTAGTTCCTGGCAAACATTCGCACATGGAGAGTTGAGTCTTCGAGTCAGTACTGGTGAGGTTGTTTTAGCTGTTGTTGTGGGCAGGCTGAAGTTATTTTTGGACAAGAAACGTTATCTGTTACTGGATAATGTTTTTGTAGTTCCTCATATCAAGAGGAACTTAATCTCGGTTTCTTGTCTCATTGAACAAGGATATACAGTCTCCTTTTCTGAGAGTAAAGTGTTTATTTTTAAGAATGGTATGGAGATTGGTTTTGGTTCAATGGAGAATAACTTGTATGTACTAAGGTCGTTAGTCATAAAAGCCTTGCTTAATATTGAAATGTTCAGTACGACGACAACAGCTAAAAGACCAAAGGTTTCTCCTAAGGAAAATGCCCATCTTTGGCATCTAAGCTTAGGTCACATCAACCTCAATAGGATTGAGCAGTTGGTGAAATATGGACTTCTAATGAGTTTAGAAGAAAACTCATTGTTGGTGTGTGAATCATGTCTTGAAGGAAAGATGACCAAACAACCTTTTACTGAAAATAGGTTATATAACCAAGGAAACCTTGGAGCTTGTATATTCAGACCTCTGTGGTCCGATGAGTGTTAGAGCTTGAGGTGGCTATGAATATTTCATTTTTTTCATAGATGATTATTCAAGGTACGGGTATCTTTACCTAATGCAACGTAAGTCTGAAGCTCTTGACAAGTTCAAGGAGTATAAGGCTGAAGTTGAAAACTTGTTAGGTAAGAAGATAAAAACACTATGATCTGATCGTGGTGGAGAGTATATGGACTTCGAATTCCAAAACTATATGATAAAACATGGAATCACATCCCAACTCTCGGCCCTAGGTACATCTCAGCAAAATGGTGTATCAGAAAGGAGAAACATAACCTTGTTGGACATGGTTCGGTCTATGATGAATTATGCTCATCTTACAGACTCGTTTTGGGGATTTGCAGTGGCGACTGCATGTTACATTCTGAATAATGTTCCCTTAAAAAGTGTTTCTGAAACACCTTTTGAGTTGTAGAGAGGTCATAAATGTAGTTTACGTCACTTTAGGATTTGGGGATGTCCGACCCACGTGCTTGTGGCTAACCCAAAGAAGTTGGAATCGCGTTCGAAAGTTTGCCTTTTTGTAGGCTACCCAAAGGAAACGAGAGGTGGATGCTTCTATGATCTGAGTGAGAACAAAGTGTTTGTGTCAACAAACGCTATCTTCTTGGAAGAAGACCACATCAGGGATCATAAACCACGAAGCAAGCTTGTTTTACATGAGATTTTTAATGAGACTACTGAAGGTTCAAGAAGAGTTGTTGAACAGACTGATAGATCAATAAGAGTTGTTGATGTCGGTTCATCTAGTAAACCATCTCAAGAGTTGAGACTACTTCGACGTAGTGAGAGGGTTATGAACCCACCAGAACGCTACATGCGTTTGACTGAAGCCCAAAACCTCACGTCTAATGATAGGGTCGAGGATCTATTGTCTTATAAGCAAGCAATGGAGGATTTTGACAAAGATGAGTGGATTAAATCCATGAACCAGGAAATAAAGTTTATGTACTTCAATAATGTATAGGAACTTGTGGATCAACCTGATGGGGTAAAACCTATAGGGTATAAGTGGATCTACAAGCGAAAACGAGGTATAGATGGAAAGTTGCAAACCTTTAAGACTAGACTCGTGGCAAAGGGTTATACCCAGGTCGAGGGAGTGGATTATGAGGAAACTTTCTCACCTATTGTCATGTTGAAGTCTATTCGGATACTCCTCTCCATAGTCACATTTTATAATTATGAGATATAGCAAATGGATGTCAAGACTGCCTTTCTGAATTGTAATCTTGAGGAGACCCTCTACATGGCTCAACTAGAGGGGTTCATAGTTCCAGACCAAAAGCAAAGAGTTAACAAGCTTAATAGGTCCATTTATGGGCTGAAACAATCGTCTAGATCATGGAACATTAAATTTGACAGTACGGTCAAATCGTTTGGCTTTAATCAGAATGTTGATGAGCCTTGTATTTACAAGTAAATCATCAATAACTCAATAGCTTTTCTAGTACTGTATGTGGATGATATCCTACTCATTGGGAATGATGTAGGCTTTTTTACTAACATTAAGAAATGACTAGCTGCCTAATTCCAAATGAAAGATTTGAGAGAGGCGCAATATGTTCTAGGGATCCAGATCATTCGAGATCGTAAGAACAAGAGGTTAGCCTCGAGGGCGGTCATAAGTTCTTATCCTGACCATTCATGTGAACACTACAGATACGATCTGCTTTGTAGAGGTTTACGAGTGTTGTGAACTACTACAAATGGTCTGATCCTGACCATTCATGTGGAGACATGCGAGCGGACCACGAGGGTGGTCATAAGTTCTGATCCTAACCATTCAAAGAGTTTATATAAGACCAAACCGCGAGATGATTCGTCTCTTTATATAACGTCGTTGATACTTGAGACTTACATCTCACTAAAACGATCATATGTGACATGACCTTAATCCTGAGTGTTTTGGAAACTCCTGCCTTTTATTAGTATGAGTAAGAGTGGCTAGATTGCCAACTCAACAAGCCTACCTTTTTGGAGATTTATCTGATTAAGGAGCTAAGAACTTAGTTACACAAGATAGAATTCACTTCTTCCCCGAAGTAGGGGTAATTAGATAGATTGCTCCCTTAAGGGCTGATTCCGGGTCTTGAACATAGTGGTCACACCCTCTCTTTGGAAGAGAGGACTCAATCATAGTAGGACTATAACTTATTGTTCATTAGAGAAATCAGTGGTACTTAAGGAGTTAGATGTAATTACAGGGGAAAAACAAAAAATTGGCCTAGCTGTAATTACGAGCGATTTGTGAAGGGTTGTCGCACTGTTGATTGGTTGATATGGACACAAAAATATATATGTAGTGAGAAGAGTGCAGTTGTCGGTCTTTAATGGAGTGTCCGATAGTTAACGGATGGTGGATCTCGTGACTAAAGAGTTTAGTCAGTTATTCACGTACCGTTGGAGCTTCAAGCTACAAGTCCATAAAGTCCCTTTGATAGCTCAATGGGTTCAAGTTGAGAATCAGATTTTGGAGTTAGTTTGAAGTGTTCAAATTAACAAGAGAAAATTCAATTATATGTGATATAATTTGTGTGATGTATGAGATACATTACTTGGAGGAATTTATATAAATATGATTTATATCAAGTACTATAAAATAGAAAAAGAACTATGGTTTATATGTTTCATATGATGAAATATTAAAACTATAGGTTATAAATATAATATGATAAGTTGGTTATCATATTTATTTATCATATATTATTTATATGATAATTAATTCTTTTTCTCTAATAACCGATTGAGTGGGAGGTTATTGAAAGTTTTATGGTAACCGTGAGATAAAAGGAAAATTCTTTTCCTAAATTAAGGAGTTACTACATTCGGGAAGTTCTCACGAAGACAAGTGATCAAGTGAAAGAGTTTCACTAAGTGATAGCATTGATAGAGACTAAACGATCGTGTAGAGTTGATTATACGATAGTCATTCAACTGATCGTTGCTACATGATCGAGTGGCTAAGTCTATACGATAGGTTGTCGCTTACTAAACGATCGAGTACATCGTCTATACAATAGATCAGCTTCTTATCTCCCACTTGCTCGATCGTCTACTCGATCGTAGACCTCCAATCTCTTCCTCAAGCCAAAATCACACAGAGCCCACAACTCTTGGATTCTCACACCAAGAATACCAAGGAAATACTTGTGGTAGTGTCTTTACTCTGTTTGTGAATCGAGTTGGACTCGATTGGGTTCAAGGAACTTTTGGGCATTCGTTGTGTTCATGGTGTGTTGTTGGAGTTTCTGTTCATTGCGTTCGAGTGTTGTTCTTGGACGTTTGGAGACTGATCGAGGGATTCTTGAAGAATGGTTCTTCAAAGGTATGCATCCTATATCTCTTGTATCATCGTTTAGCATGTTGTAATTTCTGTATATGCATGACCTGTTAGTTTCCGTTTTAAGACTGTAATTGTTTATGTTCAATCTGAATGGAATTTGGAACGATCCCTTTCGCTGCTTATGGAATTCCTCGTTTTAGATTTCCTTCAGAGCAGGGGTCAGAGGACAATCCTCTAATAAGACGAACCTTAGATCGTCAACAACAAGAATCGTATTCAAGTTGGATTTCCATGTAGAGTAATTATCGCCGGTAAGTTTTTCATTTTTAAGTAGTATAATTGTTGAGGAAGACATTGCTGACAATTAAAAAAAAAAAAACAAACAAACATTTACCATATTAGTGATCTTTACCTTAACCCATCATACAAGCAAACAACTGCAAACTATCCAATCATACGCATCTTGCTCCCACTTACTATAGACACTTTCCCCATTCACCTTGTTATTGACCCATACAAACACTTTCCAAAGGGAAGCCGAGCATGGATCTCACACACTTTCCAAAGGTAAGCCGAGCATGGATCTCACGTTGTGAACATATAGGGACATAGGAGTAAAAGTTGTCAATCTATCTAGGTCTATGCTATTATAACTCTTATAAAAAGGTATTTACACAATTTTCTAGGTGAATTGATCCTTTTAATTAATCTAGTGACATTGCATGCTAACATTAAACTATGATAATTCAACTCAAGTTTCAGGTTAGTTCTCAGGTAGGAGGTGTTCCTCAACTCAAATACCTTCAGAACCTAATCGGTAGAGTTTCTTTATAATCATAGTAATGTTTTTCCTACTTTGTTCATTAAAACTATTTTTTAAACTAAATAAGAAATAATTCTAATCTTAATAGAATTAAAATGATCTTAGGCTTAATTAATTTTAAATAAATTAAAATTAATTAATTTATCATATGATCCTATGTTTGCATGCAATTCTTGATTATAGATAGACGGTTTCTAATAATTAATTTTAAAAATATTTTCAAATTTTAATGACTAACCCTATAATCATGCTTTCTATAATTTAATTTAATTTTTTAAAAAAATATATACTGATTAAATAATTAAACCATAAAGAATACATTGCATGAATATAATATAACAATTATATTATTACTATGGATGTGTCATGCTCAATACATCTTGATTTTCATATTTAATTAACATAACTCCTTATATTAGGCTAAACATGAAAATTCATACTAGCATGCTCTACAAATTACATTAAATATAATCGTTTATATTTAACCTATATAATTAGATACTTCATGCTTTATTAATTTCATCAAATTAACATAATCATTGTATTAAATAAATCATGAAATTAAATAATCATGTCATATCTCATACATTATAACTATTATAATATATAAAAATGCATTGAGCATGCTTAACCTAAGGTGGGATTATATCTAAATGACATTCAAAAATCATTTAAATAGCATATGAATTGATTAATTGGGTCCTAGGATAAAATTAAAAAAATAAAATTACATTAATTTTATAAATTTTATCATAAAAAAACTTCAACCGCTCCAGAACCGGACCAAAACTGCTTGAACCGGATTGGGCCAGATTGTTGAACTAGGGTTGACGTCAACATCTTTTGTGTTTCCAGCTCTATTCATCTGTTTTCTGCCATTTTTGACAAAAAAAAATGGTCTCAAATTTCACCGATCAAAAAATTCTAAAGCCAATTAACCAAATCAGTTCACAGCAAAACTCATTCACAACATAGATCCCACCTTAAATAAAACAAACAAAATTTAATTCGTTAATTAAAAATCTGAGATGGCTCTCGGATTGAAATCTGAAATCCCAAGCGCAAAAAAAATCAGATCATTTTCAGTTTTTAATTACAAATTAACAAAGAAAATAAATTTAGAAACTCTTACTCTTGTTGACGACTTTCGAGGGCTTCACCAACTTTTTGGATCTACAATCTTGATTCCTCTACTACAAAAACAAGTGAACACCACCAAAATGGTTTCACCAGGTGTTCACGAGTATTCTCCTTAGGCTAGTGAGTAGAAGATTTTGTTAAGAGAAAAATCTCAAAAGCCATAGAGAAACCAATGCGTGATCCTAATAGAATTGTATTTGAGAGAGGAGAGAATTAAGAGAAGATCTCTTTCATTCCTATATAACTACGGAGAGTTTGTTATAACAATTTTTTTAATTTAAATTTATTATTTATTTAATTAATAAATTAAATCTAATTTAATTTATTCAATTAAATAATAATAAATTCATTTAATTTAAAGATAAATTAAATCAAATTTAATTTATTAAAATAAATCAATTAATTATCAATTAATCAAATTAATTAATAATAATTAAATATCTCATATTTAATTAAATGTGCATTATATTTAATTAAATGTGCATTAGAATCATATTCTAATACATCCATATCTCATAACCTATAGTTTTAATTCAATTAATTTAATTAAATCAAATTTAATTAAAATTAAATAATTAATTAGTCATTAAATTAAATATCACATATTTAATTTAACTTTATAATTGAATGACATCCAATTATTTTCCTATCATATTACCTATAGTTTTAATGTACATCTAATATGCATTAATTTTAACCTATAGTCTTCAAATATTTAATTCTCTCATTAAATTAATTTTTAAACAAATTCAAAATAAATTTATATTATAAAACTTTATATTATAATGTATCACCATTCATTATATTATTTCCCTTAGTAAATTTGAACATTTTAAATTACTTTAATTACCTCAATATCCTTTATGAGCTACAAGCAGGACCTAATGAACCATCAGAAGCTCCAACGATATGAGATTAACTGGCTAAACTTATTAACCAAGTTAATCAATATTTATTAACTGTGGGTACACTCCATTATAGACCCACAGTTACACTCTTCTCACTGCAGACATATTTCTGTGTCCACGAATATTGACCAAATAATAGTAAGTTAGTCCTTTACGAGTGTTCGTAACACCAATTGGATCAAATTACCATTTTACCTTTGAGTTACCTGTACATCCTTAAGTATTGGTGCTCCTCTAATGAACATCTTGTTTGTGGTCCAACCATCAAACAGAAACCCCTCTCGGTCCAGCGAAAAGATAGGGCCCTTTGTTAAGTCCCAGAGACACCACTTAAGGGAACACTCATCTACTTACTCTTAAAGTTGGGAAGGAGTAAATTCCATATTATGAAATTATGTTCCCAGCTTTCCACTCGGTTTTATCCCCAAAATGGTAGGCTTATTGAGTTAACGAACTGGTCATTCTCATCCATACAAATCTAAGGATAATTCCTCGTGAACAGGAGTCCATAATCCACTCAGGATTGAGATTAAGTTGCCTGGGTCATCCTAGTAAAATAGAAACCTAACTAGTCAACAGAGTTACATCTAGAGATTACTATTTCGTGGTCCAGACTTATGCAAACTCATTACATAGGATATCCCTGCTCGCATGTCCCCTGCACGAATGTGTTGGATCATTGTGTTTATATCAAATACAGAGTGGGTCGTATTCATAGCATCACCAGGATAAGGTACCCAGCCTTATCCATATACTATAGACTCTTTAGGCTGTATCTTGCACTGATCCCCGTATGTCCCACATACAGTTCAAGACTCATACATTAGTCTAGGATGTTAGTTTATTGGATTAGGGTTATTTAAGTAAGATAAATACAAGATAATCAATAACTATTTAGTGTAACAAATATTAATAACACTTTATTAACGATCAATCAAATGTTATATTTACTATCTACGAGTTTAGGGTATAAAACCTAACAGTTAAGTCTCTTTATGGGTAGAAACAAGCACCTAAATAATGACATGAAATGTTTGATAACACTATGTTATCAAATGGATTTAAGATAAATGAGTGTGATAAACGTGTCTATGTTAAAACCATAGATCAAGAGTATATTATTGTTTGCTTGTATGTGGATGATATATTAATAATGGGCACAAATAGAAATGTTATTGATTCCGCTAAAGGATGTAGAAATCAAACTTTGATATGAAAGACCTTGATCTTGATGATCTTATCCTTGAAATTCAAATAACAAGAAATCTAAGTGGATATATACTTTCTCAATCTCATTATATAGAGAAAGTGCTAAGAAAATTTGATCATTTTGAAAGTAAGCTGGTTGTCACTCCATTTGATCCAAATTATAATTTGAAGGAAAATAATGATGAATGTGTGTCTTCTCTAGAATATTCTAGAGTTATTGGTAGCTTAACGTACATAATGAATTGTACATGACCTGATATTGCCTATTCAGTAGGAAGGTTAGCAAGATACTTCAACAATCATGGGCATGATCGTTGGAATGCGTTAGTAAGAGTTCTAAGGTACTTGAAGTATACTCTAGACTATGGATTGCATTATACGAGGTATCCACTTGTATTGAAAGAATTTAGTGATGCTAATTGAATTTCTGATAGCATGGAGACTAAATCAGCCAGTAGGTATATTTTAACCTTAGGTGGAGCAGCTATATCATGGAAATCTTCAAAACAGACGTGTATAGCACGTTCTACTATGGAATCAGAGTTTATAGCCCTTCATAAAGTAGAAGAAGAAGCTAAATGGCTCCAAAATTTTCTTGAAGATATTCTACTATAGCCAAAGCCTGTAAGTGCAATATGTATTTATTGTGACAATTTAGTGACTTCTATGAAAGTCAAGAATAATGTCTATAATGGAAAGTCATGACATATTAGACGCATACATAATTTGATAAGGCAATTGCTCTCTAATTGAATAATTTCCATTGATTATATGAAGTCGAAAGAAAATATTACAAATCCTTTGATGAAAAGATTGGTAAGAGGTCGAGGGAAATGGGATTAAAGCCTATGAAATGAGTTATCTGGTGGTAACCTAACCTAGTTGACTGAAGATCCCAAGATCTAGGTTCAATAGGCAAACTAGTTGGATAATTCATAGTTGACATGCTAAGAAACTTATAGTTTCTTCCCTTTCTATGATATTCTAGAGTGTGTGATCTATTGATGTTAAGGTTATATTCATATATATTTTATAAGAAGAGAAGTGAAAGGATGCTCTTAATCAATATTACCTATATGAGAGTAGAAGTAAGGTCGCTTCTCTGAGAACTTTTCAGATTGCTTATGTTCTCTAAAGTTTTCATGAATTCAGGATCTTGTCTAAGACCAAAATGGACACAAACATATAGAACTCAAAGATACAAGACGAGTTGTGTGTGATATCTGTTGTCTCAATTCACCAATGAGAATGATAGTTCCTAAGCTTAATCTCACTATTTCTTCGGTAAATTCGATAGATATTCACTAAGGAAGGTTCAAGTCTAGAAGACACCTCTGCTGATGCATAGCTTGTCTGTTTGCTCTCAACGGTTTTATTTGATTTTTCTCACTTTCTTTCATGTGGGGGATTGTTGGATCTATATAGTGAAAGAAAGTGAAAATTTGTTGAAAATTTGAAACATAAAATGAATTTGATTGCGTAGATTAAATTTATTGTTTAAAAACTTTCAAATTGAATTGAAACTTCAAATTAAAATGATGTTTCATATACAAATTTAATATTTATGAAAGTTAGATTTGTAGTTTCTTTTTTCAATTTGAATGAGTTATATTTGATTTTTTTCAAGTGACGACTCAATTGAGTTAAATTTGACAAATGTTTCAATTTCTGTATTTATTTGATTTTTTTTTTTTTTTGTAATTTAGAGGGTTACCAAGTAGCTAACTTATAAATAGCAACTTGATTCTTCATTTGTTGCATCTCGTTCCAAATTAGTTCTTTCCTTTCTTTCTTTATTTCTTTCTTTTGTTATTGAGTTGAGTTGAGAATAAGTACCCAAGAGTTCTGTCAGATCCAAATAGTTCGATGTTGCAGTTCTCTCGAAGTTAGTCATTGTATCCTACTGAGACGACCATTATAGTCTACTTGTAGCAAATGCAGAGCGAATAATTGTCTTCAGGACAAGGCTTACTAGAAGCGTGCTTCGACTATGTTTTGTGTCTCAAAAGGTTGTGTAGTTCTTTCAAGTTTTTTATTATTTTTATATCTAAATCTTGTTACATCATCTGACTTTTGTTTGAGTTTAAATATTATACATTGAGTAGTAATTGAAGTATAATCAGCTTGCTAGTATATTTAATTCTATATATACTATTTTCTCCGATAATTAGTTCGCTGTGGATCATGGTTTATGAAAATAAATATATCGTCCTCCTAGCTTTATTATTATCACCCGAATATCAATGAATATTATGGAAACAAAAATTTCCTAAAAAATGAAATTATTATGTAAACAAAAACTCCTGTATATTATAATGATTTTTGACAAATTACGTACGGAAACTTGTTTGCACGCTTTCCATATTGTATTGTATTTTTACATGCATTAAATTGTTTATCAAATTAACATCATCGGCAATATGATAGAATCTCAATAATTAATAGGGTAATTGCAATTAGTAATATTTTTTGGAGTAATAATTAAGTGTATAACATCATTTAAAAAATTACAAATATAGCAAAATCTATCAGTGATAGACTTCTATCGTTGATGGACTACTACCAGCGATATGATCTATCACTGATAAATTTCTACCAACTACCAATAATGTGGTCGGAGTCTATCATTGATAGACTATCTAAATTTTTTCATATTTTTAAACTTTTTATATTATATTATATCTACTAATATTTTGGGCCTGATGACTATATTTGCAAGTGTCCCTAATTATTATTCACATGGAATCACTTTATTATTGAGGTCTATAAATTGTTTTTTATTTCTTTGTTTAAAAAGTTCTAAGAACGTATCGAGATAGAAAATTTAAACTTATAATTTCTTAAGGTAGGGTATATGTTTTATGTAAATTGAATTATGACCATCTTGACGATGATAAACTTTTAAAATGACTGTTTTGTCACTGATATGAATGTTTGTTTTAACTCAACCAACTTATGTGGTTGAATTTAACTTAATTAATTTAAGTGGTTTAATTTGATATTTAATAGATCTAATTAATATTATTATTTAGAGAAGATATTATTGAACTCGAAATATAAAATAGGTAACTAAAAAAGGAATGAAAATAAAACAAAGCTAACAACCTATAAAATGAAACAAACATTTTATCTGTTTAAGATATGAAGATAAACATGTTACATACCATTGAAGTTTCGACACTAACGTGGAAATTTTAAAATATTTTTGTTTCTGGTGCTATTATTATTTATAGATTAAATTAAAATTATCGTTTCTAAATTGTCGATTTTGTATTGATATTGTCAATGTTGAATATAAACCATGACTTCGCATTTGGAACCATCCAAAATGTCTCATACTAATAGAGATAATTATTCACGCTTATATATTAATGATCACTTCGTTCCTTAATCAATGTGAAATATTGTTTGCAATCCTAACAATCAAGGGAGTAAATAGTTATAAATATGAAAGGTCAAAAACTAAACTTGTGATTTAATATATTCTTAGAGAAAAAAAGAGAGAAAAATTATATTTTTCGTCTCCAGATTTTGGGTATAGTTTTAATATGGTCCATTTTCATGTCCCAAAATGTTACCTTTGAGCTTTGAATTTAATTTTCATTTGGTTCACGGTAAAAAAATGTTACATTTTTTGGACTTTTATTATCGTTTGATCCATAAGTTTCAAGATTGACATTTGCAACATTAATTTTCATTAAATATGCAGTTTAAGTCATTAGTGTCAATGTCTATTGAATAATTTGAAAGAATCATAATTAAATAGTTTTCACTAATATTTCATCTCTATTAAAATTAATTTAAAATATACCCTTGATAATTATTTTAAATTAATCAAGCAATATTTAATGTCAAACCAAGGTGAGCATCAACAAAATTTCAAGAGTAAAAGAGTAAAATACTAAAATCTAAAGACCAAAGGAAAACGAAACTCAAACCTCTAAGATAAAAATGAAAGATTTTGACACTGATAGACCAAATTAAAAATAAACTCAAAATCTATAGAAAAAACGTAACATTTGAAATCTAATAACCAAATGAAAACTAGATTCTCAATTAGGGGTGAGCATGATAGACTGAAAAATCGAGTCGACCGATCGAATTGAAGTCGATCGATGTCTTTCCAAACCAACAAATTTTGAAAAAAAAACAACGAATAAAACCGACCGACCAATCGACTTTTACTCCTCAACGATCAAGATCGATTTGAACATTTACTAAATCTATTATAGTCGATTTGATGATAGTTTGATTGAAAAACCGACTCTATTCGATGGATGTTCATCTCTAACCCAACAACTAAAAAGGTAATTGTGCTTTTTCATTAAAAGAATATCAAACCGTGTTATTTTTATTCTTTGAAATATTTATGGAAGGTGATTCACCATGGAGGATGATTCTCCTCTTTTGCATTCAAACCCAAACAACCAATGGGGGGGAGGAGGAAAATTATATATAAAATAAACAAAAAGGGCAAAAAATAAAATTTATTTCACTGCAATTCCACACGCTTTGGCCAAACCCACCCATGTGAGCTGCCACCCAAGCAACCCCCACAATACTATTAGAACCCCAAAGTTCATATTTCATATATAAAATTGCATCTTCTTAACATTCCTTTCTTAATTTAATCTCTCTGCTTTTTAGTTCTTGTTCATCTTTTGGATTCTTTCTCATATTTAAATTACAAATTGGGTTTTTGTTCGCATCTATTGATTGTGGCTGCTCCAGCATTCTTTTGCCTTTCTAAAGGTAACTCCCCTTTTTCCCCCCTACGCGTTTATTCTCTCTTGGAAGAACTTGCTGGAATTTACTATTGCGTATGTTTCAGGCCACAATCTCAAGTGATTGTTTTGTTCTATTCTGTTCCTGTTGCTTCTTTGAGGCTGTTTCTCTGCTTTCTTGTTAGTTTCAGTGCTGATTTTGGGGATTTCAACAATTTCTTGTCCTGTTTGTTTTCATGGGGTTTTAGACTTTGGAGTTCTATTTCCTTTTTGGGTGTTTAAGAGATGGAGAAAAATTGAGGTTTGAGGGTTTTTTTGGGTAATTAATGGTGGGGTTTTGAGATTGTTCCCAATTGAAAGGGAGATGACTTCTTTTAGTGGATTGGGAATTGGGTTGAGTTTAGTTTTTGGTTGTCTTCTGTTTGCTCTTGTTGCTGAGCTTTACTATTTGCTTTGGTGGAAGAAAAGAAGCTTCAATTCACAAGTTGAAGATGAATTCACCAATTACGCTAAGGAGTTTTTTCATCTCATTTGTTGGAATTGGAAAAGGGGATCTTCTTCATTACAACCCAACAATTTTAGAGAAAATCAAAGGAATCTAGAAGTGAGAACTCAAGAATCTGACATTGAAATTGGTTGTAGGAAGGATTTGTTGTTGAAATCATCTGGAGGAGAAGATGGAGTTGAGTTAGAATTAATGAGACTGCATAATCTTGCAGGTCCACCTAGGTTTCTTTTCACCATTAAAGAAGAAACTAAAGAAGATTTAGAGTCTGAAGATAGAAGCAGAAAAGGATCAAGAACAAGAAGTTTAAGTGATCTTATTTTGACTGTTGACACTCCTTTTCTTACTCCTTTGCCTTCTCCTCCATTGAAGGCAACATCTCCATTAAATCCCTTGAGTTCTTTCAAGCACCATGGATTCAATATAAACCCTCTCTTTGAATCATCAACAGATTTGGATTTGAACAGACTCTTATCTTCACCTCCCCCAAAATTTAGGTTCTTAAGAGAGGCAGAAGAGAAACTGTATAGAAGATTAATGGAAGAAGCTCAAAAGAAGGCTTGTAATAATGGTGGGTCAGTTCAGAATTATGAAACAAAAGCCATTTCAAATCCCAAAGCAGCTGTTGAAGAAGAAGAAGAAGATGGGTTTTGTTGTACAAAAGAGAGAGAGCCTGAAAATCATCATGCTTCACAGTATTCTTCAAGTTCTTCACAGGTTCTTCCTTTAGCTTCTCCTTTTTCAGAGCATATATAGATTTGATAATGTTTCATTAGATAGGTGTTTATGATTCAATTGATATTTCTTCAGCTTTTGAGTTGATTTGCATTATGTATCAAAATGCAAACAACTTTCTCACTTTGGATTGATTCAATGAATTAATTAAATTAACCTTTTTCATTCCTTTTCTTTTGCCATTCCAGTCAAAATGTCTAGCATTGCTGAAATTTGGAAATCTGACACTCTTTCAATAGTGGACAAAAACCAATTATTACATTGTCTTCATTAACAACCAATACAATATATTCATTTGCAGATGTGATGATCTGTTATTATATCATCTGAAATTGTCAGATTATGAATGCAATTTGGTGAATTAAACTGTTGTACTTATATTAATTGTAATTTTGTAATGGGAAGTTTTGAAATTTAATTTTAGGTTGGAAAGGAGACTTAAAAAACCAGTCCTTTTTAGTAATTTCAGCTCTCTGTCCTTTTCTATTCTCTATCTAATTTACACTAATTTAAATGCCCCCTAAATTTGTTGTGAGAGAAAAGTTGCATCTTTGTTAAATTACACCCATGTTCACTATCACAAACAAGTAATTCTATTCCTTCAATTTCTTCCAGTACTGTTGGACAGACATGAAATCAAAATCTTCCTTTCACATTCAAATTTTTTTTATTAGGATCGGACCATCGATATTTGATTTGAAACGGGAAAGAATGTCTTATTCATGCTCGAATTCACTTTCACATTCAAACTTATAAAAGATAACCATTTTTTTCTTTAAGTTGTGTATCTATTGTCTATGTATAACGTATTAACCTGTAAATATGAATAAATTGTCAAATTAATACATATCTGTCAACTAATTGATAAATAATACAATAGTTTCAAACAAACAAACAAACAAAATTAAACTTAAGATCAGAGCATGTTAGTCGTTAAGTCTGCCTCAATCAGGAACATGCAATAGAGCCTTCAAAAAATACTTTTGATCTCTGCAATTCCATTGAAGTTGCAATTCAACTCCTAACCTTATGTTTTAGTACATAAGAATTTAGTTTATTTCGTGGAAGAAAAAAAATCTTGCCAAAATCCAACATTAGATTTTTATAATCCAGCGATTTAGGTCCCGTTTGATTATTATTTTGTTTTTTGTTTCTTTCTTTATTATTTACTTTTTACCAATGGTTTAAAAAAAATCAAGCCTAAAATTTGAAAACTAAAAAAAGTAGTTTTACGAATTTGTTTTAGTTTTTGAGATTTGACTAAGAATTCGATCATTTTATTTAATAAAAATGTAAATCATTGTAAGAAATGGGAAGAAAATATGCTTAATTTTAAAAAATAAAAAATAAAAAAATAAAATGGTTATCAAATAGAGTCTTATCATTCTACATAACTAAGAAGATTGAGTTGTTACTCGAGAAAAATGCATGGATGAGAAAGTGTCTTTTAAGTTTAACCAATATTAATAGAAAATAAAAACAGATTGGTCACATAATAGACTATGGGGAATACAAGTAATATACTTCTTCGAAGATGGAAAAAAATGGAATTTGGTTTTACAAATGATCTTTTGGAAATTTACAAATGTAGCCAACTAATTTTATGACACACTATAATTTTTTTTCCTAATATTTTAAAAAATTAAAACTCTCCCTAGTTAAAATTGAATCATTAATATAAATTTTTTGAGTTAAAATATCATTTTGGTCTCTAAATTGTGTAATTTATTTCATTTTAGCTCATGTACTTTCAAATGTCTCATTTTAATTCTTGTTCTTTCAGTGAATCTTAGATTTAATCACTCAAAGTTAATTTTTATTGAAATCAATTAAACAATAATAATCATTTTCATGCAAGGAAACACAATATGTGAGTATGTTTTAAAAAATTATAGTAAAAATGTTAATAAAAAAACAGAAAGTTACTAAAAGATTCCACTGTAGTAGGGAGTAAATTTAAAATTTCTTCAAAGTAAATTGATTAAAAATTGGACATGTAGAAGTATAGGGATTTAAAATTGAATAAACCCTAAAATATAGGGATCAAAATAAGATTTTAACCTCTTTTTTTCTTTATAAAACACATATATTCTTTTATTATTTATTCAGTTTGATCATTTGAGACTTGAAAATGAAATAAAAATAAAATGAAAGAATCAAAATAATATTTTTAAGAAAAAGGTATAATGACAAAAATAAATATTTTAAAATTGCAAAGACTAAAATGAAGAACTAAAAGAATATTTAAAGCTATTTTAGAAGATTGAAACTTGACTAAATGGAAGACAATGACTTCACTAATCCTTTCCTCATAATTTAATATTTAATTTGAAAATGAAATTTTGCGGGCTAAAATTGAATAAATAATATATAATTTTAGTTATTTATTTATTATTTTCTTTCGGGGAAAAAAAAAACACAATTTCGTTTTCAAAACGATAGAAGCGGTAAGAAAGAAGTTGGAAGTTGAACACAAACAATTTAATGAGTTGCATCACTCATTTTGGCGCATTATGCAAATTGAAATTCAAGAAAACAACAAAACTTAATTACATATCTTTCGAAAAAAGAAAAGGAAAAAACAAAAAGTAGAAACCGTGAAAAACAATAACCCTAGATTACAGCACCTTTTTAGCAATTTGAAAAAATTTGAAAATTGTTTGTGATGCAAAATGTACAACCTTACTTCATTATTCTTTTAAAACTAATTCCATTCAAAAGCTGCAGTAATACCCTAATTTTTCATGATAATTTCACAACTATCCTTATAATAGAAATTCATTAGAATTTTAAATGGAAAATAGAACATAAAATATGTACCTTTGTGACCTGAAACGCCACACCATTCAAAATCCTAATTCTCATCCAACATTGTATCAACTTTCTACGTTGGTAGCAATTTTAAATTATGTATGAAAGATTAAGAGTGATATTGTACTTTTGTATTACTTAAACAAGAGCAAAGTTTATATGTGGTTTTTTTTTTTTTTTTGTAATTTTTAATTTAAGGGGCAGTTGCAAATATATACATAGACCTAAAGTATTAGCAAATATAACATAATGTAAAAAAATTATAAATATGACCAAGTTTAAATAGTCATTATTGGTAGAAATCTATCATTGATAGACCGTTATCAACGATAGATAGACTTGGGAGTCTATCAATGATAAAATGATAAACTTGTCTATATTTGTAAATTTTTTTAAATGATGTTATACATTTGATTATTATTCCTAAAAATGCTATAATTGCAATTATCCTTAATTTAACATATTATTATTTCATTAATTTTATTAAAAATTAACTTCAAAGGTTTGATTTTAAGATTTATTAAAATTAACAACATTTTAATATAATAATAATAATTTAAAAAAAAAGAGTAGAAATTGATTAGACTAAGAAAAAGACAAGAAATGCCTCTGTTTAAAATTCTTTTGATAATTAATGTTGCAAATTGAAAAAATTTGAAAAACATTTAGGCCCCAAAAGTAATAAAAATAAATAAGGAATGTAGTGTAGTTGTGTATGTGATATTTATACATAAATATATATGTGTGTGTGCGTGTAAAATAATTTAAAAAGAAAAAAAAAAAAAGAAAAAGAAAAAAAGAAAAGGAATGTTAGTGTGGAAATGTTAAATTGAAAGGCAAGGTTTAGGTGGATATGTGGTTTTCATTTGATTGAAAGGGCTAAGAGTAAAGGGAAGATAAGGACAGAACATGGTTACATGTGATTACAAAGGTGGGCCCTTAAATGGTGGTCCTATCTTAACCTCAATTAATTTTGGGTTTAGGGCCCCATTTCTTTTATCATTGCATTTCCTTGCATTCCCACGTACATTTTAGATGCCCCTTGTCAATTTGGATTCCAATTTTTTAATATATATTTTAAGCTTCAAATATTCAGAATATTAATACAAATAAAATATTTCCAAAACAGAGATTTGGTTGTGCTAAAGTAATTATCCTTATGTTAATACTCATTATATCTTCTATATAACATTGTACCGTGTGAAAATGCAAAAAATAGATTGGACGTTTTAATTTAATTTTTTTTTTTTTTAATGAAAAAAATAAAGCATTGAAAGATAGAGAAAATGACAAAATTAGTACTTTGCATTTGGACAAAAAAACATGCGACATGGTTATAATGTTGGAAAGAGATGATGAATTAGAGTAGTACAACCTTTTCTTTTCCTGGTCTTTTTCAATTATTAATTTTGGTTATAGAAATCCGTTCATTGTCTAATTTATCCCAATAACATACAACATAAACTTAAAAATTTGGATTAAAAGAAATAGTTATAAAACATTCAAATTCCCAATTTGATTAAAAAAAACATGAAATACGATTATTATTATTTTTTTTTTTTTTATAGAATGTATTCAACAGCTGTACCTAATTATGTGACAATAAAAACGGCCATGATTTAGAATTATTAAAACAGCATATCCGTACGATGAGACAAAGGTTGTTGAAACAGTATTGGGTTTTGCCTTATTGGTCCATGAACAAACTTTTCACTTTACGTGCTTTTGGATAATGGCCCAAATCTGTAGATTCAGATATTGGGCCAAAGCCCAATAGAAAACGGGATGATCAGGCTCCGAAATAAATGGGCCGGAAAGATACTGGCCCAATAGCTCAACTCTCTTTAGAAGGAGTTCCAATGTTTTATATTGACCGTAAGATCCATATCATAAAACACAAGGGTGGATATGCTGAAATAGCTCGAAACATAGATTCTAGGTTAAATTATAACAAATATTCTTGAACTTTTCTTTTTTATTGAAAAATATTCCTATACTTTTAAAAGTTACAATATTTCCTCTCAACTTTTATAAACGTTTCAAAACTACCGTTGGAGTATAAATTCTTTAGAATTTCAAATAGAAATCGAAATTTAGTACTATATGAGGATGACCTAAAATGATATGGTGATTCAAAATTTTGTTCTATGTCACCTATTACACTATCACATCTCAATTTCCATCCAAATTCTAACAAATTTCTACTCTAATGATATTTTGAAACGCTTGTGAAAGTTCAAGGGTAATATTGCAACTTTTGAAAGTATAAGGATATTTTTTAAACATATTATTTTTTATAAGCATCATTGAATTAATAAAAAAAAAAGTTATTTGACGATAATTTCTATATAAAAATATTATTATAGTTTGGTTATTGAACTCTCTCATAATTTGATTAATTCTTTATTTGTTTCACTTCGACCATTGAATTTTTCAAAAATTTAAAAACAATATTTTTGGCCCTTATTTTCATTTTATTTTGTTAACAAATTGCCGAAGTGACTTTTGAGTATGTACAGAAGGTGTCATTTCAAGCCATATAGAATAGAGACGAAGATTGAAAAAGTAGAGTTTAGATGGAAAACAATGGTAGTTTAAAAAAAAAAAAAAAGAAAAGAAAAGAAAAGAAAAACTCAAAAACTAAAACAAAGTTGATGAAAATTTAGGAAAATAAGATTTTATAAACTTAAATTGCATTAAGCTAACTGTGGTATTTGAGCATATTAAACATTAAAAGAGTGCGTGAAATTTGAAACTAAACCTTAAGACATTATAAAGAAAATGAAACTGAAACTCTTAAAATGACATAAAAGAATTGGTCAAAGAAAACATAAAAGATGAGGACCGCACTGGCAGTACTCTTTTGAATCCTCTTTTTTTCTTTTGGTGCATTATATCCCATGCATTTCCATGCATTACGTGATCAATCAAAACTAACAAAATACAGATGCTGACATCCACTCTCTCTCTTACTTTGATATATATATATATACAAAAGTACCTTTACCTAAGGAGTAAGCAAGAGTAATGTCTTAGGGTTAGTCGCCCGCCTCTAGATTATGGTATCCGTAGTGGTGGCGGTCGTAGAGGACGAGGAGAAATTGCTCTTTTTTATTTCACGTGCACACAACAAAGTCATGTTGTGTGTAAATACAGATCGAATTTGACGTATAACGTAATAATTAATATATATACGTACTTTATCTATGAAGTACAGATATAGATACGGCTACACGATACGGATACGATTGGATATCGCGATTCGTCAATTTCTAAAAAACTAAGATACTGATACGTCTAAGGATACGTCACTTTTTTAAATATATATTTCTAAAAAACAAAAATACTAATACGTTGAAGATACATTTTTTTCTTTAAAAAAATCTAGGATATAGATAAATTTAGCATACGGTTAATAACAATAGCACAAAATAGAATACAAACATTGAAATACAATACAAAAAAAGCAATATGTAAGATGTTGAAGTACAATAGTTAATAAAATGCAATAGAAAAGTGGCTCATATTGCAAAGAAAAGAAAAGATTAGAGAGAGAAGTATGAAGATAAACGAAAAACTTATTGTTGAAGATATCCAAATGATTTATATTTTGGTGAACTTTGTGTGACTCAAATGTGAAGATGGAGATTAGATGATTCTAGTCTATGATTTGGTCCGTTATTTATTTATTTTTCTTTTAGCTATGGACTCAAGTAGCGAGTTTTTTAAATATGTTGCCTAATTTTAAATTGGGAAAAATTATATGAGTTACTTGTCTTTTTTCTTAAAAAAAAGGTACGCATAGAAATAGATACGTTAAATCACGTGTCAAATACGTATCTAGAAAGTATCTGAAAATATAGATACGTCAAATCGCATGTCAGATACGTATCTATGAATTATCTAGAAGTATCAGTATCCGATACGTGTCTGATACTGATTCTTTACCTGGCATGAAATATGTGTGCTTCATAGTACTTTACTGTATCATATTTTTTTTCTTTTCCTTTTAAATATAGATTTAGTTTGTTATAATTATAATAAATATATATGTAATATATGTGCAAGTGAGACTACGAAACAGAAACATATATATATATATTATAGAGTTGAAATTATTATAAATGATTGATGGACGATGATCACTCCTTTGTCTCTCCTCGGTCCTTTGAATCGGGCCATCTCCATGTCTCTCCTATCTATCATACTAGGGTTTTCTTTTCATCTCTTTATATATATTTTGTAAAAATAAAAATTAAAAAAAAAGGTTTTTTTTTCTTTTCTTAATTAAGAAACACAATATTTAATTAATTAAACAAATGTATCCTCTCCATTTTCAAAATGTTTGGGCATTTTAAGGGAACCCTAAAAAAGCAATTTCCCCCCTCTAAATCTCCTTCCCAAATTGGTTGTGTGGTCTCAAACTTTTAATCAACCTCAAAAAAAAAAAAAAAAAAGTTACAAAAAAAAAAAACAATTATGCTTGACAAATTAGGAATAAGCTGAAATAAAGAATTAGAGGCAACTGGAATTATATATATTATTTTATTATTAAAAAAAATAAAGTGAAAAAGATGGATAATATTGGGTGCAATTATTCTAAACTTTTTGTGTGTGTGTATGTGTTGATGAGTGAAATTAATTGAGGTAGGAACCAAGGCATCTGCCTACCACAATTTTAAAGTGCCATTTTGTAATGGGTCTAAAAGACAGCTACAAGACAAATAAACCCCACATTTTTTTTCCTTTTTTCTTTTTTCTTTTTTCTTCCCCTTATTTCTTAAAGTTGTTTATTAGAGCTTTTTCATTTTTCAATTTCTTTGTTCTTCTCAAGGGAAGAAAAATCAATGATATTCAATTTTCTTAAAGAACTTTATAAATAATATATATATATATAATATGTATATCCTTTTAATTACTTGTATGAGCCATTCAAGTAATTCTATCATGCACTTGTAATACTAATAATGTTGTTACAAGAAAAACAGTTTTTACCAATGAAATTAAAAGTTGATAAAAGTCACAGATTCATTACAAAAAATCTTTAGTAATGTAAATATTAATGTCGCATGAAACGTCATTAAAGCTTTGTCGGTGAATGTCTTTTGTGACGTTTTTCTAGAAATGTTGTAAATTGAGACGAAAGCAGTTTACGACGAATATTTTTTAAATGAAAAATATATTTAGTCGCAGAAGCTTGATTTTGTTTTTTTAAAAAAATACATTAATTCAATTTATGGTAATGACCTTTTTTTTTTTTTTTTTTGCTTCTTTCTCTATATTTTGTATTTCAAGTCTAGTAGACATTTTGTATATACAAATGATCAAAACATAAGACAATATATGTTTATATAAAGCTTGAAAGTTAATATATACACATAGCAAATTTTTTGTGTAAAGTTTTGAAATTAGAAAATAAGTGAACAAATGTAATGCGTAAGCTATAATGTCTGCAAAAGAAATAACATTACTAAATATTCTATTCACAAAGATGTAAGAAGTCAACAACCTTTCATTCTTATGCCGTCAATAAGGATCGGTCTATTCCTACACATAACATACACAATTTTTCTCCCATTTCAAACCCAGATAAAAGCACAACAAAATTACTATAAAAAAAAAAAAAAAAAATCAAGCATAATAATCATAAAAAAAAAAAAACTACCATAATGACTTAAAAGCTAATTAAGAACCCACCTCCCTTTTCAAACACAAGTTGTAATACCACAACAAAAGTACTAAAAAAATGTCACAAATCATGATAACAATTAAAAAAAAAAAACATAATTATAGTTAAAAAGAACTTACCATTCTCCCACCTAAAATTATGGGTGATAAAATTCAACTAAGAGAATAAGATAATATGTAAAATGTAACATTTTAACGTTCAATAGATTCAATAGGATAAAAATCACAAAATAGGATTCAAATCAAATTGCACAATAAGACTATAATCAAATTTTAATCACACACAAGAGACTCAAAAAGACTCAAAATTAAACTAATAATACATTTTGGCTTATCACAATTTAGTCACACAAACCATGCTACAAGTCTCAATTAAATAAACTCTAAATCGAACTTTAATCACACAAATAACTTTCAAATGAAACTATTGAGCACACAATTTCGAAACAAACTTCAATCATATAAATAGCGTCCAAATAACATTTTAATCACACACATATTCTCCAATATACAAAATATAATCAAAATAAACATATTAAATGCTTACTACTTGAATTCCACGTATAGAAAAAGCACATAAGAAAATGTCTTAGTAATAATATGTATCTACCTGAAGCTTAGGCACCAAAATAATAAATAAGACATACAATGAGTAGAGTCATTGTATTTTACCATCGGAACAAATCAATACTATAAATATAACAATTTGTTACTATCACAACTTAAAAACTAAACAACTCTCCCCTTTCAAACATGAGTAGAGTCACATGTTACCAATCGTGAATTATCTACTATCACAATAACAATCTTTTTAAATTACTTGAGCAAAAGTAATTTTTTTTCAAATTGTTTAGTCCCATTGTCACAAATATGATATATATATATATAATCTTCAACTTAAGTCATGAATCAATTCTTATGCATAGGTAAATCAAAAAATTTATTAACAAAGTTCTAATCACACGATCAGTTTTAAACCAAACTTCAACCACATAAATAGACTTTACATTACACTTTAATCACACAAATATTCTTCAAATTTCACTTTAAGCATATACACTCAAAATCAAATATTAAACTTCAAGAGGCTCATTTACAAAGTTTTAGTCCTAAAATAACCTCCACAATCATACTTTTGGATACACAATAAACTAAATAAGCTCTAAATCAAATCTCAATTGCATAAATGGATTCTAAATAACACAAATATTTCTCAAAAATAAAGTTTAAGCTAAAAAAACATAATGCAAAATTATACATATCTCCAAAATACTTAACCAAAAAATAATTCAAGCTTGAACGATGTTCTCTAAATAAAAAAGAAACAAAACTTAAAAATGAGAGAAAACCCAAACAAAATGAAAAAAAAAATATTAAAATTGAAGAAATACCTTTAAACACAAAACCTAAAAGAAGCTCAAAATCGAAGAAAACTAACTCCCTTTTTTGAAAATCGGAAGAACCACCTCCCTTCCTTTTTAAAATGGAAGAACTTTTCCTCACCATGCGAAAATTGAAGAATTTGCACCCTAAACCCTCAAAATCAACTTCTATATGCCCATTTGTGAAACACGAAAACCTAAAATGGAATTTAAAGAAGGTGGACAATGAAATGGTCAAAATTAAAACACTTTTGTCGTCCGCATGTTCTTTTTGTTTTTAAATTTGCGATGATTTCATATTTTCATCTCAAATTGCAATGAAAATATGAAATTGTCGCAAGCAATATTGCGACGCAAAATAAAATTCATCGCAAACTGCGAAGAAAATAAAATATTATAGCAAGATTTAAGAAGCAAAGAAAAAAAAGATATTGCTAGTTTTGTGACAAATTTGCTCTTCGTGGCAAGATTTAAAAGACAAAAAAACAATTCGCAGCAAAAGTTGTAATGAATTGATATTTCGTCGCAAAAGTTGCGACTAAAATATTTTTTGTCGCTGTAATTTCGTCGCTAAACCCAATTTTTGTTGTAAAGGTTTAATATTTATCAGTTGTTGAATCAATTAGATCTTACACCTTTAGAACCTCGTTTTGTAATCAAGTAGTTTTCTAAAATTAAGTCTATAGATACCACTAAAGTTTTGAAAAATTAAGTAAGAATTTGATATAATATTTGGTGAAGATCACCGAACTTGAAAAAAAAAATAAAAATATAATAAGATTTGGCATAAGATTTGGGTAGATTATATAATATCTGGAAAAATTAGTAGAACCCGATGTAATTTGCACGAGATGTACCGAGATGACAAAAAACAATCAATGAGATAGAAAAAGTTAATCTTTAAATTGAATCTTGATGGTCGATCTCGTCTGTGATGGATTGAGAAAAACTATTTGAACGGTGCTAGTTTTGTAAGATGAAAATTTTAACGTACTATATCTGACAATTTTCCTTTGTTCTTTGTTTTTGAAAATTAAAAAACACAAACACTCATTCCACTTCTATTTTTTTCTTTGTTATAACTTTTTATCAATAATATTTTCAAAAAATAAATCAAATTTTGAAAACTAAAAAAAATAGTTTTTAGAATTTGGAATTAGTTAAAATTTTAAACCGTATATTTACGGAAAATATAAACTATTTTTTAATTAAAGAGAGAGAAAATAGGTTTAATTTTAAAAAACTAAAAATAAAAATTATTACCAAGTGGAGCTCAAATAATTATCAAACAGGTCTTTGTTTTATTATACCAAGCCCTAAACCTTCAATAATCATGTTTTCACTTTTTCTGAATAACTTGTGAGTAGTTAAGGCTCCATTTGATTACCATCTTATTTTTGTTTTGGATTTTTGAAAATTAAATCTATTTTCTTTCAATTTTTTTACAAACATTTACATATTTTTTAAGTACAATAGTTGAATTCTTAGCCAAATTCTGAAAATAAAAACAAGTCTTTAAAAACTATTTTTTCAGTTTTCAAATTTTGGTTTAGCTTTTCAAAACATTGGGAAAAGTAGATTACAAAGCAAGGAATTTATGTGTGATATGATATTTATAAACTTAACTTTTAAAAAACAAAAAACAACAAACCAAATTACCAAATAAAGTTGATTATTTTTGTAAGTATGGATTTTTTACTATTCTATTGGTTGAAGTTTGTGCTGTTCTACTGGTTTAGTCTTGAATGTTCTAAATTACTGTAATTTTATATCAATCTATAAAATGGATATTTCTTTCGTTAAAAAGAAAAAAAAAAAAATCGATTTTTGTTATTTCCAAAGGGATTAAAAAGCTTTCATTTCTTTAGACTCAAGAATTTAGTTAAAAAGTGAAGAGGGAACTTGTTTTCTTATGACCTTATCCATTAATTAAACCTATATGATTAAATAATAATTATGGTTTACCTATCAAAAGTAGTAAAATTTTATATTGCATAGGGAATAACACAATAACTCCACTTGGCATTTTTCTATTTGTGCTCAGAATTCATCACTAATAAGAGTCATGTGACTTGTGAATACGTATCTTAAATGTAATTATATTTAATATTTAGTCAACAGATATTAATTTTGTATAAACGTAGTTAGCAGTTTAATTTATATTCTTAATGTATGATATATAGAGAGAATCGAAAAGTATATGTTAAAGTTTTATCATGCATAATTCAAAGGTTTAGAGTGGAGATATTGGTCATATTATTGTTTTTGCTCGTACACGTCTCAAATTCAAGTTGAACCATATAAGTCGAGACAACTATTAATCTATGGTAAATAATCACAACCCAAGTAATTGAGAATTAGGTTTTGAAATCTTCAACATTTTTTCTTAGAACCACACTAATAATTAGTTTTTATAATAATTGTTAAATATCTACATCCAACTTTAATCAAGTTCTCTTGCCATTATTGAATCTGTTAAAACTTTGTACGTTGTTAATTGACTCTATATTTATTTAAGGCAACTTGTGGTGGTTTTGTAGTTGTCACAGTTAAGTGTTGTCTCAGAAGATATCATTTCTGCAATATATTTTCTTTCTTTATCTGGAAAAATTCTATAGATTTATTCTATCGGATATCTTCCCTTGTTCAAGTCCCAACTTGCTTTTTCCGAATGGGAATATTGTTTCCTTTCTTGGTCGCAGATTTAAAAAGGAAAAAGTAGTGTTCTTTTAGGACTGTCGCTTCTAATTATCTCTATGATGTGGTTCTATGTTTTGTGGTGACCAAACTATGCAACATTGATTTTTTTTATTGTATCTTTGCTCACCATAATCTACCGTGCGAAATTGTTGTTGAAGAGTACAAGCTTAAGAAGATATAACATCTATCTTAGGGGAACCTAAGGCATTGCTTTTGAGAAGGGATATATTCTCGTCTTTCAGAGAGCCTAAGACTTCGTTACTTGAGAAGGAGTTCTCCAACTTAGAGTACACCTAAGATACATAAGTGAAGGGAGTTTACTGTAAAAAAGAAAGATAACATCGGTGGTGAGAGAGTCGCACGCACCGTTGAAAGTAGAAGTGTTCAACACTAATATTAGCATACTTAGAGAAGCCAAAGTGTCATTGAGAAGCAGTCTCACATCTAGAAGGAGCTAGGTGATATGTGAGTTAAGCTCTTTTTGTGTCACTATAAATGTTGTTACTTTACTGATAAGTACTACATTGTAATCATTTTGACACTGGATTTCTTGATGTTTTAAAAACGTCAAGATCAGTGTCACTTGACATTGAAGAAAGTCGAGAAACGCTATTTTTGTAGTAATAATCTTTCTTGGACTTTCTGCCCCTCAGACGTAGGTGGTTATCGCCAATTTGAGTTACCAATCTCTGTGTGTTATCGCTTACTTCTCTGATCAATATTATCTTGTTGGTACAAAATGAGCCAAATCACTCAGTTTAACATCTATTGTTTGAGTGCAGGACGTTATACTTTGATACTATGTTAAATATAATCAATGATTGACCCAAAAACACTGATGGATGAAGATAATTTTAATATTATATGAACACTTTTTAAAATATTGGAATCAGATGACATGAGGTTTCATCTAAAACTCATTATTGAAGTATACCATATATTTATAAACATCATGAGGTCCCTACGTGCCCTTTCAAGATGGTGTCTCTTTAGTTTCCATCATTTTTTTATTATTATTTTTGTGAAACTAATTAAGATATGAACTAAAAAATAATTAAATTATTTGATAACTCTACTAAATTTGGGGGGTGGGGGTGTTAAAATCAAAACCAATCTAATTGTGAATCTTTCATGATTTGAAGTGATCCCACCATGAAGTCTTAATAGAGAAACTAATTAGGCATTACTAAAAAGAAATGATCTTTTTTTGCTTTTGTTGAACAATAATTATTAATTCAATATATACATAATATATAAACATATATATCTTTTCCTTTGCATGAGGACATCCACTTCTCTTTTTTGAGCACTTAAGCACACAACCCAAAAGAAAAAGTTAAGGAGGTGAGAGGCAACACCCAAGAAACTTCCTCCACTAAAGAAAAAAAAAACCCTAATTTTTCCACAATAAATACAAAAAGATATCAAAAGAGAATATGATATGAGAGATTAAACACTCTCTCTTCTCTTCATCCCCTTTCCTTTTATTATTTCCTCTCTCTTTCTTTGGTCTTTAATTCTTTTCCTTGCTTTCTTTTTTCTTCTTCCCTTTACTTCCCTCAACTTGGGTAATCAACTCTTCTTGTAATTCTCCTCTCCCAACTCTCTATTTCCCTAACTTGTTCATCCTTTGAAACTTTATGTAAATTAAAGAGACCCCCCCCCCCCCCCATAAAAAAAAAAAATTAGAAATTTATTCCCCTTATGGCTCACTCTTCTCTTCCAATCTTCTTAGATCCTCCAAATTGGCATCAAGTAAGTTTTTTTGTTTTTGTGGGTTCAATTCAATTTTATTTGCAAAGTTATGGAAATGGGAAAAAAAGGAAAAAAAGAAAAGAAAAGGATGGGTTTTTTTTTTTTTTGGCTTCAAATTCTATTCTTGAATATACCCAATTTTCAAAATGTTTATTAATTTAATTTAATTGTATTAGTCGAATCAGGCAGCAACAAATGATGGTAATCAAGACCCACGTCAGCTTCCGGCAGCATTTCTACCACCGCCGCCGCCGCCGCCTACGGCAGGTCATGGAGGAGGCGGAATCCGGCCAAATTCTATGGCCTATAGAGCACGGCTGGCGATGATTCCGCTGCCGGAGGCAGCACTAAAATGCCCTCGTTGTGATTCAACAAACACCAAATTTTGCTATTTCAACAATTACAGCCTTTCTCAGCCGCGCCACTTCTGTAAAGCTTGCCGCCGGTACTGGACCCGCGGCGGCGCTCTTAGAAATGTCCCCGTCGGCGGTGGGTTTCGTAAAAACAAGAAGAAGAAGAAATCTAACCGATCTAAGTCCCCCACTGCCTCTCAATCTCAAATGGGTAACCTTCAAATTTTTCTCTTTTTTTATTTTTTTTACTTTTATCATTTAAATATCTTTGTCGACCCAAAAGTTTAAATTAATAAATTATTTCCAACACAGAATTCAACCAATAATCTATAATGTCAAAGGAGTTCTAACTTTAAATTATTTATTATTTTTTAATTAAAAAACACTCTTTTAAGCTGATAAGTTATTTTTACGATTTAAGAATTTCACCTCTAATTATAAGTAGTCCATGATTTTATTACGATATTATTTTAATTTAATTACCATAAATATAAGATAAAGACACAAAATGGACTACATTAGATTAGGTTAAAAATATCTCAATTAACTTGGTTATGTTACAATTTCTTATTACTCCAATCTTTAAACCAACATGAAACTACTACCAAACCCAAAAATTTAGACGATAAAAAGAGTTCAAAATTACAAAGTTTATATTTAATAATTAAAATTTCACATTATTGTGTTTTTTTTTTCAGGTAATTCAAGATCAATAATGTCAAGAAATTGCAACAACAATGAGAGCAATAGTACAATGAGGGATTTTGCATCACATCCTTCATTACAATTACCTTCATTAAACATCATTCCATCTCTTCAACAACAATTTTCTCGTAATTTCGAAAACAATTTCCCCGGAATTCACATCAATAATTCCGCCGCCGCCGCCACCGTCAGAGAATTTGACCAATGGCAACAACAACAACAACCATTCATGGTGGCCGGACTAGAATCTCCGACGACCGCAACAACTGCCGCAGCATACACACAAATTGAAGTCAACAACAACAACAACTTTGGTGCTAACTCATTACAAGAAGCAGCTGGTTTGGTACAATACAATAATAATTGTCATCAACAACTGCAGAATCTGACACCCTTTTCGAGAATTCCTACGAAAAATGAAGAACAAAACCAAGAACAAGGAATATTATTATCGAATTTCTTAAGACCACATGATCAAAACAGCCAGTTTTGGGGAAGTGAGCATCAAAATTCATGGACGGATCATTTGTCAGCTCTCAGTTCTTCTTCAAGCAGCCATCTTTTGTAAGATTTTTTTTTTTAAAAAAAAAAACATGAATAAATGTAGAGAGAGTTCAATATCGTGTTGTGTATTGGCTTTTGTCATGTTTTTTTTTATTTAATCGAATTATTTGTTTAATGTCACATAATTTTAATATAATGTTACATGTTAATTATTAGTTATTACATGTTTTTTTTTTTTAAAAAAAAAGGTTGATGGGGTTTTATGATCTGGCCTGCACTAAACATGGAATTATGTTAATTTTTCAGTGGGTTTGGACAATCTCTAATGCATAAAATATTGTGTTTCCATTGCTAGCTGTATATATGTTTTGCCCTTTTAATTAGTTTAATTAAACCTCCCAAATTTTCTATTATATTCAACCTTTTATTTAATAATAATCAGGAAAATAAAATAGGTAGAGAACATGAACAAAAACATCTGGATTATACAAAAGTATGAATGAAGCTCTTTAAAGAGAATTCTTTTGTCGCTAATTAATTAAAAAAAAAATTCTTCCCTATTGTTATGACTCCCTAGGACTTGGAGGTTTGAAAATAAGTGACAAATGACTATAAATATTGATTAGGAAAGTAAATGATATTATTTAGATTCAAATGTACCATTGTTAAATTATCATTCATTGGGTTCACCATATTTGAACCAAATTTGACGTTTTAAACTAATTGCGACCTAGATTCAAGTCGGTCCATAATTCGTCATTGGAAATCGTTGAGTTTCTTTTAAGTACAATTAAAATTTTGTGAGTTGAGTAGTAATTTAACATGAGAAGAACTGTCGAGATATATCGATCCATAAAGTCAAATCAGGAAATCTCGGTGTCTATATTAGTTAACAATTTTAATGATTGAAATTTTTGCCTAAAATTCTTTTGGAGTATTTTGAATTATATACTTTTGGTAGTCTATTGTCCAATTTTAGTTTTATACTTTCATTAAATCTTAAATTTAACCATTCAAAGTTGGTTTTTATCGAATGTTTTTAAATAATTACAAAATTTTTCGTTCAAGAAAAGATACAATTTTAATACATTTGCACATACTAATTTTAAGATTCAAGAACAAAAATTAGACATTTAAAAGTATAAGAACCAAAATAGAATAACTAAGGTGATATTTTAACTTGAATTATTAAATTGAGAAGCGGAGGATTCAAATATTTGATTTCATAATCGAGAACATATATTTTATATACCAATTGAACTAGGATCGGATTAACGAAATTTTACGGAAACTATATATTAGTTTAGGTTAGGGTTTGCGCGTCATTGTAAAGGTAGGGAAAAGGGTGGTCGCCGCTGTCCCCGCGGTTGATTCTACACTGAAAAAGTTGTCTGTGAATGCTTTTAACAGCCCACACTCTTTAATGGTGGTTCCCATTTCAATTCCCTCGGTAAAGAGAAAAAAAGGTTCACTCTTAGTCTTCTTTTCATGTTTTACCTCCTCTTTTCATTATTAATTTTTACAATTTAATTACTTTTTTTTTTCTTTCTTCTATGTTGTTCCAATGATTGCACTATTTTATTTCATTTTTTGAATATACAATAATTTACGGTCGGAAAATTTAAATATCTGACTTTGAATGTATGTCTTATGTTAGTTCAGTTATATTCATGTTGACAATTGCAGTTATTTTAGTCTTCTATTTGTATGATTGTATGAACTCTTATCATTATTATTATATGTTTGGGCAAATATCAATTTATACCTCTGAACTTTGGGGTTGTATCACTTTAAACCCTAAACTAATAATTATATCAATTTAAATCCTCAACTTTGGAGATTGTATCAATTTAAACCTCAAACTAATAATTGTATCAATTTAAATCATGATCATTTATAAGTATATCAATTTAAACCATGAACTTCATAATTCTATCAATTTAAATCGTCCATTATGTTTTATTTAGACATTTATGAAAGTTCAGGGTTTAAATTAATATACTTATAAAAGTTCATGATTTAAATTGATATATTCATGAAAGTTCAAGGTTTAAATTGATATACTTATGAAAGTTCAGTGTTTAAATTGATACAATTATTAGTTTGGATTTAAATTGATACAACTCTCAAAATTCAAGGTCTAAATTGATACAATCCCTAAAGTTCAATGTTTAAATCGATATAATTATTAGTTCAATGTTTAAATTAGTATAACCTCCAAAATTTAGGATACAACTTGATATTTTCCCTATATGTTTTAATAATTAGAGAGATAGAATTTGGAAATGGAGATTTCCCCAAAAGAAAAAAAAAAATAAAAAGGGTAAATTTTAGTTTCAAGTTTAAATTTATGAATTATTAGAAATATAATCTTTTATCGAAGAAATTACATAACCAATGTCTTTTAAAGAAAAAATATATATAAATAAGAAAATATGAGTTTGTAATATCTTAGTCAAAGACGTATATCTTAACTAGTTAAGTTGGCACAAGATACTCGTATATTTGAAAACCCTAAATCGATAGGGTTTCTATTCTTAAACGTTGACGCGAATAAAGTAAATGAAAAAAAATGTGGGTTGTTGGTTATTTTGATAGGTAGGTAAGATGAGAGGAAGAAAACAAAAATGTACGAAGAAATTAAGGATATTACTATATAGTTCCATAAATTATGGTATAATATTCCTAGTCTATATATTGAAAAAAGAAAAAAGAAAGTAGTAGTGAATAAATGAATGAGTAAATTCTAGAAGAAAAACATGTGTGTGTGTGTCTCTGTCTCATATGAATATGATGATGTATTAATTGTTTGGTTGTTCCATTATACTTTTTATCCAAAAACACATAAATATATTAATTGAATGCATGGTATGACGAGGACGTAAAATAAAAGGGAAAAAAAAAGAGTGAGAGAGAGAAGGAAGATTCTGCCAACTTTAATTCAAATATATATAAAAATAAGAGTAAGGGGTTTGATTGAGCTTTGAGCTGGGATTTGGTTTTTGGAGTGGGAATTTGAAAGTGCCTTTTTTTTTTTTTTTTTTTTTTTTTTTTTTTTTTTTTTTTTTTGCAAAAGAGGAAAAACAAAAGCTGCCAACACAAGGGAAGGGGAAGGGAATAAAGTGGCAAACTAAAGAAAAAAAAAATAAAGGAAAAAATGTGAGTGTGTGGTTTGTTAAGAGGATAGTATCTTAATTCATAAAATAAAATAATATATCATTAAATGACGTGACAAATACTAAGATAAAAGTAATAGGAGGAATGACCTTAGAACTTAGAGATCATGGGCCGTTCAATTCATGGTAGTCAGTGGTCATCTGCCTAGGATTTAATATCTTATAAGTTTCCTTTATGCTTAATATGTCTTACGAGTTTCTTTCCGACTTAAATGTTGTTGGATTAGACAAGTTGTCCCATGAGATTAGTTGAAATGTTCATAAGTTGTTAAGGACATCCACAAATATTAAAAAAAGGAAAAGAAAGAGAGACAGGAAGAAGGAATAAGTATTATTTATTAACAACTCATATATATAATACAAGTAGTGATGTTCAAAAAAACCCGATGACCCGAAAAAATCGATCAACCCAACCTAATCCGTGCGAGTTGGGTTAGGTTATCAACTCATTTGGGTTAGGTTGGGTTTAAATAAATGAAAATTTTATGGGTTGGGTTGGTTCATAGGTTCACCTAATATAACCCAAACTAACTCGAACCAATCAGAATTTATTATTAACTTAAAATTTTTTTTTTGTTCCTCATCACACAATTATTTATATATATATTGATTTTAATTTTATTTTATTCTAATATTTTTTTAATAATTTATTCTCCAACAACTCTTACAAGTAGCTTCTTTGTACTTTAAAAAGAAAATTTTTACTATATAAATTGAAATTGAGTTATTAATCTTAATTCAATGTATGAAAATAATTAAATTAGATTTTTACATATTTACGTTTTACTTCTTTTTAGAACAAAATTTTAAATAAATGACCTGATTAACTCGAACCAACCCAATCCAACCCAAATATTTCATGGTTAGGTTGGGTTGGGTACATTTTTTAATAAGGATTATTTGGGTTGAAGAAATTTACAACCCGAACAATTACGTTGGGTCTAAAAAGTCTTTCAACCCAACTCAACCCAACCCATGAACACCCATAAATACAAGTACTTCTGGAGTATATAGAGATAGGGGAAATAAATGATGTAAACAATATCTTACTCCTTAACAAACTATTGTAAAATTGGTTTACCTAGTTAATAAATCCAACTAAATTGAAAAGTTATGGGCTACAAATACTTTAAAAGAAGTTTATGGTTTTGGTTTCATGATAGTTAGAAAACATTTTACGTTTGAGTGTGTTAGTTCAAAAGTTTTGAGAGAGGACCCTTGTAATTTTAGTTGATGAGAGAACATTGTGTGAATATATGAATTTTTTTCTAGTGGATCGTGATTTTGTTCGTTTTTTAAAGTTTTTCACGTAATTTTTTGTATGGACTGAAACGTGTCAATTATTTGATGTTCATTGTTACGATGGATGAGGAAGGAAGGTTTGTTTTGGTAGAAGAGAGAGTGTTTAGTGTGATTGGATTTTGGAAAGATGTGAATGGAAATGGGTGACAGAGAAAAGAAAGGAAATGAAAGAGAGATAAAAGCAAAGAGAAGGGGAGTGGGCAGTGAGGGATAGATAGAGAGCAATCAAAGGAAATTATGGGCACAGAAATTTATGGCTTTTTCTAACACTGACCCACACGCTTACGCTCTCTTTTCTTTTCTTTTCTTTTCTTTTTTTCTTCTTTTTCTTTTATACCTAATCCTATATTGTTCTTGCTTTGCCTTTTTCCTTTAAAAGCCAATTTCCCACTCTATCTCCCTGTCTCTTCCTCCATTTTTCTTATACCAAAAGAGTGTTTCGACTATTAAATTAAATATCTAATATATTAAGAGCAACAATTAGATGCAGCCTTTTCCTGTGTTCCTTCCTCAACGCATAAAAAATAATTTTTTAAAGAATACAAATTGTCACATGACAATTTTTAATTAGGTGCAACAAGATGCACCCAAATTACACTCAAGTTTTTTTCTATATATTAATCATCCATTGTATTGCAATAAAATTTTGGCTTTTCATCTTATACCCAGAAAAAATAATAGAGAAATTATCATAAAAATGTAAGTTTTCATTTAAGTCATTTTTGTTCTTAAGGTTAGCCAGCTTGAGGCTAACTTATTAATATCAATAAATACCTGTTCATTGGCGAAAGTTTCAAATCTTCTCTGTAGTGTGGTGTTCTAAAAAGAAAAGGGACAAAAATTCTATAAAATCTATCTAAATTTAGGGTATATATCATATAAGCAAAGTGTCTTCTGTAAAATTACTTTTTCAATATTCTATCATCTATTCAATTAATGACTTTATCTTTTCTAAATAAATAATAACAATAATAGAAGTTCAAATGGTATTCCAATCGTGTTGAGTGGAACGGTGATCTTCTAGTCAAATAAATAAATGAAGATGTTTTGAAAAATGAAAATGATGAAATAAACACCAAACCATTTGACAAGGAAAAAGAAAAAGAAAAGGCAAAAGATTATATAAAAAGCCAAATTTTCCTCTTTTTGTTTCTAATTAAATTAATTACTATTGCATGAAGTAATTAACATTTCAAAATAGATTAATTACCTGGATGAGAAGGCATCATCAGTAACCCAATATCTCTATTTCTTTGGCTTTAAACTCATCCCAATAAAATTTAAGGTTTAAATACTATTTTAGTCCCTATATTTTTTTGTCGTAGTTCGATTTGGTAACTATACTTTCAAATTGTTCGTTTTGATCTCAATAATTTCAACTTTAACTCATTTTAGTCTCTATATATTAAAAATATTCATTATGATCCTTATATTTTTTATTTTAGTTCATTTTGATCTTTATACTTTTAAAAAGTGACTACTTTGGTCCAATCATTTTCATTTTTATTTTACTTTGAAGAGATAAAAATAATCTCCTTTTCTAAAGTTACAAAAACATGAACCATAATTGGAAGTATGATGACCAAAATAGTATTAAAACCTAAATTTAATTTGCTTATTGTATGTGCAAAAAATTTACATAATTATTATTGATAATTAATAGGAGGAAATGTCCCAACAAAAAGGAGGGAAAAAGTGGAATTCAGATTCAAGTCAACGTACCAAGCGATGCGTCGTACATTGACTTGTCCACTCAACTTCCAGAAATCATACGTTACTTACCCACAATTTTCATCAATCGTCTTCAAGAAAATATTTTAACACGACGTGTCGGCACGGCGGGGCTCTTGGCCGGCGGCTGCCATTTTCCTTCACCGGCAAATCCAATTCTAGAAGCAGCAATACAATCTTTAGAAAAGTGATTAAAATTTTTTGGCTAATTTGCCCAAATACACTGCAGTTTATATTCGGTTTATAATAATCAATTTACAAACCATCTCTCTTTTTTAAGATTTTGAGGATGAATATAGTTCTACTTCCTAGTAATATAGTCTCATGATTCATCCATGGAACTTAAGTTCCTCTCACGCAAATTAAAAGAAGGAATTTATAATTTACAAATTTAAGTTTGGCTGGTGATCTTCCACCTCCATGAACAAAGCAGAGCTGCCTTCCTTCATTGTGTATGATAAAAGAAAGAAAGAAATTCGACAATGGAAAAGACAATGGGAAGAAAAAACCTGGTCAGCTTTCGACGTCGCCGATTGTGGAAGGTAGTGGCGGCGGTAGCAACAGCTGGGTTTGAGACTGGGATTGAACCTCAGCCTCTTTCTGCAGCTCTGTAAACCTGTTTATTTGGTCAAGCAATTGTGTTGCTTTTCGCTTACCTCGGTCCGTGCCATTTTCTGCCAAATCCATAAGCAAACCAATCACTCCGAGCTCCTTCGCTTTGACGAGATGTCGTTTGTCTCCCATGCAAAGATGCACCAAAACTGCAGCTGCATTTTCCCTGTTCCTAGGGGATCCTGTTCCAATGAAATTTACTAAAATGGGGACAGATTCGGCTGCTCCAATCGCAGCCCGCCCTTCCGAATTGCTGGCTAGTATGGCTAAAATTGCTAGTGCCTCATCTACCATCCCTATTCTAGATTCTGTCAACAGCTGCACCAGTATGGAAACAACACCACCCCTGACTGCCTTTATCTTGTTCCCTTGGAAGAAACACAAGTTGAAAAGAGCGGTTGCAGCATCCTTCTTCCCCCTTTGAGTACCTTCATTGAGTAGCGCAATAAGTGGCAGAATGGCTCCCGATGCGCCGATCATTATTTTATATTCGTCTACAACCGAGAGACTGAAAAGAGTGGCAGCAGCATTTTCACGTGCTTCCATACTCCCCCACTTCAGCACATGGACTATCGCAGGCACTGCCCTACAGGACATGATGCTTCTCTTATTATTATCACAAATTGAAAGGTTAAGTAACGCTGTCACAGCATGTTCTTGAGTGAGGGGGTCTGTTGTTGAAAGGAGATCAACGAGGAGAGGGATTGCACCAGCTTCAGCAATGGCCACACGATTATTTGCATTGCGTTTGGCTAGAAGGCGAATCTCACCAGCAGCAGATCGCTTGTCTTCAATGTTGCCTGATGCGAGTTTGTGGAGTAGAGCTTCATACTTGGAGCGTTCAGCCGGAGTCAACTTACTGGGCTGAGAACTGCTGGAACGTTGTGGTGGTTCAATCCCATTGACCTCGCACCATTGAGCTATGAGACTACGTAAAACATAATTTGGTGTAAGAATTTTGCTAGTGAGAACTTGTTGAGTTTTCGGGCATGTCGAGTGTCCATCTGCCAGCCACTTCTCAATGAACGCACGTTCATAGGTCTACCAGAAAGAAAAAGGAAACTGCATTAGGAATTATTCGCAACAAGATCAACATGTTAAGCTTTATTCAGAAGTGATGGATGCAATATTCGATAGAAGACTAAATTGAGAGTTTCACATCGTATATCAATGTGTAAGTCAAGTCTAACCAAGACTATGAGATAAAACCAATTCTTGATGCAGCTTTCTATCTTGGACTCTCAATTCTCCAAGAAAATTCTTCGTTGATTCAGGAACTAAATTGAGGGTTCCAATAAATAATAGCTTTTTAACCCAACAATTGAATAAAATGTGAGACAATTTTCTACATGTTCTAATTTTCATCAAGTGGCATCTAGCAGACACTACATAATTGGGTCAACCAAAGTACACCTACTGCCTTCCCTAAGGTTAAAGAGTTGATCTCACATCCCTAGTTCTCAAACTAAGGAAAAGGACACGCGCACAAAAAAAAAAAACCACATAATTGGAAAGGGATATGTGGTAGCAACCTCCTTCATCTGGAAAAGAAAAAATTTACGTTCTACCAGAGGTAAGAATCAGGCAACAGAATATGTAAATACCTGTCCCGTGGAGACAATGACGGGATCTTTCATCAAATCCAGGGATATGGGGCACCGAAAGTCTTCAGGTATGTGGAGGGACACTATATCTTTCTTACCAGCAGACACTTGTCCACCAGTGCGAGGATGACTTTGTTCTTTTGAAGAAAGACCAATTTCAGGGTTTTCAGTTAGCATAAAATCTTTTATTTTCTTCAATAATATTGACATTTTCTCAAATCGCCCCCCTGGATCTCCATCACTAGCCAAAACCATTTCATGTAAAGCAAGAGACTCTTGAGTAAGATCAGCTATAACAATCAGTTGCAACTTCTCAGCCAGTACTTTCAAGATAGAAGGATCAGCAGAGTCTCTGTTGTTGTTATATAGAGAGTTGAGGTTAACATACACCTCGGCATCTTGTGTATCATTCCTTCCTCTAGCTCTTCTGAATTGAGAGAGAACAAGCTCAACCTGGATGCAGAAAAAGTTAGATATGCATATAGCGGTACAAAACTTTTATAGGGCATTCAAACCTCATGATACTTTTTTTAACTGTCGGGTCCCTTGGTAGTTTTGCCGGTACAACTTATGGAAGAAAAACATAGTTCATGAAACCTCTGAGGTCATACATAATTGTAAAGCTTCTACTTCCATGACACACGAATCGGTCAAGATTCTAAGCTATAGTCTTTCAACAGTCAAAACTCAAAAGCAGTAGTAAACAAGTTTCACAAGTGAAGAAATACAATATTCTTAAACATCAGTTTCCTTTTTAGGAAATCATTTCAAAGATATTTTTTTTGATATGCATGAGTATTCGGTCCAACTACGTGCACCTCAACTAATCTCACGGGATAATTTGTCTAACCCTACGACATTTTAGTGTCAAGGAAACTCATAGGATATTAAATCTTATGTAGGTGGTCATGGATTGAACCCATGATCTCTTAGTCATATATCAAGATCCTATTTCATCATTTCAAATATATTAAGTACAAAGAGTGATGATAAATCCTCTACCTGCTCCTTAACTTCATCAGATATGTCAAGATCTTCATGTGAAATTTCATTCAGAGCTTGCTCTAGTCTAGCTGTCACCTCGTGAAATTGATTCAAGATTTGCTCTCTATCCAAGGCCTGCAGTTTAAATTGAGAAACATCTTAGATCAAGGGCAGTAGAACAAGAAAAAATAATGCGTTGATAAACCATAAAAGGAGAAGAGAAATTATCTTTGATTTACTCGTCTCAGGTCGGTTTTCCAAATATTCAGAAAAACAATAATGATTAATTAAGAATAAATTTAAAATTTAGGCGCAACCTAAATCATATATTCACACAAAGCTAAATTCAAGCCTAGATCACATAAAGTATAACCTAAAGAAATCGAAAATCGCACAGTAACAGGCATTATTTGTGATTCAATACATGTTTAAGATCTTGCCAAAAAAAAAAATCCCAAAATCGGCTGCTAATTTAGACCAACGTTTGAACTCGAATTTTCCCAAATCAACGTTCCTATTGTACAACAATCGTAGCATAAATGTCGCCTGATCGAATTAAATATAAAGCATCAGCACAAGTGTGGTGAACCGTGATCTCTTTTAATGGAAGGCGACCATCAAAACATTATTTCCAGAAGTGTAAAACCACAATCTACGACCTAATCAAAATGCTATGTTCCGAATACAAAAGGAAACGAAGGTAAGTAGGCTCTGAAAGTAACAATAGCCGATTATCCGCGTTCAAATTCTTCGATTTTCCTCTTAGCCAAACAGACATCCAAAGCAAGAACATAGAAAACACTAATTGCGAATGAAATTCACCAATTCACAACATCACAGAGCAGAACAAACCACGCTAATTAAACAAACAACACACAAACAGTGAAGTAAACGCACCAGATAAATCTTGCTCCCCTCGCTCCCTTGTCTAAGCAACTCCTTGGTCGATTCCAGAGCTTCTTTCAACGAAGCAAGAGCTCTAACGGTATCATCAGGCAGCGGCTGCTTGATATCCCTCATCTCCTCAAACAATGGGATCAACAGCTTCAGTCGCCTAGCTAAATTACAATACTGCTTTCTGACCGCGTACCTGTAGTCTGAGATTGAAGCTACATCGTTCACCAAGTCGATCAAACTCCGAAAGGAGCCGCCATTATTGTCCTCCTCCATAATCTCTCAATCCAAACAAAAAAAATCTCTCAAAATAACCGCCTACAACAACAAACAGAAACAAACAAAGGAAAGAAATCGCATCAAATTCTCCAAAATCTTTGCGTGTTGGCCAGCCAAGTCTCGCCGTGATGTTGAAAACATCTCTCCATAATCGCCCCGTGAGAGAGAATGCTTCTAACAGGAAAGATGAAGACTCAAGAAAGAGAAAGGAAGATATGCCGGAAGAGAGCAGTATTTTCTTTTTTTCTCTATATTTTTTGTTAAATTACACTCCTAATTCGATTCTAATTTTTTTAAAGTTTGTAATTAAACTTCCAATTTGTGTAAACCCAATTTGGTAACTTCGTTTTTATTATTATTATTTTTTTAATTAGGTTTGTTTTGGTTCCATTTTTAATGATGATTTTTACGTTTCTTAAATCAACATTTCAACCACCTTAAATTAAATTTTTTGAAAATTATGTTTTTTTATTTTATTTTTAAAAGAAAAATTTTCACAAATAGAAAAAATATCAAATTATTTATCGAAATAACAAAAAAATAATGTTAGACTTCTATCGGCCTCTATCAAATAAAATTAAAATTTTTCTTTTTTTGTGTAAATATTTTCTTTTATTTTTCTATTTTTTATATCTTTTTTCAAAATGGTTTGGATTTTTAAAAGCATTAAAGTAGGTCAAAAATAAAACTTAGAAACTTATGGGTAAATATAGAGTTTTTAGGTTTAATTTTTTAAAACCTAAATTTTATCTAACAAATCATAATTAACAAGTTTTTAAGAACATTATAAATAAATGGATAACAAGTTTTTAAAAACATTATAAATAAGTGGATAACAAAACACATCATGGACGAAATAAAAGTAATTTTTATATGCTTAGTTAAAAAAAAAAAAAAAAAAAAAAAAAAGTAATTGTCAAATTAAGAAAAAGATTGACAAAATTTTTAATTTTAAAACTTTTTCCAATAAGATCTTACAACTATTATTCTCTTGTTTAACCAACCTCGTGATGTGAGTTTTCAAAATTTTCAAATTCGTCGGGACTTTTTTGTCTTTATGAATTTTTGGTAGCTTTAAGAACTACAAAATGCAATTAAAGTTTTAAAAAAAAAATCTAAAATATAGTCTTAAAAGATTTCGTTTTATTTTTAAAAACTTCGCTAAGAATTAAGGGAAAAAAAACCAAACATAATTTTAAAAAATAAAAACGAAAAAAGGCCAACACATTCATAAACTAATTCTATTTTATTGTTTTAATTTAGGGACAAAAAATTGAAATTTGAAAAGTTTATTATGCAATTTTTAAAGTTTAGAGAGTAGTTAGATATAAATGAGGAGTTTGTGGACTTAAAAATAAAGTCCTTTTTTGCAATTTGAAGTCTGGCCCCACCAGGCGGCTGGTGAATTAGCCAAGCAGTCGTCAAGGTCAGACCGTGAAAATTGGGAGTCCGGCGACTTCAGCGGCGCGGCTGAAGAATTGGTAAAAGTCGGCTTGGCTGACTGGGCTGGGTCTGGTACAAATTGCAAATAAAATAATTGTGGGGGCCATTCTGCAGTGCATTTAACTCTAATACCTAATCATTATCTGTATTGACAATAAAAAGAGTAATTACCGATGGCAACATTAATTGAATGTAATTAATTGAGTGCTAAATTTGATTCATTTTCCTTTCCATTCCGTCCCACCCCAACCATTGCTTTCGGACACCGCTCGGTTTTATTTATATAATATTTGTTGGTTAAAATCTAGTTGGAGATTTAAATATTTTGACAAATCTTTTTTTTTTAATCTCAAAATTATACATTTTTTATTCTTTAATTTTTCAAAAATCCTCTTTTAATCTCTGAATTTTTAAGTACGTATAGATGTTCCTAGTCTAAAGTTTATAACAGTATATTTAAAATTCATCGAAAGTTATTATTATTATTGTTATTTAAAATAATTTTATGATATTTTAAATTATAAAATTAATTTTTAAAAAATAGACC
The DNA here is from genome assembly GCF_009727055.1 of Benincasa hispida. NCBI lineage: Eukaryota > Viridiplantae > Streptophyta > Magnoliopsida > Cucurbitales > Cucurbitaceae > Benincasa > Benincasa hispida. The sequence continues at coordinate 15,021,537 of NC_052358.1, forward strand.
CATATGGTTCGTCATCTGATAATTTATCTTTGGAAGCATAGAGTTTTATAGAACACTTAAATAAATTCTTTATTTTCACTGTATAAAATGTGTTTGGTTCTAATTTCAAATTTTTATTTCTGAATATAAAATGTGAAAGTTATAATTAATTGTGAATTTGAAAATGCAATAAAAAATGATGTGTTTGGTAAATTCTATTTTTAAAGACTGATATAATTTTAAATAATTAATAATTATGTGTGAATTATTTGAGGGAAACTTCCTCATTGATTTTTTTTTTTTTTTTTTTTTTTTTTTTTTTTTTTTAATTTTGAAAATGTAGTATCCTGTGTTTTCTAAATTTGGAATATAATATTTTAAAACAATGGAAACAAATCTGGTTGTCTTTTAATGTATGTCATTTTTATAAAATTGTTTTTTCGAATAGTTTTTGAAAACAAGTTAACCAACATTTTTTTTTCTTTTTTATTGTCTTCTAGGTTTTTTTTATTTTCGAGATAAAGATGAAAACGAATTAACAAATAGGAATATAACACAGTATGGTATATACAAAAACATACATATTTTTTTTATTATTTTAGAAATTTAAAGATCAAACACACTTACATTTCAAGATTTAGAGACTAAAAATGGTAAATACACATACATAACTATTTTTTAGATTTGATTTTTCTGTCCTATTAAAAAAACAATAAATTCGCAACTTTAGAGTTAAATTTAATTAAAAAACACGGTTAGTAGGGTTAATTTTCAATAAAAACAGGTTAGTGCTTAGTAGGGGTTAATTTGACTAGGAAACACGGTTATTAGGTTTAATTCGTGAACTTTGGAAGGTAGAAATAAATTAAAAGCACGTGGCTCAACTATTGTTTTTTTATTCCTCATTATTGATTTGGTCTGTTAATTAGGCCGGTTTAGATTGGTTAGATATATATATTAAAAAAATCAATTTTACTTAATCTATTTTGGTAAAAGGTACACTCCAAAAAAGTGTTTAAAATTTTGTCTGGGGACGTTTTAGTTTTTTTTTTTTCAAATGATTTATTTTTAAAATTGAATATTTGAAAAGTTAAACCAAACACATTTATATTTATATGTCACATCATATCATTATCTTTGATTTAAATGGTGAAGTTTGATTTTTATCTTTAATGAAGTTATAATGGAAATCAACTATATAGCTTAAAATTAGCATTTTATTTGACATTTTTTTATAAAGATTAAAAAAAAATGCATAAAATTTCACTGAATAATATAAATTAAATGTGTATTTATTAGGATATTTGGGTCTAATTATTTTGTTTTTTATTTTAAAAAAATAAGCTTATAAACCCTCCTTCAAACTCTAAATTTATTACTATGTCGTCTATTTTTATGCATGTTCTAAAAACTATGCAATTTTTTTAAAATTAAATAATATTAGTAATTGAAGATTTTTTTTTAATGTTTTGACGAATAATTTAACTCTTATATTTAGGAAATATGCAAATTATAGTAAAAAAAACTGAGAGTAAATAGATTTACTTTAAACGAAATGAAAACAAAATAGTTATTAAATGAGGTTTTAATTTTTTTTTTATATATATACAAAGTTCGCATTAAAATATATTTATATAATTCTATATTTACGTAGATGTCCTTTGAATTTATATACTTATACATACAATAAAAACAATATTTGACCATCGAGGAAAAACACATATATGCATATATATTTATTATTTAACTAGTATCATAGCTGGTCTTTTTTTTTAAGCATGTTTAACGATTTTTTTCCTTCAATTTTTGTTAGATAAAATAATTACATAATGCTAAAACTTAGTTTATTGTAGCTCTTTAAAATAGTTGTTTTGTCGTCGAATGTGTTATTAGAAACAAAAATAGCTGCAAAATAAAGCAAACTAATATTCAATATATTTTAATTTTAAATTTGAAAAGTAAGTTGCAACATTTGATAAACAATATTAAATTATTGTGATTGACAATAATGACTAAAATGGACTAATTGTCCAATTTTGCATCAATTTTGTCGTTGTTGTTAATTTATATTTTTAAATAATTATATGGATAAATGTATAGTTATGTTTAAATTGTATATTAATGTTGCGCTATTTATATTTTGTAGGTATCTTGGATTTTATGTTCAAACAAGAAGTATGGAAAAATCAAGATATGTTTTGTGTATATTATGTAGATATTTTGAGGTTTATGTTCATGGATAAAATGTAATTGTAATTAACTTTGTAAAACTAAATTGTATGTTATGTAATAAAAACTAATTAAATATAAAATTTGTTGATTTTAGTTTATTTATTTAAATTTGTAAGATTCAAGTTGGTTTCATTTTTTTTAAAAAAAAATAGTAGGTTTGATTTTCAGTAAATTAGAAAAAAAAATATATTAAAAAACCATTCCCGACACCAAATTTTAAGGTGTCCAAAAAAAGAAAAAGAAAAAAAGAGAAATTTTTTGAAACCTTTCTTGATACCAAACTAGATTGGTATTGGGGTCGGGAAAGGCTTTCCCCCATATATCCAATCATTTACCGACACCGATAAACCAATTTTTGGCGTTGGAAGATATGACTTTTGCCGATGTTAACAATTTAGTGTCACATATCTCCTTCAATTCCAAGCGTCGCGAGATCGATCTCTTCTGACGAATGAACTTTTTTGCATTGGGAAAGGCCTTTCCCGACGACCTGGCCAGCAGTCAAAAAAGCATCGGGAAAGACTTTTCTAACTTTTTTTTTTTATTTTTTCCGATGATTTTTTCGTTAGAAAGAGCATAATTTCTTATAGTGTGACGTGCTTGCATATTTCATCAATATACATCTAACTCTAGAGCCATTCGTCTAAACTTGCTATGGAATAATGACTTTCGAAGTCATGGTCCGACCCCATCATACCATGTGTTCTCTTTTATTTAAAAAAAAAAAAAAGTTTTTACAGTCAATAAATCTGAATTAAGAAAACTATAATACTAATTATTATTATTATTATTATTTAAAATTTTAATCAATGTTAAGCCATCATTTAAATTTGAGAAAACAAATTGCTTTAGTTTTATGGATGTCATTAAAATTTTTGGAAGTCACTATAGTCGGTAGGATTATTGGATTGCAGAAGTAATACTTATGTATAGTTTTATGGATGATTTGTACATTCTTTTTTCATAAATGTTAAATTGTACTAGTTATTTAAGAGTTCAATACTTGATTTTTCGTTCTATAGAGATATTTTAGATCAAAATTGAGTTCTTTTGATTCATCATTGCCTGTAAATATTTTTTTAGTATAATAAATATAAGTGTGAGAAAATCGAACATTTGATTTCGATGCAAATATTATACATTAATTATTATTAATTATTAGTTATGTTGACATATTTATCATTTATTTATTGGTTAAATGGTCATTTTTTCTACCATGTAATGGTGTGGTGTTGGTTTCTTTAGGAAGAGCAATGTGGATTTCATATTGTATCGTTGAATATTTATTGTTTATGATTAGTCAAATTAATAAAGACGAAATGCCTTAATTAGGGAGGAAAAAAAAAGAAAGAAAGAAATAAGAAAACAAAACGAAATGCCAACCAAATATTTAAATGCTCCCTTAATTGCCTTCAACCACCCTAAGGCTTGCTCTTTCCAAATTAAGCCATCCAAATCATCCATCTTAAAATTACTTTTAATGATTTAATTAGTTTCATTTCAATATCGAGAACGGTAGTCATGCAATATTATATATCTAGATTATATTTAAATTAAAGTTGATTATAACTCGAACATAACTCGATAAATTATAAAATATATTTTCAATCGAAAGATCAAAAGTTCGAATATTCTAAAACAGGATAGATAATAAAGGAAATACAAATCATAATTCATATGACAAGGAAAAATGTTTAACATAACAAAATTGTAGCACAAATGTTGAGTATATAACAAAAAAAATATATACTAATAATAAAACGATCGGATAACTATCAAATTAAAACGACTACACCGTAAATAATAAAAAAAGATTACTAAAAGTAAAAATCCAAAACATGTAAACAATTTTACCATTTTGTCATTCTATTAGAGATTTAATAATCCGACATTCAATGCCTTTTTTTCAATATATATATTGAAATAAATAAATATCTAATAAAATAAATAGAGATGTTCAAAGTTAATTCATTTTTTTTTTGTTCGAATTTATTAAATAATTAAAGTTTCAAGTTGTACATTTTAGAGTCCATATCAATCGGTCTTATTTTTAGGCTGGATTTGAATTAAAATAGATCCGAGATTTGACTGAATAAATGTAAAAGACCCATTGTTCACCCTCTTTTTTGGGGTTAAAAAATCAATTTATTATTATTATTATTAAAAAAAAAAGAGAGAAAAACACGTTGATTATTAAAGCTCTGACATGTTCAAGTACAACGATTATTATTATTATCAAACAAATACATTGAACTAAAGAAAAAAGATTCCTAGAGAATCGTTTTGTTATTGGTTTCTTTTTTTTAAAAAAATAAATAAATAAACGCGACCTAGAACGTAAGTGAATATATATACATACCAGTGTGGTCACTTCACATACTATGATATTTAAGTTAGATAATAGAAAAATGTGATAAGTTAGAATTCTTAGGATCGAAAATGAACCTACTTTCTTTAAAACTAAATTAAATAACCATTGAGCTCATCGACCCGAGCATGCCCATGATATGTCGAGGCTAAGCATAATATGCATTCTCTAGTCAACAAACATATATATATTTTAATCAAATCTTAAAAAGTAACTTTTTTTCAACCCTCTATTAGAAGCAAATCAATAGACTATCTTTCAGTATTGTTCTTGATTTACCTTGTTATTTTAGAGTTCAAGCATACTTTTAATAATTTATGCTTATTTATTTCATAAACTTTTTTAAAAAATTTATAAATACAACGAATCATGTTAAGGTAAAAATATTTTAGAAATTTAACAGAACTTTTATAAAATGTAAAGAGTTAATTTAACAAATCTACATATTATTTTGTTTGACTAAAATTTGAAAAATTAAATAAAAATAAAACAACTATTTCCTCTACCAATTTCCAAGTTAGTGGGCTCATGGGCCGATCATAATGAACCTAAATTATACGTAAAGCCCAACAGTGGCCTGCTTCTTCAGGCAGAAACGACCAATCATCGTCATCTTCTCTTCCACGAATCACGATTGAGTGCGATGAATTTTTGTTTGAAAAGAAATGGTGGAATTATATGATCGGAAGAAACCGGCAAATTGGCCGGAGCTGATCGGCCGTTGCGTAGTATCTTTAATACTTGTTTTTCTAATTCAATGCTCCCAATTTCTTGTTCCTCACTTCTTCTCCGATTTGTCCTTCTTCATTCAGCTCCTACTTTCAGGTCTCTCTACCTCTCTCCTGTTCTTCTTTGGAGCTTGGTTGATGGTTACCATTAACTGTGAGGTTATTTTGCTTTGTTTTTTCAGCTTTGATGCTTCTAGCCGTTGCAAGCGCTGCTGGATGGTGCAGGCGGCTTCTCCGAGTCCGCTCGTCTGCTCCAGCGCTCGTTTTCTTCAGTGTACTTTTCGTCTGGCTAGTTTACATTGCTGTTGTTCGACAAGGTCCTCTTCTCAATATTCTTTTTGCTTCTCAATTTTGTACTTTAGAATTGATTGCTCTGAATGATCGAGAAAGTGAAATTTTTGCATAACGTGATAGCTAACTAGTAATTTTTTAGCCGAAATGTCATTCTAGGAGTAGATGTTGCCATCTGGATTCTAAGATTAACGAGTAATACGTGCTCGATTACTGAAGTTGCTGTCAACAGTACACTTCGCAATTCTTTTCAATTGGACTGGCGGGATTGTAACTGGCTTCCCCCTAAATCCTAACTGACGATTACTTTCAATTACATTTGAAGGACAAGAGTTCCTTTAGTGATCATAGGAATCCAACTCTCTGCCTTTCTCACAAATTTATTTGAATTTATTAGATAACATGACCTATCTCAAGACTAATTGATAAGAATTTGATCGCCGGGTCGTGCTAATTCCATATGAATCAGTACTGAGATCCAACTTCTTGAAGTCTCTCGCATTTATTGATTAGAGCCCCTTTACTTGATATTTCATTATTAAATCTCCCGCATTTATTTTGACCTTCCAGCGAAGGAATAGAAAATAGAGAGGAGTATTTATTATGACTGTGATATCCTCAATAAGATAGTGCTGCTTTGGATTCATCATCAATCTTGGATCAATCCCAATTTTTGTTTTTGGACTAATGTCCATTTGAACTTTACGGATCCGATACTATATTTAGATAACACGAGATTTCATCTCAAAACCAATTAACAATGATAAGAATAGCCCATCTATTTTATTAAGATTGTGAAGTTACTTGACTTTTCTGATGTGGATCATCAACAAAATTTGCGTGAAAAAGAACTATTATAGAGCTATCTACTCCACACGGTTAAATGCGAGCTCAGAGTAACATCTTATGTGCCTTGCAGATGCTTCGCTTTTGATGAATCTTCTGTTTAATGGGCAGATAATCTTGCTCATCTTTGGCCTTTGCAGGTCTGTTTCCCAACTTTCCTGTTCATTTTTCAGGACTCTTTCATTCCATAACTCATCATATTACAAAATGTCTTTACGTGAGATATATGTTATTACCTCATGATGCCTGCTTGTCTGGTGGCTCTATTTCTTATTCTAACATACAGGTTTATCATGACAGGATGTTATCCAGTGATCCTGGTTTGGTGTCATATAGTACATCCCCTTCAGATGCAACTTCCCAAAGTTTAGTTTTAGAAATGGACACTCACCATTTAATTGAGGTTAGTGAGCTTATAATGTCATGAAACCTCAGCGATCTAGCTCTTTCTAATGAGTAATCCTTATTTCAGGCGTTCATCTGAAGCAGTACTCTCTCTCTCTCTCTCTCTCTCTCTCTTTCTAGTTTTCAGGAAATAACAAAATCATTATGCATCGTACAAATTTTCAAATTTCCTGCCGATATTGCTTTTTGTTTTTGTGTTTTGTTCGAATGATTCTGGATTTAGAACTTTGCAAATTTTACCTATACCTATAACTTGAATGTAATACTATTCTTCCTTCATAAAGGCCATGTTAAATATAATATTGCTATTGCTGGCATTGCTCAGTAATAGTTTGTAGGTATTTATATTACCAGGGCTATTCTTGATTTTTCCTTTGAGTAATTGATGAGTAATTGACTGGTCTCTAACTTTTGGTTAATGTTCTTCTTCCAAGGATATTGGATTGGATGATAGGTTGAGACGCTGTCCAATCTGCAAGACATATGTTAAAGGCTTTGACCACCATTGTCCCGCATTCGGAAACTGTATTGGTAAATAGTAGATGATGGCATCAAAGAAGATCTTAGTTAAAGCTTATATCTCGTCACTGCTGTAAAAATCTGTAATTTAATTTCTCTACTTAGGTTAGCATCGCCCCACCTTAATAATTTCAAGCCAAATGTGATTACTTCACTTGAGCTAGCTAATATGGTGTATGTTGCATGCGATTGTATTGCAGGGCATAAAAATTATGTCCTCTTCATGGTCTTACTTTTTGGATTTATCTGGACTGAATCTACGTACATTGTGTGCTTATCTCAATGTAAGTGTATCGCTAGCTATACTATACCCACATTTTCAGCTTCACTGCACTGTATTTACTGGTAAGCTGATTTTTCAGATTCGGCCGAGTCTGAACTTCTTGATGGTGATGGAACTAGGTTAGAGGTTTGTTTCTGCGTTCTTTGCCTTGATTGCTGACAGCTACTTGTATTATCATGCCTATGGATTGTTAAGAATCCATGCCTTTGTTATAACTCGGTATATTCCCCAATTGTTCAGATCAATTTCTCAAAGAAAGTGGCCAGGAGCACCATGCTATTCTCCATTCTACAATTAGTATGGCAGGTGCATTTCTGTCATTTGCATTTTATGTAGGAGGCAGTTCCTTTAGTTGACACAAGTTGTTAAGATATTGTTTTCCTAGAAATGTGATGGATCTCTTGCTGTTTTTAGGTGTTGTTCTTCTTGTGGCATATATATTGTATCTGCTTCAATATCAGAACAGATGAATGGGTAAGTTCCTAACTGGTAGCACTAAAGGAGCGAATAGAACAAATACTCTTTGGCACACAATAGTATTCCGGTGGCAAATGTGGACCTATTATATATAAATATTTAAAAGAACGCGGATTTATTCGACAAAAATTGAATTATCTGGATTCTAATGGATCAGAATTAAAATTTTTGTTCGGGAGCTCCATGAACTTTTTAAATGTCGAATAGTTAATACACCTAATGGACACTAAATCGATGGTTTGTGTATCAATATATTTTTAAAAATTCAAGAACCTGTTAAGCACTTTTTAAATTCAAAGACAACAACCTAGAAACTTTAGACTTCATTGGATCACGATTTTGTTCTAGTTCTCTTTTTGAAATTTATGCTTATTTCCTTCTAAATTCTAAGTTATGGTTTTCAATTTTATTGTAGAAACACTTAAATTTCTAATCGATTTTTAAACATAAAAACAAGTTTTTAAAAACTATTATTAGTTTTCAAAAGTGATTGTTTTTAAGACATTAGTAGAAAGTGTATAACAAAGCATATAAACTTATGGGTGTAAGTATTGTCTATAAGTTAATTTTCAAAAACAAAAAACTAAGGCTTAGTTTGGCAACCATTTGGTTTTTGGTTTTTAGTTTTTGAAACTTAAGTTTATAAACACCTCTTTTACCTCTAAATTTCTTGTTTTATTATCTACATTTTAGAGATGTTTTCAAAACCAAATCAAAATTTGGCTAAACATTAACCATTTTACTTTAGAAAGATGCAAACCATTGTAAGAACTTGAGAGAAAATGAGCTTAATTTTTAAAAACCAAAAACCAAATGGTTACCAAATAGAGTCCGTTAATGGTTTTGTTTTTAATTTTTAGATTCTGAAATTCATTTATGTTGTCTCTTAAATTTCATATTATGATTGTCATATTTCTTGAAAAATCACTTGAATTTCTAGTCAAATTCTAAAGAAAATAACAAGTTTTCGAGAACTACCTTCCTCTTTTCTCTAAATTTAGTATAATTTTTGAAAACATCGTTGAGAGTGAATAACAAAAAAAAAAAATTTACATGTAAAAATAGCGTTTAGTAACTTAATTTTTAAAAATTAAAAATTAAAGTGCAAAATGTCTTCAGGCACCAAAGTGTGAGTGGACTATATGCTTTGCAAATTGCAAACTAACTCACAATTTGACCAAATAGAACTCATCTGCTTTTATAAATCTTTTCCCTTTAGCGTTTTGTTCTTTTCACCACATGAATCAATCTCCGTTTCAGATTCACTGGAAGAGGTATCCAGAATTTCAAATTGTTGTTCAGTCTGAGCAGGGTAAGAACACCTTGCAGAGCACTATGACTTCACATAAGTTATGGGAATATTCATTTTTATACAACTATTATGTAACTCGGTGATCTACAGGCCTAAGGTCCAATGAAATGAAGTTCAGAAACCCATATGACAAAGGAGTTGTACAGAATGTGAAGGAGTTCATCATGGCTTCAAAACAATGAGACTTGTGTTTGCGTGGAACCATTCTCTGGCAACGAAATTTAACTGGTTTCTGCAATTTTCTGTGCCTAATAATCCCTACCAGCTACTGATTTTTTGGTTTCTACTTGCCCCTAACCACTCTATTAACTCCAAATTTTGTGTCCTCAGGCAATTTGATTAGCATAGGCCGAGTTTCGAAACTCGAAGGAGCAACTTACTATCTCAATGAAAAGAGAACCAAAGTGATTGAAGCAACCATATAAGTTCATCTCTCTTCTTGCTTGCTTATTCTCTTGTGGTTTTGTTATTTGTTGTCTATGATATTGAGATGACCTGTTGAAGAAAATGAAGGTTAGATATCCTCTATCTAGGTTAGTTGGTCTGTGGAACAGATAGGAGATTTGTACAAATAGTAAATGGAAGTGGCTGAGCTTAGTGCATTTGAGATGGAAGCCTGAGATTAACAGAGTAATTAGGTTAAGTATGCAAATAGTAAGACCAGGAAAAGAAAAAAGATATGAAAGGGGACAACAATGATGATAACAAAATGATATTACTTAGTAACACAGTAAAAAGTTTGATTCTCTTATAGTGTAAAAAGTTAAAAGATAAATTGTGTTTGCTTTACTTAGACCTCATTATCAAATGTTATTATCTCTCCTAATCAATGTTTGCTTTACTTAGACCTCATTATCAGACCCTATAATCTTCTTCAATTTATAGTTGGAGGGGAGAAGAATTTTGGATGCTGGAAGTAGGGAAGGGGGGCAAAAAAGTAAATGCTATCATTAAAGACTACAATTAAGAGAAAAAGCAAATTTTATAGGCTCTAGGCTTATATTCCTACTCTGCCAGACTGTATTCTTTTTTTAACAAATTAATCATGGAAGGTTTAGAGATGAACATTGAGGATGTGTAGGAGAAAATCAAAAAACTTAAAGTTGTGAGGCCAAACATAAATTTTAATAATGGTTTAAGTTTTATTTTAGGTACATTTTTAATCTTCGTACTTATTTGAATGTTGAGAAAATATCAATGTCTACTTCTTTTAAAAAAAATCGATTATGGGTCCTTTATTTTCTTTTTAATCTCTCTTTATTTTAGTATATTATATTAATCGATTTTGATGTACATAGAATTTGATACTGTCAAATCTCCATTCTCTAATTGTTGTGCTCAAAGAATATTTTAGAAAGGGAAAAAAAAATCAATATTTGAATAATATATAGTCTAAAATAAAATTTTAAACTTTTAGTAAGAAATATGTATAGACATGAAAAAGAGAATAATATATAGTATCAAATATTTTTTTCCCCCTAAAAAGCCACCGATAATGACTTAACCTATCGTTTAAATTTTATATAAATCTTTTTTTAAAAGATGCTGAACAAAGAATGAAAATAAAACCCACGACAATTTTATGATTAATATTGGTTGAAATTTTGTAAAAAATTTAGGGGACCATCCCCTTATTCTCCATATAGCTCTACCCATAGAAGTGGATATCAAATGAAATAATTATATAACAACTAAAATGATTATTTAAAAAAAAAAATCAAAGATTAAGATAGAAACTTAGATTAAATAAACATTTTGAAGGTCAATGACGGAATAAACTTAAACAAGATTTTAACAATAAAAAAAATATGAGTAAAAAATCTCTTTATTTATTATTATTTTTTTAATAAATATTTTTTTTAAAAAAAAAATTATAATACTGTTTTCATTCATTTACTTTAAAGTTTTACAATTTTATTTTCAATACCTTAGTCTCTATCTTTAATCATTTGTATTTTCAATAAATCTTAAAATTGATCTATTTTATTTTTTATGGTTAACTTTTTTTTAACAAATTTAGTATCTATTATCTTTGCTTTGATTTTGGAAAGAAATTCACACCACGTCTTATCTCGAATAAAGACCGTTATTATTATTATATTTCAATTTTTTTTTTTTTTTTTTTTTTTTTTTTTTTTTAAAGTTAACTTCAAACTAACAATAAGTACTAATTTTAATATTTATTTAAAGTGTATAGATTAATTTTGGACGTTTAAAATTACTAAACTAAAATGAAAGGAATATCAAGATACAAATATTAAAATGATATTTTAACTTTTTATAAATAATAAAAAATAATCATGTATCTAAAAAAAATTTATTTAAAATTATTTCTAATGTTATTCAAGTGGCGTGACTTGTGAGATGGAGATTTAAACATCTAACCTCAAATAAGAGAATACAAGAAAATCGTGGTTGAGCTTAGACTAACTTTTAACCATTTTACAAATATTTTTAAGAGAATATTTAAAGGAGTACTAATCAAACTCTCAAATTTGATAACCTTGACAAATTGTAAGCACATGCTACAAAAGAATTTGCTGAGTCACATATAGAATTAGCATGCCTATTCATTTCCTTTTCATATTCTCTTCTTTTCAATAAACTAAAATGTAATGTCTCTCTCAAAGTAGGTAACCTTCACAAATTCAAACCATATACTATGAATTAAAACAAAGTGTGTATCAAATTTCAAAAGAAAGCACAAAAATAATGTAACATAGCGGTGTAACTTGTTTATCATCGTGCTATTTACGCAATAAAGTTGTTGAGTCATGCTATACATATGCTCTGTTCATATTCTTTTCTTTTTAATCTCAATTAATTGATTAATAGTCACATAAATACGTACATAAACAATTTTCGTATTTATACTTCTCTTTCGTAAAATAACTAATTTTTGTTTTAACCTTAATTTTATCCTAAAATTATTTAGGTCCCATTTGGTAACCATTTCATTTTTTGATTTTTTGAAAATTAAGCATGGTTTGCATTTTTTTTTTAAAAAAAAAATTGAATTCTTAGTCATATTTTTTTAAAAAAAAATTTAAAACTACTTTTCTTTAGTTTAAAAATTTTGGCTTGGTTTCTAAAAGTATTGGTAAAAAATATATAACAAAAAAATAAAGTTAGAGGTGAAAGTAGTGTTTATAGACTTAATTTTTAAAAACTAAAAATTTAAAATCAAATAGTTACCAAATAAACCCTTAGTTTTGTTTAAGTTAATGAACTAAATATAATCTAGCTCGTATAGGTTAGAGCATGTGTTGGATTTGATTGAAATCATGAGATAAAATTTGATTAAATTACAAATTTAGTTAGTGAACTTTGAAGTTTGTATTTATTTGTTTTCCAAACTTTAAAGTTTTAACTTTTTAAAAAAAATTCACAGATTTACTACACATTAAAATCTTAGGATTTTATTAAATATACATTTATAATTTAAATATGATAAATCAATTTAGAAATTTATTAAGTTCAGGAAGAAAATAGAGATTAAACTAGTAAGAACTTGGGCATGATTTTTTTTAAAGTACTAATTTAATCTTTGTACTTTAGGATTTGTTCAATTTTAGTCATTGTACTTTCTGATAGTAAATTCTAGTTTATATATTTTCAATAAATCTTAAATTTAGTGTTTTAAAGTTATTTTTTAAATCAAGATTAGTTAAATATAATAATAATTTTTATGCAAGAAAATATATTACGTCAACATTTTTCTAATTTTTTGTGAACATACTGAAGGATAATTTTTTTAAAAAAAAATCAATAATAAAATAAAAGTAATGGATAGATTTAAGATTTAGTAAAATTATATGTATTAAATTTAAGATTTATTGAAAGTAAATAATTAAAAGTTGAACACTTAAAAGTATGTCGATTAAAATCAAATAAGTGTCGAATTAAAGGATTAAATTAGCCTTTTGTTTATTTGTTTATTTTAATTTTGAGCAATTAAGGTGGCAAAAATTGACCGTAGAAAAAACAAAATGACCAAAATATTTCTTTAAACAAATTTAAGAAATAAAATAAACATCTTAGTTTCAAGATCAAAGCCAACAAAAAAATAATAATAAAAAACAGGGACCGATGAATGAACTTTGATAAAATTCTTGGTCTCGAATTCAAATTTTCTGTAGTGATAATATTATTATTATTTAGAAGAAAAAAAAACTTTTTAGTTCTTAAATTTTAGATCTATTTTTTATTTGAATTTTAGATTTTCAAAAGGTTACATTTTTAGAGACATTAAATTTTGAGTTCAATTTTAGTTTAATCTTTAAATTATAATCCTTTAACGTTAATATTTATTACTTAATTAAAAATAATTATAAACTAAAATTGCAAACTTTTGAAACCTAAGAATCTAAAGAAAATTATAAATCTCAGGGCTCAACCTTGGATAGGCGGTGGAAACTACCAAGCTGGAGTACGGTAGGGGCAGAGGGAATTTTCGGTGGAGCGGTGAAATGCGTATAGATCGGAAAGAACACCAACGGCGAAAACACTCTGCTGGGTCGACACTGACACTGAGAGACGAAAGCTAGGGGAGCGAATGGGATTAGATACCCCAGTAGTCCTAGCCGTAAACGATGGATACTAGGCGCTGTGCGTATCGACCTGTGTAGTGCTTTAGCTAACGCGTTAAGTATCTCGCCTGGGGAGTACGTTCGCAAGAATGAAACTCAAAGGAATTGACGGTGGCCCACACGATCTTGTATGTGTTCCAAAGAAAAGTTGTTCATTTTTCGGGGTCTCGAAGGGATGTGGAAACACATAAAAACTCTGGAATGGAAATGGACCTTATCAGGGCTTGACATGTCGTGAATCCTCTTGAAAGATAGGGGTGCCTTCGGGAACGCGGACACAAGTGGTGCATGACTGTCGTCAGCTCATGCCGTAAGGTGTTGGGTTAAGCCCCCTCGTGTTTAGTTGCCAACCGTTGAGGTTGGAACCCTGAGCAGACTGTCGGTGATAAGCTAGAGAAAGGTGAGGATGACGTCAAGTCATTATGACCTTATGCCCTGGGCGACACACGTGCTACAATGGCCGGGACAAAGGGTCGTGATCCCGCGAGGGTGAGCTAACTCCAAAAACTTGTCCTCAATTCAGGTTGTAGGCTGCAACTCGCCTACATGAAGCCGGAATCGTTAGTAATCGTCGGTCAGCCATACGGCGGTAAATTCGTTCCCGGGCCTTGTACACACCGCCCGTCACACATGGGAGTTGGCCATGCCCGAAGTCATTACCTTAACTGCAAGGAGTGGGATGCCGAAGGTAAGGCTAGTGACTGGAGTGAAGTCATAACAAGGTAGCCGTAGGTAGGATATTTTGGTTAATGCTTGTTGGGTACACACCTCCTTTTCAGGGATAGTTAATGCTTGTTGGGTATTTTGGTTTTACACTGCTTCACACCCAAAAAGAAGTGAGCTATGTCTGAGTTAAACTTGGAGATGGAAGTCTTCTTTTGTTTCTTGACAGTGAAGTAAGACTAAGCTCATGACTTTATTATCCAAGGTCCGAACAAGTTGATAGGATCCCCTTTTTTACATCCCCGTGTCCCTCCCGTGTGGCGACATGGGGACGAAAAAAGGAAAGAGAGGGATGGGGTTTCTCTCGCTTTTGGCATAGCAGGCCTCCTAACAATGACGAAAAAAAGTAAATTGAAATGGATGATTTCTTCCAATTAAAGTGCAAGAAAATGCATTATTCATCTCAATTTTCTCAAAAAGACAAATAAAAATTTGACCATTGTTTTCTAAAAAATTAAGACTCCATTTGGTAACATTTAATTTTTATTTTTGAAAATTAGGTTTATTTTCTCTCAATTTCTTACAATCATTTACATTTTTTTTAAGTAAAAGAGTTGAACCTTAGTCTTTAAAAAAAAAAAAAAAAAAAAAATTTAGTTTTAAAAGATTGACTTGATTTTTTTATAACATCGATAAAAATAGATAATAAAAATAAGAAATTTAGAGACAATAGAGATGTTTATAAGCCTAATTTTGAAAAACTAAAAACTAAAAATTAAGGATCTATTTAATAACCATTTTGGTTTTTAGATTTTGTGTTTGAAAATTAAATCTATTTTATTCATATTTTTTACAATGATTTGTATCTTTTTAAAGTACAATGGTTGAATTCTTAGACAAATTCTAAAAAATAAGAACAACTTTTTGAAAGTTTTTTTTAATTCTAAAAAATTAGTTTGATTTTTTAAATCATCATTGAAAAGTAGATAATAAAGAAAGAATCTTGGATGTGGAAATAGTGTTCATAGGTTTAGATTTAAAAAATAAGAACAAAAAAAAGTTACCAAACTAAAGAGGGTTACAAATGTGACATGTCCTATTAAATTATTATCTCAATATTGTCAGAAAACTGACAATAAAAAAATAGCAAAATTATTAAACACAAAAGCCTGCTCTTCTTGATTTACTAACAAACATCACCTAATTTAATGAAAAAATAAAATTAGTATAAGATTAAGAAGAAAAATACTCTATGATCAATTAATTAATCAATATCTGTATCTGACTTGTTGCCCAATTGCGCAACATTAGGAATCTAACTGCCCGAAAAATATCTGATCCCTGCCCGAAGTCAGCATTTCAACTGCCCTTTCTAGTACGGTCAGCTTCTCTCTTTTCCCAAACCTCAGGCTTCTCCGACTCCATAAGCGATAGTATTTAGTAATGGTCCTAATGGACCTCTTCGTACTCCGTGGCACTGCCCTCCATTTCTGATCAAAGGGGTTCTTTAATGGAGGTCGGAGTCTACGGCGGCGGCCTCTGTTGAGTTTCTTCTGCTCTGTTTTGAGCGTTTTAAGCAGAGGAAGAAGATGGGTCAGGGGCTGAGTTGCAGTGCGAGTCATGAGAATGGATTGTTTAGTGCTGTGCAGTGTGGGGATTTGGAGATGGTTCAAGTCTTGTTGAAGAACGATCCATCTCTGTTGCATAATACCACTCTCTATGATCGTCAATCTCCGCTTCATTTTGCCGCTGCTAATGGGCAGATCGAGGTCTGTTCTTGTGTTTTTGCTTGTTTGATTTGGATTTCGTTACCTATTTTGGTTTATTGATTGGGGATTTTGAGTTTTGCGTTTTGTTTTTTCATTATTAGATCCTCTCTTTGCTTTTGGAACGATCTGTAAATCCGGATTTGTTGAATCGTCACAAACAGGTGAGGGATTCTTCTTTTAATTTGAATTTATCAGTTACTTTGGAATTGTTTCTTCTCACTGGGTTTTGATTCTTGAATGTGAATGTTTGTACTAGACTCCGCTTATGTTGGCAGCAATGCATGGGAAGATCTCTTGTTTGAAGAAACTCCTTGAAGTTGGAGCAAATGTATAGAATCGAATTCCATCTCTTGATTCCATATCTTTTTGCTTTTTAGTTTTCACAAAACCTTGATTTGAAAATATACTATTACTAATTAGGGTATAAATCTTTTCAGATTTTAAAGTTTGATTCTCTTCACGGGAGAACTTGCTTGCATTATGCTGCTTATTATGGTCATTTTGATTGTCTAGAAGCCATTCTTTCTGCAGCTCAATCAAGCCCTGTTGCTGCTTCCTGGTATTTGTTGCTCCGTTTTAACAAATACCCATTTACTTTTCATTATAGAATCATTGATTAACTTATTTTGAAATAGGGGATTTGTACGATTTGTGAACATTAGAGATGGTAAAGGAGCAACCCCTTTACACTTAGCAGCTCGTCAAAGGAGACCCGAATGCATTCATATTCTGTTGGATAATGGAGCTCTTGTTAGTGCTTCAACCGGTGGATATGGGTATTTTTCTATATCAAGTATTCTTTAACTTTCTTTCATTTAAAGTTGGATTTGACAAATTTCTATGAACAGATGCCAAGGAAGTACTCCCCTTCATTTGGCAGCTCGTGGGGGATCCTTGGATTGCATCAGGGAATTGTTGGCTTGGGGGGCAGATCGTCTTCAGAGAGATTCCACTGGGTATCATAACATAATAATTTACATCATAATCTTGCTCTAAATGCATATTGATCAGCTAATTAAGTCCAGGCTTATCTTTCTTTCTGTGTACAGGAGAATTCCCTATGTAATTGCTATGAAGCACAGACATGGAACTTGTGCAGCCTTGCTGAATCCTTCATCCACAGAGCCACTTGTTTGGCCATCACCCTTGAAATTTATCAATGAGCTTAATCAAGAAGCAAAAGCTTTATTAGAACAAGCTCTAATGGAGGCTAACAGGGAGAGAGAGAAGAGTATCTTAAAGACAAATTCTCATGGACTTCCCTCTCCATCACATTCTGATGCAGTGGATGACAATTTGTCTGAGGTAATCAAGAGTTTCCTTTGTCATTAAAGAATGTCTTTAACTTTTAAAGTGGATTTCAAACACGGCAGCCATTCGGTATTTGAAAAGTCATGACTCACTCTTTGACTCGACGTTATAGAGTTGCGTTTAAATCAAGAATTTTCGAGTTAAAAATCATAGGTAGTAATGAAACAATGTTATGGTGATTGATAAGATTTTGAAGCATTTTGAACCCTCCACACTGTTAGTGGTATTGCTTTCCCAATTTGGAGGCATTCACTTTACGTCTGAAAGCATCTCTGATGTAATGTAGACTTGTCATTTGTTTCTTAGAGAGCTTTTTCAACTTAGGCTCTTAGAAGACACGTGATGAATGGTCCCATTATCTGCAGTTTCAATTATCAGTTTCTCTTCACTTCTCAGCTTTTGAATTAAATTATTTGTATTGCTGCTTGAGTTTCTGGTATGGTTCTGTCATCCCATTGATTAGGTGAGATTTTCAAGTGCTTTTGAGATCTTTTATGTATTGGGAAACTTGACTTCTTTGCAGATCAGTGATGGAGATGCAGAGTTATGCTCCATTTGCTTTGAGCAAGCTTCCACAATTGAAGTCCAAAACTGTGGCCATGTTATGTGTGCTCAATGCACTCTTTCCCTTTGCTGCCACAGCAAACCGAACCCAACCACGGCGTGCCTGATGCCTCCGGTTTGCCCGTTTTGTCGAAGCAACATTCTACACTTGGTCGTTGCAAAAACTAAAACAAGGGAAGAAGTAGACGACCACGAAACTAATAACTCCAAGCAGAGAAAGGGAAGGAAGTCCCACAACTTCAGTGAAGGTGGCAGTAGCAGCTTCAAAGGGTTGTCGTCGATGAGCTCGTTTGGGAAGATCGGTGGTGGCCGGAACTCGGGACGGATAGCTGCAGAAGAGGATCAGTCAGTTGATAAGCTTGGTTAATAGGTGGAAATGGCAAATCATACCATCTTTTTTTTATCAACCAAGATCCTCTTTTCCCGCATTTGCAAACAAATCAAAAGGTTTCAATTACTTGACTTTTAATGTCGGGTCCCTATCAATACATAATATAATATAGAGTGGGAAAAAAAACCAAAAAGCCAAAAAAAAAAAAAGTTGCTTGTAGAATTGGGAAATAAGAGAGATATTAAGCAAAGAAATGAGTTGGGTTGGTGACTTTTTTTTATCTTTGTGGGTCATGTTTAGTTGTAATATGATTTGTTTAAGTTGATATTGAAAAGTCAAAAGAAAAAAAGAATGAGAGAGATTATTTATTTAAAAAGAAATAAATATCTGAATTCTTGAATGGATAGGGGATATTGGGACCGAGTTGAACAAGTCAAGGACTCAATGTGTTGGGTGAGAATGAGATGGAGATTAAAATAAGCTTAAAATATGGGAAATGATCAGAAATAGCATTATAAGTCTTTTTTATTTTTTAGAATTAGTATGCTTTTTTAAAATTCATTTTTTTAATCTAATCCATTAGTTAAAAAGTTAACTTTGTGATGGTTTTGGGTTAGGAAGTACAAATACTTCTAATTGTGTAGAGAATCAGTATTATGATATGGATGTGTCCATATATGTGGTAGATACGTGTCTGATACGTGATTTGAAGTATTTGATTTTTTATTTTTATTTTAAATTACTCAAAAACACACTTTAAATTAGTTTTGAAGGATTAAGCAAACTTCACGGTGATTTTGAAAATAATAAAAGTGATTTCAACCATTTTAAAATCGCTTTCAAACATAAAAGTTCATTTAAATTGAGCAATCCAAAACAAAATAAATTAAAAATGATAAAAAAATAAAAAATTGAAGAAAAAAACCCGAAACGTAATCGAATCTTCATTCTTCCATTTCTCTCTCACTATTTAAATCATGATTCACACCCCTTCATCCCCAACTTCATTCTTTATGTTCTACTTCTTTCCTACCGTCTACTCCAGTCGTTCAACAATCACTTGACGTTATTGGATTTTTTTTTCAAGTTTTCACTCTCTTCTTGAATTACTTTGATCTAACTTAAAATAAGTATTATAGCAATTAATTAGACATTATATATATGGGTCTTTTTAAATATAAAAAAATATTTAAAAATATTTACATTTTAAAGCAAAAAGTTTCAAAAGTACAAAACACTTATGAAATTTTTTGTTATAAAGTGTAAATATTTTTGGAATTTTTTTATTTATAAGAATTTCATACACACACACACATATATATATATATATAACGTATCTTCAACGTATCCGTATATTACTTTTTAGAAATTAATCGTATCCGTATCTGTATCTGTGCTTCTTGGGTTTTGGGTCTTCTAAGTGAAATCTCAAGCAATATTGACATCGATATTCTACTATTTTTTTCAAATATTATATAATCTTTCCAAATCTTATATATATATATTAAATTTTCTCCAAATCCGATTATTTTTAAAAAATATTATATCAAATTTTTACATATTTTTTCAAATTTATACCCTAAATTTTGTTTTCACAATTATATGAACTTCCAGATTTACAAATAAATTTATTGATTATGAATTTTCAAATACATCTCAAGTGCACTGTAAATTTTAAATATTACAAAAGGTCAAATTTTGCAAATAAAGCAAAATAAAATAAAAAAATTAAGATTTGGAATAACATAAAAAATCTCGGTGTTAATTTTTCCCGAGATTTCACCGAGAAAGTCCAAATATATAGCATATGGATGTTAATTTTGCCTGAAATACACAAGATTCTTTATATCTCCCAAACTTTTCTTATTATTATTATTATTCTTTTTTTGGCAAAATTTGAATTTGGAAAGATGGTATAATGCTTATGAAAATGGATAGAGGTGTTAATTGTTTGGGATTTGATCGAGAAAACCCAAAACAATCTATAGGTTAAAAAAAGTTAAATATCTTGATGGATGATCTTGGGCGAGATGAACTGAGAAAAACTTTTGTAACGATTTTTTATAAAATGTGAAAGATGAAAACTTGAGGAGCCATTTCTAACGACTTTTCTTAAAATATTGAGCAGTTCAATTTTAGTTATGGTAATTTTGAATGTTGAATTTCATTTATGTACTTTTATTAAATTTTAAATTTTGTCTTTATTGTTAATTTTCAATTTTTTTTTATAACTTATTAGTATTTTTATTATAAATTTTAAAAAATATATTTGCACATTTATATTTTATGGAAATTATTCTTACTATTTAACTTATTTTTTTAATTAAGCTTACAAATTATTTTTAGTCCAAGAATTTTCATAGAAGTAATAATTTAGTCTATGAACTTAGTTTTATTATCATTTAATCCTTGTACTTTCATTTTTGTAGTAATTAGTCCCTAAGTTTTATTATATAACAAATTAGTCATTGTATTTTAAATTTTTTAATAATTTAGTTCATATTATAGACATTAGGGTTAAGACTTAATGAGATTTCTTATATGTATAAATTGATAAACTAATAAGAAACTCAATATTTTTACAAAATACAAAATCAACATCATAAAATAATAAAAATTGACTTTTAATTTTGATTATATCTTTTACGTTTGATACTAAATTGTTAAAAATTTGAAATTCTAAAGACCACCTTTTTTTTTGTTTAAATATTAAATTGTTACCTACTAAAATTTACGTACTAATTTGTTATAAAATTGAAAGCATAAAAAATAAATCGTTATTAAACCAAAATTTAATGATTAAATTACTATTTTTATGAAAATTTAGAGGACAATATTGATTTTAACTTAAATTTAACTTATTTAAGATTTAGTAAAAAATATAAAAATTAAAATTAAATATTTGAAAGTATTAGATTAAAACTGAATCAAAATGAATATATAAATCTTAAAAAAATAATAATGAGGGTGGCACGTGGGTTTAGGAGGGTCAGGTGATGGTGTCTCCTCTTAAATAAATTATTGGGATGTTATCATTTTTTATGACGTCAGGTTTGTAAGAAGATGTTGACACGTGGAGTGACGTGGGGGAAAGAGTTAGGAACGACGCGTACGAGTCTGATTCTAATAATTTATGATAGAAATTACGTAACCTTTTCATTTACTAATAAAATAAATAAATAATATAATCTATATTATCTATCAATTGATAAAGAATTTTTACATCCTCATTTTACCAATACAATTTTTCATAATTTCTATTCTTTCCAAGTTGAGATACTTACACTCGAAATGACCTTTTTTTTAGTGTACGAGTTTGAATTAGATCATAAATACGAAACATCACGATTTAACGGTAGAGACATTTTTGGATGAACAGTTACGTCTTTTCTTCGATACAACTATTCAAATCGAAGTGACATATCTTTGATGTATGGATATGATATTGATCATAGATATAAAAATTTGCGATATAAAAGTTAATATATGTTTGAACAAACAATTATATCATTTGCCACATTACAACTCTCGAATTTGAAGTGGTATATCTAAATACGAGTGTAATGTAGACCATAAATATGAAACCTCAATATCTAACGGTAGAGATATATTTGAATGGACAATCACATCGGTTACCTTTAAAAAAATTTCATAAATTTCTATTTTGTTTCTAGTTAAAATTATATGATTAAAATAATATAAAAAACTATTAGACATATCAATTACGATATTTTTAAACCTTTTCTGCTATATATTAAAATAAACTATAAATTTTACGGACGTCGTATATGGTAAAAATTTCATAAATTCCTATTTTGTTTTTCCGTCTCAAATAATTAAAATCCATAAGCAAAACAATATAAGAAGCTATTTGATATATGACTTATGATTAATTTTTTTTTTCCAATGCATTTAAAAAAAACTATAAATTTTATGTGCATATGCGGATTAAAGGCCAAATCAAGATTCGGTGATTAAATTATTAGCTTATTTATTTATTATCAATTATTAGCTTATTATTTACATGAAATCATACATAAAATGAGTCATCACTCCTCAAAAAACAAAAACATATAAAATGAGTTAGGTCATAGGTGGGGCATTTCCTATTTCTTCTTCTTCTTCTTCTTTATTCCAAATATATTAAGATAAGTTAGAGTAAAAAACTCGAAAGGAATTAGAACCATTATTTATAAGATTAGGAAGAAACAAATCACGAAAATTTATTTAATTAAAAAGGGCGATTTCTAAAAGTTATGCCAAAATAAGAATTAATCAAACCAATTTTCTTGTGACTTTTATTTTTGGTTTCACTCAAAAAGTTTTATATCAATGAAGATATTTTTTCTCATTTATATAACCACGATCATTTTCTTTTCTAAACAATATGGGATTTTGATTTCATTCTTAACAATTTCTCCTTAAACAAAGTACTACCTCAAGTCTTCCCTCGTTCATCCACTCTCAATTGCCTGCGAGAGCTTGCTCTTATCAAGATTCAATTGTACAGTCGAATAGTGCGCAACCACGAATTATTATTGCAGAATACATTTGGTGTCAACCACCTGTAACTCCATTAGGGTATGTTTGGGAGTGATTTTGAAATTATTAAAGTCATTTTTGTTATTTTCAAAATCATTAACAAACATGATTTTAATGATTCAAAACCAATATTGATTTTATGAAAATTGCATTTAAAAATGTAAAAATTTAATATTAAACTAATTTTGGGTGATTAAAGGTTGGATTTTGGAGTGATTTTAAACCTGACAAAAATGATTTTAACAGTTTTAAAATCACTTTTAACAGTTTTGTTCTCTTCTCGAACAAAGATCTAGTCTTAATAGTAACATATTTTATCTAATTATATTCAATTAGTATATTGGCTATTTTGAGGGGGAAAAAAAAAAGAAAAAGGTAATTGTTGTGAACTTGAGGAGCACAATGGGAAAACATATACCAATATAATATAATATAATAATAAAATAAATAAATATTAAAATAAATTAAACATAATATATAAATATATGAAATAAATAAA
Organism: Benincasa hispida; assembly: GCF_009727055.1. Taxonomy (NCBI): domain Eukaryota; kingdom Viridiplantae; phylum Streptophyta; class Magnoliopsida; order Cucurbitales; family Cucurbitaceae; genus Benincasa; species Benincasa hispida. The sequence continues at coordinate 15,045,245 of NC_052358.1, forward strand.
TAACAAAAGTAAATAAAATAAAAAGGGTGGATTTCTCTACTTTCTCCAATTTTTTTGGATTTTGTCCAATGTGTGTATACCAAAACCTACCAAACATCATTATTTATAGGCACTTTGACAAGTAGGAGGTAGATTATATGGACATTAACAATGTGTAATGTTGATACACACGAACAACACTTTTAGAAATGAGGACATGACACATGGTCAATGGACACTAAGCATAAGCATCTAATGGATATCTATTATCATAATATTTATAATACTCTCCCTTAAATGCCCATTATATATATAAAATATATCTAGTTAAAACCTTATTAGGAAAAAAAATTCATTGGGAAAAAAATCCTAGTGAAGGAAAAAAAAATACATATTTCATATAATGTAATACTCTAAAAAAGAATATAATATATTTACTCCCCTCATGGAACCATCACTTGATATTTGTCGCATTCCAATATTATGCACCAATTTCTCAAAGGTTGTGGTTGGTAATGATTTAGTAAATAAGTTTGCTAGGTTATCCTTCGAACAAATTTGTTGTACAGTGATGTCACCATTTTCTTCAAGATCACGAGTGTAGAAAAGCTTTGGTCAAATATGTATTGTACTATCTCCTTTAATATATCCTCCTTTGATTTGGGATATGCATGATGTTTTGTATTCGTATAATATTGTTGAAAGATTTTTACAAGAAGACAAACCACATGTTCCACGAATGTGCCGAGTGATTGATCTTATCCATACACATTCTTGACTAGCCTCGTGAATTGCAAGAATTTTAATATGACTTGAGGAAGTAGCCATTATGGTTTGTTTCACTGATCGTTAAGATATAAAAATTCTTCTCCATGTACTAAGTAACCTGTTTAAGATCTTGCTTGTACGGGTTAGATAACTAACCTCCATCTTCACAACCAACTAGATCATTATTATATTTATTAGAATAAAATAAATCAATGTAAACTAATTCTCAAATAAAACGTACGATTTGTTTAACTCTACTCCAATATCCTCCTTTTGGAGGAATATCATATATATGTAACAAAATTATTGAAAAATATTACAAAGTGCAGTTTATAAACTAGTCAAACTATATAAGTGCACTTATTTCTCAAAATTTATGGTTCTTCAGGATCTAACATTCTTCATCATCTTTCTAAGACCAGATAATATATCATTTTCACATCGAGTGAATAAACCACCATAGGAGTATTTAATGATGTACATAATCCACAAAAGATCTTTAACGTATAAATTGATGCAATTCCATTTGTTCTATGCTTTATTTGCAAGCTAAGATAAAATTTATCATCTCAATTTCTTTCTTCAGAAATTCTATTGTCTTTGAAATCTCTTTAGGAGTTTCGGCTCCAAGCATCAATATATAGTAAATCTCATATCATAGTTTCTTTATAAAAGGATATAGATATATAGGGTTATTTTTGTACCCTCATACCGACAAATATTGAATAGAATGATTATATCACATTCGTCAAGAATATTTTATAAGAATCTCTATGATATATATACATACATATATATGATTCTCTAATATTTGAATTATAAGATTATAGTACCTTTATTTCTTTAGGAATTTTCATAAATAAATATCATTATGAAGAGATTCATATAAATGTGGTATGACTGCATCCATAAGATGGATATTAAACTTTTCATACACAATCAGATAAATTAAATATTTCATGGTATTGTATATCGACCATTAGAGAATATGTTTTTTCATAATTAATACTAGTCTATTATAGGAATTATTGTGGGATCTATCCCGCTTAATATCTTGTGACTTCACTTTATTTGTTCTACAAATACTCCACTTGTATCCCACATGTTTGACATTTTTTGATGTCTGGACTACTAATCCTCACGATTTGAAAAATAATTTTTATTTATATTGGATTGTTTCTTTCCACATAAGTCAATCCTTTCTATGCCGATATTTTCCCTACTCATTTTCATAAATAATATCGTGAGTGCAAAAATGTTGTCAACTTCTACAGTTCTATAATTTATTGAAATCTCATTATTATCCTCATTTACTTCAATATCCTTATGAGTACTCATATCTAGGATTTCTTCTAGAACATCCATATTCTTAACTGAGTCACTACTCCGCTGATTGAACATGTGGGAGAGCCCTTTTGCTCAATCCCTACCGACCTTAGTTGAGAGAGAGCCCTTTTGCTTAATTTCATCAACGTAGATAACATAGTCATATGTGCACGTAGAGTTGGATTGGGTCCTGGCCACCTTACCGTACCTTCGATGTCAAGGATCTCTAACATCATTGTAATCTAGGTACCTTACCATACCTTGGGTACCAACATTAGAGTAGGGTTTGTATAAGGCACAAACATTTAAACATTTAAGTACATATATAGAATACGCATATTTGAAATAATCATACCCCATAGTTTCATATCAACGCATAGTGCCTTATAAAATATGGAATATACATGATTAATTCCATCATGCAATAAAACATGGCATAGGCTTAATGGAAAATGCATGCTAAACTCTTAAATAACTTCATCATTTAGAAAACATGGATCGTGCGATTAACATTCATTTCAAGGCATGCGTTGGAGAAAATCATGATATAATAACTTCATATGAAATACCTATGCATTGGGAATCATTCATAAAACTTGTGTTAGAAAATATTTATTAAAACTTATCATTCACTGTCTTAAGCTATTTATCCAAGGGGTTGTACAACTCTCCTATTTGCGTTTGTCCTGAAAAGGAAAGGTCTGTCGATCAGTATACTTGGCTCCTTTTTGAGCTTAACACATAACTAACCTTTACTACATACTAATAGTCATTGCATCATAACTAAGTTCGATGCAACAAAACAATCCTTAACGTATTGACTATCCTTAGCCATCATACCTTTTAACTTGGCTAATAATTGGGAATCCTTTCTCAAGGTGCTCGGTAAGCGCTGAAACACTTTTAGTCTATGCGACGTATATCCACTATGCAATGTACTTAGATTGCCTTCGTTGTGGATTGGCTATGCTGTATGCGTTAACGCATAACATCACTGAGTCAGCTGCTGCTTGTTCTTCGTATACAACTGCATGCTTATTCATCCACAACACCATTCCAAATTCAAACTCAGATTTCATAACTTTAATTCCAGCGCTCGTTTAACTAAACTCCTTTTAAAGAAAATGCTCATAAACATCTTAACTTTTACTTATCTTAGAATTTGAGCATCATTTTCCTCTAGAATCGATTGGAAATTCCTTAAATTCTCCTTTAGTTAGTCGATAGTTCTTTACCTCTCAAAATCTCTAGATGACAATAACACTCATACACTCATGCGTTAGAAAAAATTTGGCAAAACAATCTCCTTTTTGGTTAAGCCTATTTATGCTTCTTGGTTTGCATGAAGAGTTTGCTTAATTAATTGCCACCTGGCAAGCTTATCTCTTTATTAGCGTCTGCAAGGCTGCCATCTAACTTACTCATTAATTAAGTTGAATTTCCCAGCTTAAGCTTGATTGCATGGCCTTGCGGCCATCCAATACTTCTCCTTCAACGCATGACCGTCTGTCACATTTTTTGTCAGCTTAGCCCTCAACAATGGTATACAAAGTTTGTTGCATAAACCCTGCATACCACTTGCTATACTTAGCCATGATGCCCCCTCTTTGGGCTTCTAGCCGCATCATTCAACCAAGTTGGCCGCATGGGGCCTACCAGTTCCAATACATGGAACCCTTTTGTCTCTCTAGATGTTAATGAAGAAACTTGTGAAGGTCCTGAGCGAAAATATGGATCGTCCCAATTTTTCAAAAAATAGAATTTTACATAATAAACTTATGCATTAAATTAAAGCATGCTAATAAAAAAAAAAAAGGGTTTCATGAAACTCTTACCTTTGAAGAACAAGTTTCTTCATGTGATCTTCTTCTTAGTTAAGGTCACGAACAAAACGCATTCTTCGATGGCCAAATACTGTCATAAACACAAAACCCTCGAACAATGTCCACCACCAATTGAAGCCTCATGTATTCTTTAATGGGATGAGAATCACTAAGGAGTTGAGTGGACTCTTAGTTTTGGAAGAGAGAGAGAGGAAATTGAGTGAGGGAGTTTGGGATTTTCTCAGAGAATGCTTCTGCCTTATATCTCTATGTAAAATCTTCTATAAAAAGAAAACCCACACAAATCTCAACCTCCCACTCGTTAGGTGAGTTGAGAAAGAGGAGGGAAGTTATTTCCCTCCTAAAATTCAAAATCAAAATCAAAATCAATATAATTAATAAATTAATTTTAATTTAAAATTAAAACCATTATACATATACATACACACACACACACATATATATGTTATATCATATACAATATAACTTATAGTTTTAATTCTATCATAATATAAATCCCATTGATATTAAATTCAATTATATGAAACCGACTCACATAATTAATATTTAAATCATATTCAAATCTTTATTTCCTCTCAACTAAACTTTATATTATAATGTATCAAATACATTATAATATTTATATCATATATAATTAAATTAATTTAATTATATCACATCTAATTAATTCTCTCATTTAATTTGAACAATTCGAATTAATCCAAAATTGATTATCATTAAATCACAGTTGAGCAACAGAAGGGACCTGATGGACCTGTAGATTGAAGCTCCAATAGTACTTGAATAATTAATTAAACTCATTTAATTAAATTATCCAACATCCATTAACTGTAGGTAACTCCATTAAAGACTGACAACTGCTCTCTTTGAACTACAAATATATTTCAATTATTATTGGATATAACCAGTCAATAACAGATGACCTTTCATAAATTGCTCGTAAGTACAGTTGGGCCAAAATTACCGTTTTTCTCATGTAGTTATATCTAACTCCTTAAGTACCATAGATCCCTCTAATGAATGATAAGTCATAATTTATATAACTCCTTAAGTACCATAGATCCCTCTAATGAATGATAAGTCATAGTCCAATTATGACAAAGCCTCTCAGGCCAAAAGAGGGTGTGGCATCATATTGTTCAAGTCCTAGAATCAGCCCTTAAGGGAGCAATTTATCTACTTACCCCAATGTTGGGGAAGGAGTGAATTTCTCTTGTGTAGCTATGTTACTAGCTCCCTAATTAGACGAATCCCCAAAATGGTAAGCTTATTAAGTCAACGATCTGGTCACTCTCATCCATATAAGTTAAAGGGCCACCTTCATAGGAGTTCACAACTCACTCAGGATTCAGGTTATGTCACCTATGGTTATCCTGGTGAAATATAAGTCTGTTTATAAACGGTGTTATATAATGAGACTAGTCATTTTGTGGTCCGGTCTTATACAAACTTCTTTGCATAGAACACCCCTGCTGACATGTCTCCACATGAATGATCAGGATCAGATAATTTATAGCACTTTACAACAATTATAACATCTACAAAGCGGGTCAATATCTACAAAGCGGGTCGTATTCATAGTGTCACCAGGATAACGTATCCAACATTATCCATCTACTACAAACTATTTAGGTTATCACTTAAACATGATCCACCTATATGTTTCTACATACAAGTTTAAGCTATAGATGATAACCTTGTATGTTAGTTTATTGGTTTGTGGGTTTAATGCTACTAAATGTCAAATAAAACATCTCATATTTTATTAAATAAATAAAATGTTTGTACAATACAATTACAAACTACAGGATACGACGAAATTTAAGGCATCAACCCCAATAGTTAACTTGTTCCTACATCACCCAAGAACGCTGCATTCCACACTTAACATATTTTCTTGCTCTTTTCTGGCTTACCATTGTTATTCCCAACTCTCTATGCGTCGTCCAGGTTACAACCTGAATGCATGTGAGCATAACACTTGAAAATTTTCCTTCTCTTACATTTCAGACGCATTTCACTATACTTAACTTACCCTTTCCATTGACGTTAATACACATCTTTAACTCATAATTAAGAGGAATTAAACTCAATTAACTAGTAAAACAAGTTCATGGGTTTACAATAATAATGCATTCCATGTAATTTCTTTTTCCAACTTTTTAATTCCTCCCCCTAATGTTGGAAAATTTGTCTCATTAAAATGACAATCAGCAAATCGTGTAGTAAATACATCACCCTTCAGGGGTTCAAGGTATTTAATAATTGATGGGGAATCATATCCAACAAATATTCCTAACCTCCTTTGAGGACCCATCTGATGCTTGATTTTATGAAGTGGAAATGTGGATGATATGCGTTGATGAAATTGCATTGTGCATTCAAGTTTCCCCAGCGGAATCCAAGTGTAAATTTCTGTGAGTTTCCTGGTAAGTCCAGGGTCAAACATAGGGATTTGTGAAAACGGATTGCGATGGTAAATTTTATGAAAACCTTGATGTAACCGAGTACATAAATTGTTAGTTTGTTGTTGATTGCGTTAATGAGAAAATAAACAAATGCGGCGGATTTGAGAAAAGGCAGTTGTGTGATAGATGCAATGAGTATGTGATGAACGGGTTGAGAAAATTTTTAGCTAGCGTTACTTGGGAATGCGTCAGACTATGCGATCATATTACAATCATACACAGCAAGTCATTTCTCAATGTAAATGCGATGCTCCTAAGTCTAGGACTCATGTGTTGAATGCAAAAGTGTCCATAGAGCTTATTCCTAAGTCTCTACTCTTGTCCTATGCGATGATGCAAAATGCATGAAAGCAAAGTGACCGCATATAATCATATCGTATCTCTAGGATTCATGCGATGCGTTAATAACAAATATTGCTCATTCCTAAGCGCCTATCTCTTGTATTATGTGTTCTAATCTGAATCTCCCGAGCCTAGATTCTAACCTGACCTTCCCAAGTCTAGATCCTGTCCTTAGACTACCCTCCCGAGTATCTCTAATGAACGAATGAAGCATACATAATACAAGATAATCGCAAAGAATGAAGATTCCCTAGTTGTGCTAGCTAAATGCTTCTCAACCCATTCAACTGATTTAGCTACTCATGCATGAATAACAGATAGTGAACAGATATAGAGAAGAAAATTCCATTTTTATAAATGAGTTGAGTATAAAATGACAATGGAAGTTAAAGGTAGAGAGCCTGGTAGCAATTCCTTGCTGACCGAGGCTTTTACCATGAAATCTCTATTATGTTCTAAAAATGTTCCCGTTTCCGCAGGCGTCGACCCTCTCTTTGTCCTTGAAGCTTCCGGCACTCTCCCAAGCTTACCAGAACGATCTGCCGGCACCACTTCCTTCCTCACGTCTGCCTTAAAATAAAAGAAAACTATGAACAAAAGTGTGCAAACTGAAGTATGAAATCTCTAACTGCTGAACCCCTTCTCTGAAGAATGCCCTTGGTATTTATAGAGCATCTATGGCGAAAGGCGGCTTCTCTCTTATGGTTGTACAGATGGGACGACTTTAATTCCTGACTGATGTACCGAATAATTGTCACCGAAAAGCTGAATGTACTTTGTGACCGTTATCGGCTGTCAACTTAATTCGGATTCGACTGTCATCAACTTTATGCCCCATCGCACTTAATTAGCCTTTCACCCGAATGCGCTCGCTATGTTGCGCTGACCAAGTTGCGATGATCCTTCTCAGGCGAATGTTTGCGAGCACGATCAACGCAAAGCCTTTCGGTGAAGTTGCACTTGACCAATGATTTCCTATGATCGCAATTCTTGCATTGTGTTAACGCATATTCTGCACAAAAATACAAAAATCAACAGCTTTAATGCGATGAACGCATGTGACCACAATATTATGAAAACGATACTTAATGGACGAAAGTTAACATATTTCATTAACGCAATCCAACATTGTTTAAGAACTTAGCACTATGATAATGTGCATTTCTGCCCGTTATCACACCCCCAAATTTAAACAATGCTTGTCCTCAAGCATAAACTAAAGATTCCTTTAGCAATTCAACCATAATGTTCTTCTCCTAGATTTCTCAAGAATACTTCGTTCAAATCCTATATACCAGAATTTTCTTAAGTCTTATTCAAGTCTCTTCTTAAAATATTTCTAAGACCTAGGAACTGCAAGCTTACCTTTCAAAAGAACTTACTAAATTTTGGAACATCGCATGATTTATTTCAAAAAGAAAATTTTCTACTGGGGTGTCAAATGATTTTATCCTTGCACAAAAATTTTCTTCATTGTTATATATATTTTTTCTGACATTGTGCTGATCCAAGTGTCTTGCCTTCGTTTTGGCTGCCCCCACGGGTGTCATGCGGACATCCAACTACGAGCAATGCATTCTTTCTCAGTCTAACTCATACCTATTTGGTAGCGGAGTTGCGGTCATTTATTTATGTGTTGATCTTGGTGACTTACTTTCGTTTTGGCTTGCCCCCATGTGTGTCATGCGGACATCCAACTACGGGTAAGTGCCTTTCACAACTTAACTCTTATCAATATAGGTTTCCCATTGCGTTGACAGTGGAGTTGTTATTCTCAATTTTTTTTTTCAAAAATTAGCAAGATAAAAAATAAATACCTCACCCCAAAATTTAAAATGCGGCAATGTCCTCATCGCCAAAAGATTGAAATGAGTCATGCGATGTTCTTAGAATGCGTTGTAAAGAGAATTTGAAAGAAAGCTAGCAAACCCCTAACTTCTAGAAATATTTCATGAGGTGACTATCTTAAGATTAAGTTAACTTTAGTACATACGAAAGAAATAAAAGCATATTTTTCATCATTGAAATCATACTTGACAAAGAAACAGAATGCGGCGATCTCTCTTCTTTGGATTGCGGTGATAGAGTGAGATAATTTGCTGCTTCAAGTAACATCTCCGCAATCCTGTGCCTTAATCGACGTAAACAAACAAAGAGAGGGTCAAATGATTTAAAACAAAACAACAAGTTTTTTTTAATTTTTTTAGTGCAATGTAGCTAAATAGTAAACAAAGTAATTGCGATAATAGATAATAACGAGTAAGATAAAAATTCATGAAGTATTTGATGCAGGAAAAGGATATTCAAAAGAATTGCGTTGATGAGGTTGAATCATATAATACTCAGGGACCACTTATTCCAGGTTGGTTTGTTCACGTCCATGGTGACTTTGCTCTCTTTTCTTTGTCCTTTGGGATCTTTACTGCCTTAATCCAGAGTTTCTCCCCATGAATGCTCATTACAATTTCCCCCTTGCGCACATCAATTTGAGCACGACCGGTTGAAAGGAATGGTCGTCCCAATATGATGGGCGCATCTTCGTCCGCTTTATAATCCAAAATGAGAAAGTTTTTCGGCAGGATGAATTTATCGATTGAAATTGCGGTATTTTTCAATTCTCCTTCAGGGTGTATTCGAGATCTATTCGCGAGCAGGAGAGTTTCCTTTATGGGCATAAGTGTGCCGACATTCAATTGTTTGAAAATTGATAGCGGCATTATGTTTATACTTGCCCCAAGATCATATAGTGCTTGGCCACTGAAGGTCCCTTCGATAGAGCATGGTATCGTGAAGATTCCTGGGTTGCCCATTTTAGGTGGGATCATAGCATTTTTCGTTGCAGCCACTATTGGGATATTTTCTTCCTCATTTTGCTCCCCTTTCAATCTTTGCGGAGTCACTGGTGGTTGAACTTCTTCTGTCTCAAGATCTAGAGGCTTAAGAGTGGACGCAACTTCAGGGTCTATTTTCTCGGGTTTCTCCAAACTATAGGTCAACGGTTCTTCGTTTATCACTGCATTCAAGTTGGTCGTAATGTGTTTCTCCCCTACTTCCGCAGTCATGTTATCGCTCAGCAAGGAGACTGCTAAGCATTGTTCCTTCCCGTTACCCTCAGCATTGCGAGGGAGCTCAGTTGAGCTCGCCAACGCTCCTTGCGGTCTATTTTTCAGCTCGCCCACAATTTATCCCATTTGAATTTCGATATTTCTAATGGATGTAGCTTGATTATGAAGCACATATTCGTTTTTCTCAATTTATTGCTTCAGCAAGCTTTCCAGGGATGAAGATTGCGGTGATTTTGAGTTGCTAGCTTGGCTATGCACTGGACTGTTGTTCTTCAGGAAAAATCCGGGTGGCCCTCCTTTTTGTGCCACAGGTTGAAAGCTTTACTGTTGATTTTTTCATGCAAAATTTGGGTGGTTCCGCCACCTGGGGTTATATGTATTGGAATAGGGATTATCTCTCATGAAGCATACCGACTGCGGGTTTTTTGGGCATTCCTCCATCGGGTGAGCATCACCGCAAATGATACAACTTGCGATCGTTTGAGTGATTGCGCTGACCTACCATTTCTTCGCTCCCATTATTAATTGTGATGCCTTGTATCAAACTCATCATCATTGTCATTTGATTTTGTAGGGATGCGATGACCCCATTGTTTGTGTCATTTTCTTTGATTTTTAATACCTGATCGCTTTTCCTCCAATCCTCGTGATTTTTGAAAATGCGATCAAATATACTCTTTTCCTCCTCATATGTTTTGTCGAGCAGACCACCAGCGGCTGCCGCATTGGCAGCGGTTTGCAAAGAGGGATTCAATCCTTGGTAGAAAATCTCTATTTGTAGGCAGTTTGGTAAGCCATTATGTGGACAGTCTCTTACCAGCCGCTTGAACCTCGCCCAGGCATCGCTGAGCGATTTGTCATCTTCTTGTTCAAAATTTGTTATTAATTTCCTTCTCCTAGCGTTCTCGGTTGGTGGAAAATACTTCTTCATAAATTTTTTCACCACTTGTTCCCACGAAGTTATCTCTCCCGGTTCGAGAGAATATGCCCATTTTCTTGCCTGATCACACAAAGAAAATGGGAACAGAGTTAATCGAACTTCCTTGGGTTAGATATTCGGGAACACAAAAGTGTTGTAGATTTCTATGAAGCTTCGGAGGTGGGCGTGCGGGTCTTCGTCACGTCTTCCTCTAAACTGCCCAGCAGCCTTGATCATCTGCAACATTACCGATTTCATTTCAAACCTCGATCCATCTAACGCCGGCCTCATGATTACTGGAGAGAAATCGTAGAGGTTAGGTGACGCATAGTCCCGAATGGGTCTATTGCGGTCATTTTCCAGAAGGATGGGGTTGGCCATCATATTGTTCGCATTCGTGGCCCTTTCTGCTGGTTGTTTCGACATTTTTGGTGTTCTTTCTTGTTGTTGTTGGCGGTCTCTTAATCTTCTTCTGAATGTCCTCTCAATCTCCGAGTCGTAATTCGCCAGAGATTTAGAGTCTGCAAAGAAATAAAAAAAATTTACCGTAAGCACTCTATTTTGCTGAAGTCCCCGGCAACGGTGCAAAAAACTTGATGCTTGATTTTATGAAGTACAAATGTGGATGATATGCGTTGATGAAATTGCGTTGTGCACTCAAGTTTTACCAGCGGAATCCAAGTATAAATTCCTCTGAGTTTCCTGGTAAGTCTAGGGTCGAACATAGGGACTTGTGAAAACGGATTGCGTTGGTAATTTTTATGAAAATCTTTCGGTAACCGAGTAAATAACTTGTTAGTTTGTTGTTGATTGCGTTAATGAGAAAATAAACAAATGCGGCAGATTTGAGAAAAGTCAGTTGTGTGATAGATGCAATAAGTATGCAATGAACGGTTGAGAAAATCTTTAGCTAGCATTATTTGGGAATGCGTCAGACTATGCGATCATGTTACAACCATACACAGCAAGTCATTTCCCAATGTAAATGCGATGCTCCTAAGTCTAGGACTCATGTGTTGAATGCAAAAGTTTCCATAGAGCTTATTCCTAAGTCTCTACTCTTGTCCTATGCGATGATGCAAAATGCATGAAAGCAAGGTGACCGCATACAATCATATCCTATCTCTATGATGCATGCAATGCGTTAATAACAAATAATGCTCATTCCTAAGCGCCTATCTCTTGTATTATGTGCTCTAATCTGACTCTCTCGAGCCTAGATTCTAACCTGACCTTCCTAAGTCTAGATCCTGTCCTTAGACTACCCTCCTGAGTATCTCTAATGGACGAATGAAACATACATAATACAAGATAATCGCAAATAATGAAGATTCCCTAGTTGTGCTAGCTAAATGCTTCTCAATCCATTCAACTGATTTATCTACTCATGCGTGAATAACAGAGAGTGAACAGATATAGAGAAGAAAATTACATTTTTATAAATGAGTTGAGTACAAAATGACAATGGAAGTTTACAGGTAGAGAGCCTGGAAGCACTTCCTTACTGACCAAGGCTTTTACACTGAAATTTCTATTTTGTTCTAAAGATGTTCCCGCTTCTGCAAGCGTCGACCCTCTCTTTATCCTTGAAGCTTCCGACGCTCTCCCAAGCTTATCGGAACGATCTACTGGCACAACTTCCTCCCTTGCGTCGGCCTTAAAATGAAAGAAAACTATGAACAAAAGCATGCGAACTAAAGTATGAAATCTCTAACTACTGAACCCCTTCTCTGAAGAATGTCCTTGGTATTTATAGAGCATCCATGGTGAAAGGCGGCTTCTCTCTCATGGTTGTATAGATGGGACGACTTTAATTCCTGACTGATGCGCCGAATAAATGTCACCAAAAAGCTGAATGTGCTTCGTGACCGTTATCGATTGTCAACTTAATTCGGATTCGACTGTCATCAACTTTATGTCCCATCACGCTTAATTATCCTTTCACCTGGATGCGTCCACCATGTTGCGCCGACCAAGTTGCGACGATCCTTCTCGAGCGAATGTTTACGAGCACGATTAACGCAAGGCCTTGCGGTGAAGTTGCGTTCGACCAATGATTTCCTATGATCGCAATTCTTGCATTGCGTTAATGCATATTCTGCACAAAAATACAAAAATCAACAGCTCTAATGCGATAAACGCATACGACCGCAATATTATGAAACCGATGCTTAATGGACGCAAGTTAACATATTTTATCAACGCAATCCAAATTGTTTAAGAACTTAGCACTATGATAACGTGCATTTCTGCCCATTATCACATTTAGTACATTGTGGTGGAGCAATTGGAAAATATACTACACATTAAAAAAATTCTCAGACGGGAAATATTTGGCTCATGGCCATAAACTAATTGTAATGGCAAGTACTTATGATAAGCTACTAGCCTAATGCATACAAGTGGTACCACATGCAAAATAACATATCCCTATACAGATGTAGGAAGCTTAGCTCTTATAAACAATGGTCTAGTAATTAAATGAAAACCTTTTATGAATGATTCTGCTAAATCATTTTGTGTATGAACATGAGCTACAGGATGTTCAACACTTATTCCAATTGGCATACAATAATTATCAAAAGCTTGGGACGTAAATTCACTAGAATTATCAAGAGAACAATCTTAATTTTATAATGAGAAAATTGTGCTCTTAACTTAATTATTTGAGCAAGTAATCTTGCAAATGCAAGATTTCGACTTGATAATAAGGACACGTATGACCATCTGCTGGATGTGTCTATTAATACCATAAAATATCTAAATGGTCCACTTGATGGGTTAATAAGTCCACTTATATCACCATGAATTCGTTCTAAAAATGCAAGTGATTCAATCCCCATTTTAGCTGGTGATGGTTTAATTATCAATTTTCCTTGAGAGCAAGTATCACATGGTAATTCACTAGATTGAAGAATCTTCTAGTTTTTCAATAGGTGTCCATGAATTCTCAATAATTCTTCCCATCATTTTAGACCCTGGATGACATAATCTGTCAGCCAAATTGTAAATATGTCTGGATTCATGAACTTCAGGTTCATTCTTGCATATGTTTCAATTACTTGTATATGAGTATAATATAATCTAGAAGATAAAGTAGACAACTTTTCCAATATACGTTTTTCATATGAGACAGTAGATGTGATCTAAAGATGCTCCATATTATTCTTTCTATCAGTCTCAATATGATAACCATTATGACGTATATCTTTAAACCTAAGTAGATTTCTCTTTGATTGACTAGAGAACAATGCATTATCAATTGTAAATTTTGTTCCTCTAGGCAAAATAATATTTGTTTTTCCAAAGCCTTCAATCGGGTTTGCCAAAACTTGATATTGTATTGACTTTTGCTTCCAGCATTGTCAGTTTGAAAAAATATTTTTTTACTTATAAGTATTGTATGTGTAGTTGCATTGTCTGCCAGACATAGATCTTCTTTACTCATTTTTTAGTCACTCAGCATATGAAAATAATCCGGGTTTTTCATTAAAAGAAAATAATTACAATAAAAAAATAACATTTGGAATATACAAAAGTTAACATCTACTAAGAGAAGAAAACAAACATAGAGATGAATAAAAAAAAAAAAAAAAAAAACTAAATCTAGATATTTTCAAAGTCAAAGGAAACACTTGATATTCCATCGATTCTGTCGATTTTTTCTTCAGGAGATTCAAAGAAGTCAGTCACATCCAAATTTATCATGTGGGGTGGGTCAAATATATCATTATCCAAGTATGCAAAATTTACTTCCACATTTTTCTCTTTTTTCTTCAAGGATGCTTGATAGAGATTAACTAAATGTCTTGACGTACGACAGATATATGACCCCCAGTCATTCGCATTGGAAGCATTTATTTTGAATACTTTTTTAACTCTTATCTTGTGGAGCTTTTTCTTTGTAATCATCATTTTGTGTGGTTATTTTGAAATTTGAATGATTAGAATGACCACCACAAAAATAATAATTATTTCTTCCTCTTCCACGGTCACGACCTCGATCGCGACCACGACCTCGATCACGATTATTAACTTTCACAGCATTCACTTCAAGGAATGGTGTTGTTCTAGTTGGTCAAGATCACGATTTTTTTTATCAATAACTGTTTTTTTTGTTTGGCCATGAAAAGACATGAAATTAGTTGACAATATTGTTTAAAATCTTTCTCTCGATATTGCTACTGCAAGAGCATATCTGAAATGTAGAAAAATGTCTTCTTTAACATATTGGTTTAAAATTTTAGAGCCTCAAGTGCATTCGTTTACGACGAGCTTCAGGAAGAAGTTTTTTTTTTCGATGATCACATTTTTATGACATTTAGGTGTATTTTGGCATCAAGCACTAATGACAAATAATTATTACCATTAATATCGGATGCTACAAATTCTAATTTTATAATATTTTCATAGTAACATTATTACAAAATATTATATTTAGGGTAGAAATTTAAAATATATAATATGTAAAACAACATTTAATTTATTAATTATAACAAAAAGTGAAAAATCAACATACCTTTAAGACCTACCTTTAGCGAGGAAAACAATAGGAGCTCGTGCTGATAACGTGTTTGTGAACTTGAGGAGCATGACGGGAACACGGATACCAATAAAATATAATATTAAAATAAATATAATCTAATATAATAATAAAATAAATAAATATTAAAATAAATTAAATATAACATATAAAAATAAAATAACAAAATATGAAATAAGAAATTTCTTTAAAATTCCCATTTTCTCAAATTTTCATGGATTTTGCCCAACGTGTATCTTCCAAAACCCAAAAAATACTATTTATAGGAAATTTGGCAAGTAGGAGATGAATTACATAGATACTAATAATGTATAATATTGAGACATAAGGACAACACTTTGTAAAATAAGGGCATAACACATGGTCAATATACACTAAACATGAACATTTAATGGACATCTATTATCATAATATTTATAATAGTAATTACCTTTATTTCAAAATTCAAATATTGACCAACAAAGAATGAAAATATCACGAGTTGACTATGGAGTAAATAAATTAAGATTCATCTTCATTAGTAAATAAATTTTTTTCCTTTTAAAATTTACAAAATACGTTTATTTCGTCCATTATTAAAATAATCAGTTGCTTAAACAACCTAAACTCCGAACCCTAATTCTAAGTGCGTTTTTCAACAATCAAATTGTTGAATTCAATTCAAAATTGACAGAAACTTATCCTAATTTGACGAGAAATAGGAGTTATTGCATTTTATGTTATTTTTGAATCCATGGTACCTACCAACAAAACAATGACCTATTTTTTCAACATTTAATGTGTCATTCTTCGTCAACATGAGCACGGTTTAATTAATCCAAAATTTGTATTATTATTCTCCAGCTCAGAGATATTTGATTCCCCCAACCCCATATCTATTTGGAAAAAAAAAACGTGTATTCCATAGATATATGCGTGTGTATTTATGGTAATAGAATTGAATTTTATGATCATAGTTCAATAGATAAGGTATTGACTATACTATTTTAAAGGTCTTCCTTGAAATATATATATATACCACACACGTACATCAAACATATAAATCAAGCATAACTCAATAGATAAGGCATTGATCATTATTTTAAAGATCGACACTTTGATCTCATTCTCAATGGGTAGCTTTGTTTTCGAGTTGGGTTGTATTAATTTTTATTTTTTATTTTTAAGGTCTCGAGTTGAATAATTTTTTTTAGGTTGACCCCACTCAACCTGAATTATATATACATCAATAAAAAAATATATTTAATTCTTTTAAGAGTGATGAATTTGTAAATATTTAGGGCCTGTTTGGGCCCAAGATTAGAGTGAGGTGGAGTGGGCTATAAATAGGCCACTCCTTGTTTGAGGCTCCAACTATTTTTAGTTGGAGCTCCAATTATACTATCACATTTTAACCATCTCCTTTGTTCTCCATCGCATTTCTGTCTCCTTTCTTGTCTGATCGTTCTCCCTCGATTTTTCTCCTTTCTTGTCCGATCAAACGCTATGCTCAGGTTTCGTTCTTCCTTCTCTTTACTTCTCCGACTTCAAATCTGGTTTCGTTCTTCCTTCTCTTTACTTCTCTGGCTTCATATCTGGTTTTGGTGCCGTCTTCAGATCTGGTTTCGCATTGCTTGCATGTTTTTCTTTAGATCTGGTTTCCCATTTCACAAATCTATAGATCATCTCTTCCCCTTGTCACTCCAAACAATCTCTCTCTCGCCGCTCCAAAACTTTGATTCCTTTTTCTGCTTTATTCGATCTTCTCACTCTGTCAAAATGGGCCTTAGAGCTTGGTAGGAGAAGGTCGAAGGTAATCTTTTTTTCCCTTTCCCAGCCAATGATGAGGTTCCCCCCCCCCCCCAATTTTAGCTCAAAATTTTGTAAATCAATGGACAAATTATTTCATGTTCCTTATTTTGCTTCCAAATTATGTTCTTCATTATACCGAATTATTTTGCTTTGAATTACTACTGTCTCTGTCAAATATATGTTATGTTGAATTATGCTCTTCATTATACTGAATTATTTTGCTTTCAATTACTATTGTCTCTGAAAAACACACATGTTATGTTGAATTATGCTTGTACAGTGGCTATCAAAGATAAAGAAAATTTTAAATCTCTAGCTTTGTTAATTTTTTATTTAGAATTTACTTAGAAATGTAAATAAATGTAGCATAATTTCACATAGAAAAAATTATTATGTATATGGATTATCGAGACACTTATCACTATTCCAAAATTTGTAGTTCTATCATTACTCTATAGTTTTTGAAGAAAAGAAAACCTCACATAAGAGTATTATCTTTGTCATGTTAGTCTAGGTTTGTCTTTACCAAGTAAGATATGTTATGTTCTCCACTGTTATTACTGTCTCTGTAAAAAATTTGTTCATTTCAGTCTCTGTTTATCTATTATTTGTCCAATTGTAACTTTTGACCATTGTTTATTGTATATTATTGATTGACAGTGGTTGTTAGGTATTGTTTACTGCATTCATCATTAGCATATCCCCTATTTTTAGGATGATTTATTGTATAAACTCTTTGAAGAATACTCCATCAACTAGTTAGAAGAAGGCTCTTTGGCTCATTCTTTGATTGTTGGCTATCTGATGTCACAGATCCAGACCACATTCTAAAATAGCTCTGTTGACTCTGAAGTTTGATTTCACACTAATAGGTTTGAAGGAAATTCAATTAACTAACCCTTTCGCCTTGACAACAAGTACCTTATTGGATTAGCCTCCACAGCCTACTTTATCTTGTGCGCCAGCAATACAATCATCGAGATTTGAGAAAGATTTTAAATCGAGGCCTTCGAGCACCTGGGTAAGAGCGCGACTACTAGGGCACTCAAAATAAGGGAGTTATTCTCACAATTCAGATAAGATTCAGACTCTCTGAAAGCACGGTTCTTGCCTCCCTCCTTGGAGCCCGTCCATTCCTTGGGTGATCCCTTGCTCTCACGTTCGAGTGTTTGCTCGTCGTTTAGGCTGGTGAGACTTGTTCCCTAGCATGTTTTTTCGGACGAAAAGTAATTACCATGGGAAAATTATTGATGATGTTTAGAATTTTCCTTTTCAATTTGATCTTTTTGTTGCGTCATTATGGTAGAAGTTTGAAAAAGAACTACGGTCTTCCGGACCCCAAGGATGAGGAGAAAGGAAAAGTTGTTGAGCAAACGATCGAACTTTTTATCAATATGAGGTGATCGTAACATGGTATAGTTGCCTTCTCTTTGCTCTGGACAGAAGGTCCAGCAAGAAGAATGCGCGTCATCCTCTTCTGATGAGAGATCCTTTATGAATACATTTCTTTCGAGATACGAATAATAGCTGTCTTTTACAAGCATGATCACTCCATTTAAAGTAAATGGATTCAATCCCTAAACCTCATTTGAGGCGGACGACAAGAAGAATGTTGGAATTCGGAGGAAATCGAGTTCTTCCCGAAGCAAGTCAAACGTCGTTCTTTCCACTTGCCTTAGTTTAATGTTTGATTCCAGTGACAATGAGCTCTGGTAAAGTGTGATCTGACGTCTGAAAGAAGAACCTCCACTTGAAGGCGACAGCAAACGGGTTGCTTCAACGAGACCTATTCTCTTAATAGGCGGCAAAGCGGAATAGGAAAGGGGCCAAGGGATCCCCCTCGAATCAGAAAAAAAGTTTCTAATAAACCGGGAAAAATAGAAACCAAGAATAGGGCTTTCTGTCAATCCTTAGCTTCAACTTGCGTCAAATCCTTTTGCCTTTGACTCTGCTATATTTAAGACTGTGAGCTTTGTCTATTGATGAACAACGGATTGACGGAACTCTTGGCATTGCTTGGCAAATTCCACCATTTCCCCAGCTTGAATCTCTTTCAATCCATAAACATGTGTAATCCCATCTCCAACTGAGACCACTCGACCGAAAAATCTTTCACTCACTGAGAAGTGGAAACCCGTGACTAGATCCTCCTGAAGACAGATTCGATGGGAAGAAGGCATTTGGAAGCATTGCTGACTTAACATTTAGGGATCATCAATCGCCATAATGACCAGAGCAAGCCAAAGCCATGCCAACCTACGCCTTTTCCTCACCGTCACTGCCATTTCACGACTTGGATCTCGGAAAGTCGGTGATAAGCAAGAAGAAAAGATTGATGGACAGTAGTTGTTAGGTACTGTTTATGGTATTCATCATTGCCATATCTCCTTTTTTTGGATGGTCTATTCTATATTTACTGACAGTGATTGTTAGTTACTTTTTATTGTATTCACACAACTATATATATGTATCTCACTTCACTTTAACTTAGGCCAAACCCATTCCATCTACTTGCTTAATGCAATTGATATGTTATTTCTCTTTTCTCCAACATTTTCTTATTCTATGTTATTTCTCTTGTTGGTTTACTGCATTCATCTTGTTGGTTTCTCATTTTGTTGGTACTATTTATTGCATTCATCTTGTTGGTTTCTCATTTATCATATTCATGATATTATCTGTAATTCAAGTTTCAATTAATGAATTTCATAACTCTGAGGTTGGACCCTATTCCATTTTTTG
The DNA here is from genome assembly GCF_009727055.1 of Benincasa hispida. Classification (NCBI taxonomy): domain Eukaryota; kingdom Viridiplantae; phylum Streptophyta; class Magnoliopsida; order Cucurbitales; family Cucurbitaceae; genus Benincasa; species Benincasa hispida. Next base: position 15,065,032 of record NC_052358.1, read on the forward strand.
GTTTTTTGTACTTTATAATTATGCTCCCACTTGCTTTCAAGTATAAGGACAAACACAATCCATCTATTTCATAAATGCAAATGGTATGCCTTCTCCCTCTTTATCCAACATTTTTTTTATTACGGTTATTGACTAGTGTACTAATGTTGTTTATTGTAATTTATTTTAGGGTTGGTCTTATACGAATCAATCAGATCCAACACTATTTACCAACTTTCTCTTGCTAAGGTGTTTACATGCACTTAAATATATGTTACTTTTGTTAATTGTTTCTTATATTTGTACTTTTGTAATTTGCTTTTTGCTATATTTAGATGATTGACGGTAATAATATCATGACCTAACATTTGTTGCTAGATTTAGATGATTGAATATATGTTGCTAGATTTGGATGATAAAATATATGTTGCTTTTGTTAATTGTTTCTTATCTATTTTTATTTTTTTTATTTATTTTTTATTCATTCTTTTGCAGCTTTAAATTAAAAACAGATTTTCATGACAATTAGTTAAAAAATATAAAATTTGGGAAATTTTTGCAATTGATATGTATTATTATTATGAAACAAGAAAAGGTAGCAAAAACAACCATTAGAATAAGGGAGCAAAGAAGAGAAGATGAGAAAGGTGAGAATAAATTATTTTCTCAATTGGTATGTACTTTAAGAGTTTCAAATAACTATGGGTGTGTTTTCAACAATTTTTATCAAAGTTATTTTCTCAATTTATAAAAATGAGTTTTATCAATGTGTTGCAAAGGAGTGAGATAAATACAAACAAACAATTTCGATAAATTTTTTTATTATTTTTAACATCCACAACCAACAACTAACATTCACTCTCCTTTTTCTTTTCGTAGACAACAAAAAAAAATGTTACAAATGGTAAAGAAATCAAAGTATCTTTACATATAGCATGACTAAGTTTATGGTATTAGAAAATAAAAACTTTTTGGGACTAAGTTTATTTTTAGAATTTGACTAAGTTTACTTAACAAAAGAATATATTTTTTTTGAAAAAAAAGTAATATAAAAAATGTTGTTTTTTAAGTAATATAAAAACAATAATATAAAAGAAAACAGTGTTAACATGACTGACTAAGTTTATTTTTAGTTTTGCAATTATTTTATGATCTAAATTTTTTTTTTCAAGACCAATTCCAAATTTATTAGTACATAATAAACCCAACAGAACTAGTTACGATACTAACAGCATTTACAGCTTCACAATGTCAATTACTTTTAACACTAGAGTTATTATTGAATGACCATAGGAGGATAGAAAACACATGACACGACAGTAGATATCGTATTAGACAATTAGCATACTTTTGACTCATTCATGAGTCCGATTAATGTCGTCGTCAAAGTACAAGAATGGATAGAAGATGTTTTTCCATTTTATATCATTTACTTAAGACAACTGGCAGATTAGTTGGAACTAAAGTTATAGATATGGAGGAGATGGTTGCTATGTTCTTACATATTTTAGCCCATAACGTTAAGAACCGGATAGTTCAAAAAGAATTTGTACGGTCTGATGAGACTATTTCTAGGCATTTCAACACTGTTTTATTAGCGGTGTTACGATTACACAACGTGTTGTTAAAAAAACCTTTGTCGGTCATAAACTTGTGTACAGATCCACGATGGAAATGGTTTGAGGTACAGTTCAACTACACCAACATTAGTTCGACGTGACTTATTTCTTAGGAGAACATATGTGCATGAATATTTCTTATTTTGTTCGAATGTAGAATTGTCTGGGTGCATTAGATGGCACATACATCAAGGTAAATGTCGGTGCAACTAATTGCCCAAGGTATAGGACGAGGAAGGGTGAAATTACAACAAATGTACTCGGTGTGTGTGATATAAATGGCGACTTTTTGTTCATCTTATTAGGGTGGGAAGGATTCACAACTGATTCTCGAGTTCTCAGAGATGCAATATCACGACCTAATGGATTGAAGGTTTCAAAGGGTAACTAGCTACACATACCATCTCTCCCTACTCATTGTATTTGTAATATAAGATTTGAAACGATTGGACATTCAACAGGGTATTATTATCTATGTGATGTCGGATACCCAAATGCGAAGGGTTTTTTGGCTCCATATAGAGGTGAAAGATATCATCTTTCAGAGTGTACGTGGAAGAGGTAATGCACCAACAACTCCACGAGAATTTTTTAACATGAACCATTCTTCTGCATGGAATGTCATCGAGAGAACATTCGGGTTGTTTAAGGGTAGATGGGCAATCTTGGTTGGAAAATCATACTACCCGGTGCAAATCCAATGTCGAACCATCATGGCGTGTTACCTTCTGCATAATCTTATGAATGGGGAGATGACTAACAGTGAACTGACCAAGGATTTGGATGAGGTGGATTCAAGCTTTGCTACAACTGGGGGGATGAGAGAAATTATATTGAGAGTTCAAATGAATGGACCCAATGGAGGGATGAAATGGCGCAACAGATGTTTACTGAATAGGAGTTGCCTAGCGTGTAGTGTCTTTATACTTTTTGTTTATTGTAGTGCCTTTATGAATTATTTCATTCGAAACTCTCTCATTATGTTTACTATATTTTGTGCTTAACTTTACTCATGAACTCTCTCATTAGCTTTGCTATAACTACTTGTCATTTATTATTTAATTGTATTAAAATATGTACGTGTATACACTAGAATGTCAAGTTCCTCAAGAGTCCCGAAGCACACTTAGACTAAAGAGGAAGAAGCGAAGCTGGTCGAGTGCTTGGTGGCGTTGGCGCATCTGGTGGATGGAGATCAGACAATGGGATGTTTCAACCTCGCTATTTGGCACAACTACAACATTTGATGGCTGAGAAGTTGCCCGACTGTAATATCCAAGGATCATCAATTATAGATTGTCAAGTCAAATCCTTGATAAAAACTTACTAGCGGACCAACTTGTAGTGGATTTGGCTGGAATAAGGAATTCTAATGCATCACTGCAGAGCGGGAGTTATTTGATGGATGGGTAAAGGTACAATTTTGTCTAAATTGATTTATAAATATTGGTAACAAAATCATAACATCCACTTCACCCTTCATGCAGAGTCATCCTGCAGCAAATGGGCTTCTACATAAGTCATTCTCATACTATGATGATCTGGCCTACGTCTTTGACAAGGATCGGGCTACAAGAAGACGGTCAGAGACCTTTATGGACATCGGGTCTAACATGCCAAATCATATGAATGATGGAGTTCCTATTGATGAATCACAGGATCCAAACATCCCCACGATGTCTAGTCAGGGAATGGACATGTCACAGGATGACATGCATGGAACACGTACTGATCGAAGCACTGAAGAAGAAAATGTTTCAAGAGGAAGTAAGAGGAAGCGAAATGGGAATCAATATGGAATGACAGAGATTGTTAGGAATGTGATGGATTTCGCAAATGACCAATTGAAGGCAATTGTAGAATGGCTGAAAGAGAAGTGTGCAATTGAAGTCGAATTATGTGCAAAAGTTGTAAACCAACTTCAAAATATTCCTGAATTGCATAATCGACAGAGGATGAAACTTATGCAAATCATATTCCGCAGCGTGCAAGATACGGAGAGCTTCTTATCCGTTCCCACAGTCCTGAAATTGGACTATTGCAATCTTCTCCTTGAAGAGAATGTTTGATCAACCCGTGTTTTGGACTGTTTTTCAATAATGAACAATGATTAGTTTGTTTCAATTATGCATTTAAGTTTGCAGTACATTTGGTACCTAAAAAAAAGGTCATATTTTAATCATGCAATCATGAGTTAGTTATTTTGTTCTAGAGATGCTTGTGAAGGATCTCATACCGAGAGTTCTATGAACGGGCTTAGATCGCTCTGATTTCACAATGACCGAAACATAAACGATATACATTCCATACTAACAATGATGCATATTAAACTCATCAACGATATGCTCAGAGTACAACAAAACATAGAGAAAAGAGGTTCATACCAAAGGAAGACTGTCTTCGTATGTGTGAACCCAAAGCAGCAGAAAACTTCCCATCGATCTACCAACACCCGGCGAGTCTGTCGACTGTTACTGCACGATCCGAACGTACAAGAACAAGGCCGCGGGGACAACACCACCACAAGGGAAACCCAGTATCCTCGGCGTCAAAAATCCAAAGAGTGGGCTCTGGTGAGTTTGGTAGAGGGCGGAGGAGAAGACGTCGTGTAGACGATAAGCGCATGCGAGAAGAACTCTGCTATCGTATAGCGGAGACGTTTATCGTATAGTAGAGCTACACGATCGTTTAGGAAAGAGGTATACGATCATTTGGAGAACACGTAAACTAGATGATCGTTTAGACGAATGAGCTTCTATCGTATAGGCTCTCATGATCGCTCTTTCACGGATTCTTTTTGGGCGTGGGCGATTAGAATGCACGACTGAATTATATCTTCAAATGAAAATGATTTTAAAAACTTTAACCTGCCGGTTACCATAACCTTCGCGGCCTCATCTTCCCACGTCCGAACGTGGATTAATTGGTTAATTATTAAATAATTAATCAATTAATTTAATTAATAAATATAATCATATTATATTTATATTCTATAGTTTGATATCATATATCTTACTATAGTATTTTTTTTCTCTACTTGATATAAATCATATTTATATCTAATTTCCTCCAAAATAATGTATCTCATACATTTAGCCAATTATATCATATATAATTAACCAACAATATATATATATATATTCAAATTTTAAAACAGCACAACATATAGGTCTGAACTAATTGTTTTAAAAGCTACTACCATTCTAAATTAGGTTAGGATCTAGAGGGATTTTTAAAAAATAATATATATATATATTTGTTTAGTTTAAGTGGTCTTTTTAAAGTTTGCTCATAAACAACGTTTGTTTATGAAATATAAACAAGTTCAAGTAGTCACATTTAAACACTTTAATGGACTGCCCTTAACTTGCATGCATGTATCAAATCTATCTAATTCACCTTTCCAGGTAAGTTCCCAGGTAGGGTGTTACGTTTCCGTCAACTTAAATACCCCAACCTAGACAGAACCCGCCTTAGACAAAAGGTCCCTTAAGATAGATTTGCTACACTTTAACCTTTTATTAGCCAATTTAATCATATTAAACTGATTAAAAGATTAAAGCCTTAGGGTTGCTAATCATATTAGAACCGTGATCATAGGTTTATGTGATCCAAGTTTTAAATATTTTAACACCATCAATTAAACCTAAGTGAGCATGCATGTAATGTCCGGTCATTACTATATAACTTTCTTTTAGTTCTAATTTCTCTTTAACTCTTAAAAAGAAACAACTAAAAAAAAATTTGCGCATAACGAGGCGTTTATAACAATTATAAAGTAACCTATATGTCATGCTTCATGCAATATCCGGTCATTACTATATAACTTTTATATAACGCGTAATAACCAAGTAAACATGCTATCATTCACCCTTATACTATAACAATTATAATATAAAGATGATGCATGTCAATGCTTTTTAGGCATGCATAAATATAACTCTTATATTATATGATGCATGAGCATGCTCTTACATAATTAAAATCATGCTTCTCCAAATTATAACAATTACAATAAAGAGATGATGCATGATCAATGCATAACTTAAGGTGGGATTTACTATATGTGCATACCATATGACATATAAAACATACATCACATGTATTAAACAAATAGATTAATGGACCGGGATGAGCCTTTAAAACAAAAAAGAACTGGAATGAATAACCCTATCTATTACATTTTTCATTGAGCAAACCGGTTCAGTTCACAGGCGAACCGGGTCTTGAACTGCTAGAAGGTCTCTATCGTGTAGCAATCTTTAGCAGGTAGACGATCGTTTAGCGCGCACTAGACGATAGGAACATTAGCAAACAATCGCGTAGATGACGACGAGGCTGCGAAGCCTGATCATCCATGCAATTGTGTAGCACGACGATAGGTAAACGATTTAACTTGAGTTACTAAGCGATTGTTTAGTCAGTTACTAAGTGATGAAGCTTGCTTACCTAAATGATCGTCTAGTGCACTTTAAATGATACATGAGTGTTTGATCGTCTAATTTATGCATGCAACTTGGTAAACGATTTACCTTACGATGCTAAACGATCGTTTAGTCAGTTACTAAGCAATGAAGCTTGCTGACCTAAACTATCGTCTAGCTCGCGCGAGTATTAAACTACTCTGCGATTGCGTGCCCAATCGTCGTCCCGATACGACCAACTCTTGATCGCATACCCCATCGTTCAACCGATGTGTTCAACCACGATTGCTTAGTCCTTCATCTTCACGATGCGATGGACAACGATCGCATAGAACCTTTTCTGCACGATGTGATCAACCCTAGATCATCTTTTTCCTCGAAGAGCCGCAACCTTTTCCCAGAACTTCGACGAACGACTCAAGACTTTAAACACTTTGAATACAGACTCGATTACGATTATATATGCCCAAAAACGCAGGGGCCTTTACATACAACCGCAAATGTAAAAGGAATTAAACAAACTGAGGCAATTCATCCCGAAAACATCCATTAATCCGGCACATTCACAATAGTATTAACACTTAAAACAGCGTAGAAATGCACCCACCACGAATGTAAACGTTATTTCTTTGCAACAAATGAAATCGAAGTATCAGAAACTTGGCTCTGATACCAATTTAAGGATCTCATACCGAGAGTTCCATGAGCGGGCTTAGATCACTCCGATTTCATAGTGACCGAAACATAAACGATATATATTCCATACTAACAATTATGCATACTAAACTCATCAATGACATGCTCAAAATACAATAAAACATAGGAAAAAAAGGTTCATACCAAAGGAAGACTGTCTTCGTATGTGTGAACCCAAAGCAGCGGAAAACTTTCCACCTATCTACCAGCACTCGGTGAGTCTGTCGACTGTTACTGCATGATCCGAATGTACACGAACAAGGCCGTGAGGACAACACCACCACAAGGAAAACCCGAGTATCCTCGACGTCAAAAACCCAAAGAGTGGGCTCTAGTAAGTTTGGTAAAGGTCGGAGGAGAAGACATCATGTAGATGATAAGCGTGCGCGAGAAGAACTCTGCTATTTTATAGCAGAGACACTTATCGTATAATAGAGCTACACGATCATTTAGGAAAAACTGAACGATTGTTTAGGAAAGAGGTATACAATCGTTTGGAGAATGCGTGAACTAGACGATCATTTAGACGAATGAACTTCTATCGTATAGGCTCTCACGATCGCTCTTTCACGGATTCTTTTTGGGCGTAGGCGATTAGAATGCACGACTGAATTATATCTTAAAATAAAAACGACTTTCAAAACTTTAACCCGTAGGTTACCATAACCTTCGCGTCCTCATCTTCCCACATCCGAACATGGATTAATTGGTTAATTATTAAATAATTAATCAATTAATTTAATTAATAAATATAATCATATTATATTTATATCCTATAGTTTGATATCATATATCTACTATAGTATTTTTCCTCTACTTGATATAAATCATATTTATATCTAATTTCCTCCAAAATAATGTATTCATACATTTAGACCAATTATATCATATATAATTAACCAGTCCAATTATATCATATATAATTGAACTTCCTCTTGTCAATTTGAACATTTCAAATCAACCCAAACACTGGTTCTCGACTTTATCCAAGCTACCCAGGTGACCTAATGGACCCATGGCTCGAAGCTCCAACGGTACGTGAATAGCTGACTAAATCTTTAGCCACGAGATTCACCATCAGTTAACTGTCAGTGATTCCACTAAAGACCAATAGCTGAACTCTTCTTATCACGGATATATTTCTATTTTTCATTGGATATAACCAATCATGAGTACGATGACCCTTCACAGATGCTTGTAAGTACAGCTAGGCCAATCTACCGTTTTGCCCCTGTAGTTACATCTCACTCCTTAAGTACCATTGATTTCTCTAATGAACAATACAACATAATCCAACTATGTGTGAACACCTCTCGGGCTAAGAGAAGGTGTGGCGCCACATCGTTCAAGCCTCGAAATTACCCTTAGGGAGCCATCTATCTACTTAACCCTGCCTCGGGGAAGGAGTGAATTTCATTTTGTTGTAGTTGAGTTCCCAGCTCCCAAATCAGACGAATCCCCAAAATGGTAGGTTTGAATTGGCGACTTGGCTACTCGCACCCATACAAATCAAAGGACTGCCCTCAATGGCAGGAGTTCCTAACTCACTCAGGATTGAGGTCATGTTACCTATGGTCATCCTAGTGAAGGGAAGTCTCTGTCATGAACGATGTTTATATAACGAGACATTAACACTTCATGGTCAGGTCTTATACAAAATATTTGTATAGGATGCCCCCGCTCGCATGTCCCCAACACGATTGATCAGGATCAGATCATCTGTGGCAAGTCACGACACTTGTGACCATTCCACAAAGCGGGCCGCGTCCGTAGCATTACCAGGATAAGGTTTCCCTCCTATATCCATATACTACAGACCATTTTGGTTGTCACTCAAGACCTGATCCACTTGTATGTCACCACATACATGCTTGAGTCATATACAGATAACCAGGGATTTTATGTTTATTGGTTTGTGGTAAAGCAAATAAAACAAATAACCGAGCAAAACAACAAGATGTGAAGTAAATATCATATATTAACAATCACAAGTGTTCGTATATACTGTTTACAAACTATAGGATACGAGACTTTAGGACATCAACCCCAACAACTTGTACCTAAAAAAAAGAGATTTATATATGAAACACATGAATTGCATCCGAAAGCAATGCATTTTTTTCTTTTTTAGCCATATTAACCAAGTTATCTCTCAAAATGACAAAAAAATCGTAGTTAGCTTTTAATATAAATTACAATGAAATTAATTTTTTATAAATTGGTGGAACATATAGTCTTAATTATATTTTCAAAATATTATATTTCATATGCATAATTATTAGTATTATAAAATATGGTAGTAGAAAAAGTTACACATGGTCTAAAATAATCTATATTCAAATTACAGACTGTTATAATTCGGACTATAATAACATATACTCCAAATACAGACTATTATAAGACATAATACAATACTCTGCACCATAAACACAAATTATTATAAACCAAACTATAATAGTCTGCATCCCAAATGCATACTATAAAAACATACAGTTTATTATAACCCACATACTATAATAACCTACTCTGTGTCCCAAACGCGCCCTATATTTTTCTTGTATGAATAATATTTATTTTTGTTTTAAGTTTGTAATAGATATCAGGGATATTTGGTATCTAATATTTAAAGTTTCATGAGATTTTAGTTATTAGACATGTATTGTAGATAAATTTGAGTGTTTTAAATTAATAAGAAGAAAAAAAACCCGAAAACTCAACCCATTGAGTTGGAGACCATATTTGGGCCTTTTAAGCCAAACCAACCAACCTGAATTTTTGGATTGGTTTTTTTAAAAAAAAAAAATCCAAACCCAATCTCATCTGTGTACCTTCCTATTCTTAATGGTTGAACTAAAAAAAATTTGTATTAAACCTTAATTCATATTTATTAAAAGATGTAATTGTAAAAACAGCAAAATACTAATATGAAGTAGCATCAACTTTTCTTTATTGTACATTTACTCTTATTGAATTATGTGGTTATATTTACCGATGTAAGATGAAATGTTTTGTATTTTATAATCTAAATGCATGTCTTCTATATTTGGATAGATATATGCCAATGATATATTTAAAATTTTGGAAGGGTAAATAATAAATAAATAACCAATTTTCAAATATTTTTCTATATTTGCAAAATCAAAAGTTGTTGTATATTAAAGATTTATATTGAATTTAGTAATATTCTTATGTAATACCATGAATTTGTATTTCAAGTTAAACAGACAATGTTTAGCATTAAAATTCAAACATAAGGTATGCTGATTCAATTTTATGGACCTTTTAACTTTTTAAGAGAGTTAATTCATTTACCTGATGCTAAAAGGTAAAGCAGAATTAAAGCATCTAAGAATTGGAAAATCAAGATAGAATATTTAGACGAAAATTGTATCGTATGGCAAATATATTTTAAGAAATCAAAGTCATGACTTCAACTTTTTTGTAATTGCAGTTGTGTCAACCACATAACAATCGCATACAAATCGTATAACAATCACGTAACAATCATATAGAAATTCAATAGCAATCAAATTTTTAGGTGGAAGTTTTTTGCCATGTTCTAAAAAAAAATCAAAACCTAGGGACATACACCTAATTTTCAATTTATTTTTATTAAAATTGCAACTGCCCCATATTTAGAATTACAAAATATACATAAATAAATAAATAAATAAAGTACAGAAATAAGGATAAAAATTCAAAACAAAATTTACACAAACCAGATGATTATCCATATGACCATATCTACCTATGAGATTTTGTTCCACCATGTATTAAAAATAAATAAATAAATAAATGGGGGGAAAGTTATTGAAAAATAAAAATAAAAAAAACAATTGGAGATAATGAACAATAATTTCTCATAATTGTGAAAAGATTAAAAAAAAAAAGAAAAGGAAAAATTGTTAGCATGGACAAAAATGGAAATGGCTTCTTCATCTTTCCCTGTCACTGCCAACTTTAATCTTCTCCAAAATTTAAAATCCAAATTGATAATGTAACATATTTATAAGATCAAATTATAATCTTTTACATTTTTTGGAAATATGAATCTTAAAAAATATAATAGTAGGAGATGAGCTGTACTATAAATTAACAAAACTTGCTTTTTCTCAGATTTTTTTTTTGAAAAAAAAAATGTTAGTATAAACAATCAACTCTGATCAAATATAGGGACAAATTTTTTTCCAAAATTCCACCTATTTGGTATCTTGAATATAAATATTGAAAAATGCTACATTGGCATAGATTGAAAAAAACTATTAGATGAATCAATTCACTGTCTTGGAAGAAATTATGTCATATCTTCAATTATTTTCAAATTATTATCAAGTTACTATGAACCCTCATAATCGCGTGATTTTAGAGAAATTGTCAAAAATAACACGTTTAAATTTTTATCTGGTAAAACTAGCATTTTCTTTAAAACTCGTAAAAATAGTTTTTCTCGATCTTTTTTGGGTCAGATCGACCATGAAATTTTAATTAAAAAAATCTACTTTTTCCAACTTATAGAGTTTTTTAGACTTTCTTGGTACATCTCGTCAGATTATACACTGAGATTAGATACATCTCAGTGCTAATTTCGGTACATCTCAGTGCTAATTTCACAAAATAACACCGAGATTCCATATATTTGAGCTTTCTCGGTGAAATCTCGGACGTAATTAACACCGAAATTCATATATTTGAATTTTCTCGATGGAATCTCGGACATGACATCGGGATTCTATATATATCCCAAATCTTATCCAATTTTTTGAAAAAGTTGATCTTTTCCAAAATTTAAAAACATCGAATCAATTTGAAAAATCCAATTTAATTATTAGAAAACGCACTTGGAATTTTGAAAATTCATAAAATTGTGAAAACATAAACTATGTCGAAGATTTGAAAAATTACGTAATAATTTGATATAATATTTAGTAAACATAACCAAAACTTATAAAAATTTGAAAACAATATAAGATTCAGGAAGATTATAAAAAAAAAAAAAATATGTATAATCAGATGAGATATACCAAGATAGTCCAAAACAATCTATAAGTTGAAAAAAAATCAATTTTTTAACTAATTCTCGGCAGTCGATTTCACAATTTTCCGTGATTTTAGTAGTAGCCACTTCGATAATCCGTTTTTGGCTAAATACAGATGAAAGCTTAAAGAATTCCACATGAATAAATGAAGAAAGAAAAGAGAAAGGGTCACTGTAAATTGATATATTTATTTGTTTCTGAAAGCAAGAAATTCAATCAATAGCAAGAACACACAGAAAGTTCAAAACTCAGATTCAATGTCCACAAATGCAAGCACAAATGAGTGCAGCTCTATTGTCATTTGCAGGCTCAGTTCCTCCATTTCTCCCATTTTCAGCATTTGAACCAATGCTAGATTGAGGAGGTGCCACACAGCCATTGATGAATAGGGAGTTTGGCTCTGGACCAGACTGAGCCAATTCTAATTCATCTGGTCCATACATGATTACACTCTGATTTCTCCGATTTTCGTCGGCTGCTCTTCTTTCTTCTGCCAAGAAATGGCCTAACGACGGGCCGCTGTCAACGCTATCTGCGTTGGTACTCTCTCTTGAACACAGAGAGAAAAACCATGCTCTAGACCTGGTATTGCTCCTCTTCTCCTTTGTGTTTTCTGTTCTTCTTCCCCTGATTGATCTTCTTGAGAGTTCTAAAATGTTAGAAACTCCTATGAGACTCCCAAGTGTGATGCTCTTGTCATGGAAGAATGATCCTGTCGACTGCAATATTAACGCAACGCCCGGCGAAGTAAGATAGATTGTCATGAGTCATGGCTGTGGCTATCTGAGTTTAGAGTTATTTTGAAAATTGCTAGGCTATCTTTTAAATTGTTGAGCTGCAGCTATGCAAATGAACTGAAATTGAATCTTCAGCATCAATATTTCATAAGCATAACTTATCTATCAGATGGGATGGCAAAAATCTGAGCCAAGTCCAAAAGATTACAAGGGATCATGTCTTGCAGTTCTTGTTGATCTCTTTATTTCTCTTGCTACTAGTGAAATCAAAAGCTCATGCCTAACTTATAATGCAATACATGAAAGTATACATTCAATCATCCTCTTCCAATACTCTCAGTATGAGACCCAAGATAGAAATGAGGAGTTAAAAAGGACATATAGACTTCAAGAGAAATTTGATACATCTACTACTACCATATAATAGTCTTTCTCACTCCAAAAAAGATGCACGACTTGTATAACAAACCTTTTGATTTGAGTCAAAAATGATTTCGAATAGTTTATGTTAGCATTATGGCGTCAAACCACCATGAATTGGCTTGTCAAGTAAATAATAAAAGGCTTAGAGTAAATGAATTCAAGTCATGATAGCTATTTGCCTAGGATTTTTTATGACAAGATTCTATGAGAATAGTCAAGATGCGTACAAGTTGATAGGACACTCATCGACGTAAGAGATAAACAATAATAATAACATGCAGGCACTTAGAGCAAATATCACAAACATTGGGATTAATTAACTAACAAAAACCAATCACTTGACTAATCTTCATCTGCATTACTCTCAATACAATGTAGATTAAAAGGAACAAACACAAAGAACATAACTAAACCATAAGGTAACACATGAAGAAGACTTTTACATTTCAAAATCTCAGTTAAAAAAAGGGGGAAAACAAATACAGACCTCAGTGTCCAAGTCGGATGAAGAATCAGAGAATGAAATAGGAGAAGCCGTCATCAAAGTGTTGAAAGACACTGATCCCAAATAGTCTCGATTTCCAGGTACACCAACTCTTACATTCAGAGGCTGTAAACCAAGAGGCCATCCTTCTCCCTTCAATCAAATCAACAAGAAAGTGAATTAAAAAAAATACAAACAGCAATCTGATAAAGGAAAAGAGGAAAAAACATCGACAGAGCAACAACCCATCAGAGAAATAATGGGAAAAAACAGAGACAAGAGCAGACCCACATCAGAAAGAGGCATTGGGGTGAGAGGGAAAATCCAAATGAAGGTGAAAGAGGGAACAAACGAAAAACCTGTTGAGCCATGTGTGTGACTGCCCACCAAGTACTCGATGAAATGGTTAGAAGAAAGTCGAAACCCCACTTGGGTAATGGAAGTCACCTCAAGAATCAGATTTGGTTTCAGACAGAGGAGTTGTCATTTTCTTCAGTGAATGAAAAGGAAATCAATCAATCTGGGGTTTGGATGAACAGAGGAGGGCTGTGGAAGAAGAAGACGAAACCATTTCATATCAGTTTGATGAAGTTGGGTATTTTGGTTTTGGGGTCCAACAGTCCAAATCGGTCAAAAAAGAGCGTTAAGGGTTTAGGATTTTTATCATTTTGGAAGCTTTCTTTCTTTCTTTTTATGATTCGTTTTCTTTTTAATCTCACTTTAGTCCCCTCTTTGATTCCATTATCTAAATAAGGCTGTTCAGATGACTGATATGATTTAAATAAATAAAAATTTTATAGATTGAATTGGTCTTTAAATTTATACAAAAACTCAAATCCACTAGAATCATTACAAAATTATTATTAGTTATATATAAATATGTATTGATTTCAATTCTATGTTTTTTTAAAAATAATTTATTCTCCGACAACTTCTAAAATGAATTTAGTACTTTTAAAAGAAAAACTTTGTAATATAAATTTAAATTGAGTTGATAATATTAATTTGATATACGAAAAAAAATAGATGCAATTTTTACGTATAAATATTTTATTTGTTTTAGAACAATTTTTTTATATAAAAAATCCAAGAAATTCGAACCCATTATTTAATAATTATTTGGGTGGAAGAACTTTACCAGCCGAATATTTAGGTCAAGTCTAAAAGGTGGTTCAACCCAATCTAACCTACAAATACCCTAATATTTAAAATTAATTTTGAGAAGTACATTTTTTATCCCTCGATTTTGTGATAAATTAGACAAATAATAGAGTTTTAAAAGAAAATTAAGCAAAACGAATCTATATGTTTTAAGTTTTGAATCTAGTTTTGTATTATTTAAAATTGATTAATTGACATTAACGTTAAAGTCTTAAATGAATATTTAGTAAAGAATCATTGTAAGATTAAAAATATATATATTTTTTTAATTAATTTTTGTCTTCCTTCTCTGGGTTTTGTTGACTGCAAATTTAATGGAGGAATCGTTTTCTTTAGGCATAATATTATTGAAAAAAGCAAAGCCCAAATTTCAGAAGCTGTCTCCCTGTAATTGTCGGTTTTAACCCTGATGATCATGTTGAATTTAGAGGGGTAGAATGGGAAAAGATAATTTGAAGTTGCTTTACCCCACGATGATCGGGCAGATAGAGAGGAGGGTACAATCTAATTGAGTTCACTTTTTTAAACTATTGATTGATTCTATTAAAATTCATACTTAAATTTTAATTCCAATTTGAATTTAACATCTCCAATTTATAGGGATTTTATGGGAATTAACATAAATGTTCACTCTTTATTATTATTATTATTATTATTATTATTATTATTATTATTATTATTTAATTCGAGTTGTTCAACATGTCTAATGTTGAACATATATGTTTTAACTTATCCTCATTGAACCAATAAGCCCTCAAGATCAATAGCCTAAGATATTATTTAGATTGAGATTGGGCTGACCTAATCTTCAATTGTCAAGTTCATTGTCTAAATCTTGGACTTATTTATTGGATCAAAATTTTGGGTCAATCTATTGGATTAGCTTATTAAATATATATTAATGCTGACCAAATAAATAGTAAATCTAGAGGTTTCATTTAGAAAAATAGCAAAATATTTTCAAATTTGTAAAAATGACAAATTGAATTAAATAATAAAAAATTATGATGAGAGTTATCTAAATTGTCCTCACTAAGAATAAAATGCATAACGCTCAAAAATTGAAACTGTAGAGTTTCTAAAACGTTAAAAAAAAAAAAAAAAAAAAAAAAAAAAAACTAATACACTATAACTAAATTATTACTACACTAAATAGTGTACCTGACAAATGTCAAATACCTACAAGGTATAATTACTACACTAAACTAGGCATTCATACAAAATAAAAAATAATTAAAACTAAAATAACCAAAAATTGATCTAATCGCAAAAGAAAACAAATTAGAGATTTTGGAAAGCTTCTGTCCCCAATACATACCATCATCGTGAGGAAAAAAAATACTTTTGAACGGTGCCAATCAGTACAAAATCAATGTGAGAAGAATCTCTTCCATTATGGCGTCCTCAACGAAAATACTAGAGAACTTTTTTGCCAGGTAAAAGACTTAAATCGTTCCCCAATCGTTCACCTTCCCATATATAATCTTCTATAAAACTCGTTTATCCATTAAGGAACTTCTTTACTGATTCGATTGCAAGAGGAAGGACGAATCTCATCTATTTTTACCATTAGACAACAAAATCAACATTACCAAAGTTCATTTCACAGTTATAGAAACCTAAAACCTTGCACAATCTTTCGTTTCATCATGCACTATAACCTGTCCTACACATTGTTTCCCCCCTTCAAGATAAGAAATAAGTACTCAACAACTTTTTTTAATATAATATATGGAGATTTTCATTTTTTTAAAAACAATTAAAGATTTACCTAATAGTTTTTTAAAACATAAGATTGTGTTTTTAAACAATATTTTAATTGTAATATTTTTTTAGTCTATAGAATTTCCACCCTACATTTTAGGATTCCAAAACAAAAATGAAATTTTGTTATTTATCTCCATCTTTTAACTATTAAGTTTAAAACAATCAATCATGTAAATGCATTTGAAAAAGGATTAACATTATGTGGCAACAAAAAAAAAAGACGGAAGGAAGAACAAGAGTTGATTATTTAGTATTGTGATCAGACTGTTGGAGAGAATAACCTGTTGCTACTAAACTCATTATTCAAATACATTGTATTTCTAGAAGTACCAGAAGATATTTGTGAACTACAACAATCTAAATAAGATTTGAATTGTTGGAACCATCCAGTACATTGTCAAACGAAATATAGACAGATTGCTAGAAGGAAAAAGTTTAGCTTGAATATATTTAACTATTGAAGGACGAATCTGATAGAACATAAGCCTTAAGAATGTGAAAATCATAGTAGTGTGAACTTTCATCTCATCTATCATCGAAAAAAGTCTAACTCGTTGTAAATTCATAGAAAAAATAGCAAGATAGCAAAACTGAATACTTGTTTATCAAAGAAAGACTTTTTGTTGGGATACTAATAAAACAAAGTGTATATCCAAAATTTTAAAACGATATAATAATATAATAATATAATAAGTGTTAAAAGGTGATAAAAAATCGAATAACCTAGAATTTAAATAGAAATTTGATGGGAATGTGTATAAAATAATGAACAAAAACTAAGTTGAAATTAAATATATTAATAACAATTTAAAATAATAAAATATAAATAAGATAATGTAAAAAATTTTAAGATTTACGAAAAATTAGAGTGGAAATATCAAAAACAGAGATTGATTCATTTTGAATAAATTTGATAGATGATTAAACAAATCTAATTGGATAAAAACCTGTCAATTTAAACTTCAAATTAGGCAAAAAAATGCACCACTTTTATCTATAAAATCTGTTAAGTTAGAAACTGATAATCGACATTTGCACATTTACACTATATTTCTAATCATAATTGATTCACTTTACAACAATTACTTTGTATTCAATATTTCTGATGCACGGCCACATTAAGGGAAAATTGGGTATTATAAAAAGCGATCTCACATGAGTGGCACAAATTTTGCCAAAAATCTTGCTAATTCTAGAATTTTCTATAAATCCAAATGAATCTATGAATCTTGCCCTTTTATCCAATTTTCTTGAGTGACAAGAAAAATAGCAAACTTTAAAGTTTCATTTGGAGAAATGCAAAAAAAAAAATTTAAGATTGTAAAAATAATAAAAACAAATTTACCAAATTCAGTGCAAATGAGAATGCAAAGATACATTACTTAAAAAAAACTCGAATACCATAAATACACTCTACATAAACATTCTAGAACCACAAATACATTGTATCTAAACATTCCACAAGCAAAAATTAAAAGTCATCCAATATGGTCCTTAATGCTTTAGGTTGCCTATAGAACATGTGTATGTGAGGGAAGGCAACAACCAGGTAACAGAGGTCATTAGAAACTTCCGCCAATCTAAGAAAGAACAAAGTTGATTGTGTCTTTGAAGTTGTTGTTGACAAGTGAGTATTTGAAGGAGTTGCAACTTCACGACGACATGGTTATTGGAAATATGATTGCATTTGACACCAAACTAGTTATAGGGATTTTCATCATCTTCATTCCATGTGATCAGTTTGCCCATAGGATCTTGAAAGCTAACTTTAAACACTATCACGTCATTGTTGAAAACAATGTTCAAAGTAGAAACAAAAGCAAAAAACATGTGTCCGAGCAACCAAGGTCTGCGACCTGGCGAGGGTGGTCATTAAAAGCTAGCCAAGACGATGGAATTTAATAAAAGATTGTTGAACCAACAATCGCAGACATGAGATTGAGAATGAGAAAGAGAGACACTACAAGAATTTAAACTTTTTCCAACGACGGAACCCATAAAAAAAAGTTTTAAAAAAATCTTCGGTAAATCCTACCCTGATGGTAATCCAATCGTCGGAAAAACCTTTTCCGACCCAAAAAAGCCTTGTTGTAGGAAAACAAATATCTCAATGAAACAAGGATGGGAGTTTTTACCAACTTTAAGTGATAACGTGTGGAGAATAATTTTCTACCGTTAGGAGTAATCAACTTATGCCGATAGATCCATTTGGCATCGGAAGATGGTTACTTATCCCGACACTTAATCTACAATTCGACCGTCGATAAAATTTATCTTGAAAGCTATTTTAGCGTGAAATTACACTTTTCCTAACCCTTATATCATCGGGAGATGGTTACTTATGCCAACGGTGACATATTGTTAGTTGTCAGAAAAAAGGTAAAAAAAAAAAAAAAAAAAAAAAAAAAAGCATTAAATTACACTTTTTTCAACCTCTGTACCGTTTGGATTACATATTTAGGTGTCGGAAATATCTTTTTTCTTTATTTACTAAATTTTATATCTGATTTTTTTTTTTTTTTTTTTTTTTTAGCAAAATGTTATACATGTTTGAATCTTACAAATATTAAATAAACTAAAATAAAAATTATTAAAATTAATTACATGTCTACAATATTAAATAATATCTAGAAAACATGTTTGAATCTTAAGAATTTGTCAAATAAACAATTACTGATACTATTCGTCTTAAATATAACATAATATCCACAAATTCTTAACTCCAAAATAACATTACATAATATCCACAAAGTATCTATAAAACACAATTCTACAATCTAACTTAGCATGTCGGGAGATGCATTTTCAACATAAATCCCGAGATACCTACAAAATACAAATTTAAATAAGTTTAATGCTCAATATATCATATATTAATCTCAGAATGAATATAGAACTTAAAACTCAACTAAGAACATTAATGACTTGAAACAAACCAACTCAAATTTACATATTTCAATCTCAAACTCAGTTTAGAACTTAAAACCCAACTTAAACTTAAATATGATTATACATTTATCCCAATCCATATTTACACATTTCAAACTCAAATTCAATATACAAATAACAATCTCAACATCAGTATATAACTTAAAACTCAACTTAATCATAAACATAATTAGACAATCACCCCTGAGGAACAGGAAACCAACATAAGAATATTAACAAATTAAAATGAACTTTATTCAAAATAAATATAAAATTTAAAACTCAACTTAATAATATTAACAAATTGAAACAAACCAACTCATATTTACACATTTCAATCTCAAACTCAATATAGAACTTAAAATCCAACTATAATTTACCCTTATACCAATTTTAAACCCAACTATCATTTACCCCTATACCAATTTTAAATCCAACATAAGAATATGAACAAATCACATGAACTTTATTCAATCTCTCCCCCCACCCCACCCCATTTATTTTAACGACAAACTCAATATAGCATCTCATTCTCATTATCTTCTACATTTACATAGATAATTGGATACTGTAGATCATTTATAATATTCAAAATTTTATTTTCTTCATCTATAACATTCTTCTCTATCGTATTTAATCCATTATCATGTGTCAACTGAGATTTGTGACTCTCATATCCCCTAGACAAGTCGACTAGATCTTCATGATATACCCATTGATGATACGATGGAGAAATTTCGTTAATGAATAAATGTCGTTCAACTCTATCTATTAGCTCTCACATTGCAGTCATACATTTTCTACATGAACATCTTGTCTTTCTCGAGTTATTAACATGAAATTTTACAACCTCAAGGAATCGGTATACTCCTTCTATATACTTAGTAGATAACTTGTTCTTAATTTTAATCCATTCTATATCCATTCTTAATAACGTATGTGATAAGTTGAACCTGTATGATTTAGACAATTAGTTATATTAGAACACATAGTTTCAATTTCAAAGTATTAATTTTTTGTTAGAAGAGTTATTTTCTTTAAGAACAATATTCGACCACAAATAATAAACCCAAGTTAAAATATATACTAAGACTTTTAATTTCATTTCAATTCTTTCTTGTTTGTGTTTTTTTATGTGAATTTCCCCAATCATCCTTCAAAATGAAGTTTTCTTTTAAGGGTTTTTTGTTACAAGGGATTGTCATTCCCTTGACAATCCCTTGTAATCCAATAAAACAAAAAAATGTCAAAATGAAATAGAAAAGGATGATACGAGAAAAAGTAGTCGAAGTAAGAAATTTTCAAGTGTTTGGGCAATAAACAAGTTCGCAACTATCTATGCATTCGGGCAGAAAGGTAACATAAACAAATATGGAGTTGTTGAATTTAAATCTCGATTTAAACTTAAACTTAAACATAACTATGCATTAGTCCCCATAAACACACACAAATCGTACCCATTAAGCTCTTTGCTCGTCAACAAATGAAATCTCTCTGTGATCTTGATGATCCTCAGTTTTGATACTTTTCAAAAGGGCAAAAGGGCATTGATAGCTCCCAAAAAGAGCTATTATTCCTAGCTTAATTCGGGCTTGTTATTAGGTTTTACGTATTTCTTTTCCTATTTTGTAGGTATCGAGCAACCAAGAGGTAAAATTGGTGATTTAAAGCTGATCAGGGTTAATTTAAAGAAATTTGGACTTGATTTGAGCATCCGGGCTTCAAAGGAATAAAAAAGGACCAAAATGCCCATGTTGGAGTGTCACAACACTCTTAAATTGCCTAACCTGACAATTGTGCAATGCTTGAAGGCAGCAGCTCGAGGAACAGGGCAGCGTTGCAACGTTGCACCGAGCATCGCAACGCTCCAGAAGATCAGCATCGCCACCGTTTCAACATTGTGCGACGCTCGACCCTGATGATGGAAGATAGAGGCGCAACATTGCAATGCTGCTTTAGAGCATCGCGACGCTGCAAACTTTGACAGATGATTTTGGGTTGTAATCAATGGAATGGATGTGTATCTCATATTTGTCTATGAATTGAGAGGTAATCTCTATCTAGTTTTTTTTAGCAAGAGCCCTATGTTTAATTTCTAGAAGGTTTCTTAATTAATTTAAGTGCAATCTTGTGAATTCCTTGGTTGGATTTGTTTTAATCTGAATGGAGTTTTGATAAATTCTTCTGATAAATTAATTTGTTGAAATTCTTGTTTTCAAAATCATTATAGCCTATGTATCTTTGATTGATTTAATTGCAAGTATTAGGATTGCATGTTTAGGGTCTAGACTTTTTTTTTTTTTTTTTTGCCAAACTCATGTATGTCCTAGTATAATATTTTCAAATAAATCATGCTACAAGATATGACTTTTCAGCTTGTAGTATGTCTCAACAATTGAATCCTTTCGTAATGCAATTCAATTTTTACTTATATGTCGCTAAGAAATAAGAGTTGTAAATTGAATTAAGGCTAATTTGGTTTAATATCGAATTTGGCTAATTGGGCTATTAGATTTTCTAATAGGTTAAGGGATTGACAGATTTAGTGTAATTAATTGGCGCCTAATGAAAGAAATTGCATAGGAACTCTCACTTGCTCTAGAAATTAGATAGACTCCTATCCTAGATTACATTTACCCTTTTATTTTAATTTCGCACATGTTATCTCTTCCACGCAAAACCCCTCATTTATCGCTCTAGTTAAAAAATTAACTCAACGAAACCAATCGTCCTTCTCTGCAGATCGATTCGGACTTACCACTATTGCTATGTTTCAGTAGTGATAAGAGTAGTTCAGTATTTACAAATTTCTTTTGTTTCAATTTAGAGTCTAATTAACGACATCAATTCCCGAGTCCAAACAGACATGTGTTTATTTACTAATGATTTCCCTCTAAAATTTCTAATCAATCTGAAGAAAATAATTCAAAATACTCTGCCGTATTAAATCTTCAACAATAAAAAATTATTTCAGAGAGGACTTAAAAAAGACTTTAGAATGATCTTTGCCTTCAAATCAATCATTAAAAAACATATCAATGAAGAATTCACCATGAAGTCTAAATGGAAAATACCTAAACAAAGTCATTAATTATCTTTAATGAACTAAAACATTGTTGCATTTGTTTAAACATTGATGCATATCAATCATTATTAGGCTTTATACTATAACATATCGAATAAACTAATTGGTGAGTCATCATCAATATGCAAAGAGAGATGAAATGGATAATCAAAACAAATTTCCATAGAAATTTTTAAAATGCAATTGAAGAAGCTAATGAATAAATCTTCATAGAGATTGCACATCGAGGATGCAGCAACACCATCATCCATAAGAAAAGATTCATATTTTTCTCCAAAGTCAAGAGAGAAAAATGGTACAAACATTGGGAAGCCATTAAAGCACCAAACCAAAAGGTAGTAAAAAACAATCACAAGGGAAATCTCATTAACAAAAGAATAATCAGACCCAAATCTCCAAATCCCACCATTTTTTAGGCAAGTTAAGCATCAAGACTAAAGAGAAGCCATAAAAGCATCAAACCAAAAGCTAATCAGAAACAATCACAAGGAAAATTCCATCAGCTAACAATGAATCAGATCCAAAACTCTCAATCCCACCATTATTTAAGTAAATTATAGCATTAAATCCAATTGATAAGTTATTTACCTTCTTCCCTCCCTCAATGTACTTGACTGTAACAAGCTTGTTTGTCTTTTTGTCTCTAACAAGCCTAACAACTCCAAAATTTCCAGAGCCAAGGTCCTTCAATGGCTCATACCGATCCTTCATTAGAACTCTCAATTGAAAAGAAACAAAAAAATAGAAATTCGTACCTGGTTGCAGACGACGACGGAGGGTAAGAGGAGAGTATCACACCAGATGGCGAGAAACGGGCAAGGATGGGCGGATGTACTCGTAAGAATCGGGCAGACGAAGAAAGGAAAACAGGAAAAGAAGGAGAAGAAACTGGTGGCAATAGTTGCGCTAAAGCGAATGAGGGTTTTAATTGACCCTCTCCCCACGCTCTTAAAATCGTTGGGCTAAGTACCTTCTCTCGACGGTTCATTGGACCACCGTTGGGATAACTCTAATAAAAACTCCTCAATTTTTTTTTTAAAATTAACTCTCTCCTAACGAGTCTAAAACCGTCGGGCTAAATACGTTCTCTCAATGATCATTTGGACCACCTCTCCTGACAATCCTAATACCTTCGGGCTAAATACGTTCTCCCAATGATCATTTGGACCACCGTCAAGATAACTCTAATAAAAAAATTCGCCAAGTTTTTTCAAATTGACCCTCTCTGACGGTCGTTTGGACCACCGTCAAGATAGCTCTAATAAAAATTTCCCAATTTTTTTTAAATTGACCTTCTCCGACGTACCGACGGGTGAAATATATTATCACGACAATTGCATAACTCACTGGATGACTTTAATAAAATTTCAAAAATCCTTTTATTTAAATTCAGCATCTCCCGACGCTTCTATAACCGCTAGGCGAAATATATTTTTTCAACGGTTATTTGAACCCTCATCGAGATAATTCTAATAAAAAAAAATTCAATTTTTTTTTTAAATTGACCCTCGCCCGAAACTCTTTACCCCATCGAACTAAGTATGTTCTCCCGACGATAGTCTGACCCACCGTCGAGATAACGCTAATAAAATTTTCCAAACGTTTTTTTTTTTAATTTAATCCTCTTTCGATGCTAATAACATCGTTGATATATGTATGTTCGTCTGACAGTCGTTTTGAAATACCGTTAGGATAACTAAATTATTAAAAAAAAAAAAATCAACCTTTCTTTAAAACTCAATGCCTCGTTTATACTGTCGGGATAGGCATTATCTCTCGACGTCGTAATTTTAGCGTCGGGAGAGGCCAACAAATATTTTTCCTAATGTGGTTTATGCCGACGTTTCAAGAAAACAATGTCAGGATAACCGATTTATCCCGACGCTAGTCAAGTTTTCTTGGGAGATTTTTTCCCAACGCCGCAAAAAATCATCGGGAAAAATGAGTACTCCTGACACATTTTTCTACACTGGAAAAAGTTTCATCGGAAAAAACTAAAATTCATATAGTGAGATTTTGGAGGGCGGCGAAGGGAAGAAGATGATATTTAGGGTTTTATTTATTATCTTATTTTATTTAGATTGCTAAATAATAATAATAATAATAATAATAATAATTATTATTATTATTATTATTATTATAAAATTGAATCTAATAACCATAAATATATATCTAGCCCATGTGTTTCAAATATTTAAAGTTTAATTCCCATTTATATGTTTTTTTTAAGTACAACAGGCCATAAAAGTTGAAAACATAAAAAATATGTAAAAGAAAACAGATATCAAATTGATTTGAGAACAATATATATAAAATAATGAAAAAAATTTAGATACAACTAAATGTGTAACAAAAATTTGAACAAATCGAACGTTAGTTAAATAAAATCAAATTTGATAATAAAAGATAAATTCGAATATAAATTGGAGAGAAAGATTAGTATGTTTTTGTTTATTGTGATTAATTGGAAAAGTTGTTAGATAAAATCTAATTTTATAATAACATATAAATTCAAATATAATTTGGGAAGACAAGAAGGGAAATCATTTATTTACAATTATACTATATTCATAATTCCATTTTCATTTAGGCTTTAATAATTACACTAACTCATTGTAGAGGTATAGCAAAAACAACAAGATTGCAAAAGTAAATACGTATTTGTTGGTTAAAAAGACAGATTAATGGTATAATAATATAATAAGATGATAATGAGTAGAATGTGATTAAAAAAATATAAAAAAAAATGATAAAATTCGAATAAAATATACAGATTGTTAGATGATAATATGTATAAGTAATAAGTAAATTCTTAAATGGAAGCAAATATATTAATCCAAATTTTAAATAATAAATAAGTAATAAGTAATGTAAAATCTGAAGTTCTAAAATAAATTAAAATCAAAATGGTGATATACAAATTAGAGATGGATTCATTTTGAATATTTTCGAAAAGTATATATCAAATCAAATATGATATTAAACAACCACTTCAAAATTCAAATTGGGCAAAAAAAATCCGCCCATCTCTTGAATCCGTTAAGTTGGAATCTCATAACCGACCTTTTCCATTTACACTGTATTTTTATTAAGAATTGATACATTGTATTCGAAAATGCTGCTAACCAACGATACCAGGGGTAACTTTGGGATTATATAAGACTCCATTTGTTATGTTTCACAAGTTTTTCCGTGGTATTTTAGACAGACATTCAATATCCCTATTTGTTTCACATGATTCCATTTTTTAAAACACGGGATATTATTATCTAGAGACTTTAATACTCATCTTACATGAGTTTTTTTAATACCTACAAAAGTGTGAGATTTTTATGTGAGATGAACAATAAAAAGATAGTTTAATTAATTAATAAATTAATATCAAGTATTCAGGACTATTAATTTTAATTAATATTATATATAATTTAGACTTGATAAATTTCGACTAATATCTTTACCATTAATATTTTATGCTATCTTAACTATTTAATATAAACTATTATTATTAATTATCAATATTCTAGTTAATTTTTTAATTAATTTAATTATTTTAAGTAATTAATTTAAAAGTATTTACTTATTTTTTTTATTTGATCAATTAAATAATTAATTAACATAACATTAATTAATGTTAGATTTAATTGGTCTCTTACATTTAGATACTTTTAGTTTCTATATACAAAATATTGAATTGAACACAAATATTTAACTTTTAGAAATTAATTATCATGTACATTTAAACACATACATTAATTATCTCATACATTTAAAACTCAAATATTTGATATCTATCCGCATAAACAATATATGCGATCCAAACGACCCCTAAGTGTTCGTCATTTGAATAGCACACATTTTGCCAAAATTCTTATTATTTTCGATTTTGACAAAAATCAAAAGGACCCCTCCAATTTTGTTATTTCCTCCAATTTCTCTTTATTTATTGGATTTGATGTGGATCACCATTTTACAAAATCAGTTGACCCATGAGCTAACCCATTTGAGCCATATTTGGATCGGCACATTGAGCTAGTCTGATGGACTTATCATTGGACCAACCTAAATATGTTTATGCAAGTATAATTTTTCATATATTATATTGCATATATGAAGAAAAATATACCAATTTAAACTTCAAATTGGGCAAAAAAATATGCCACTTTTATTATAAAATACGTTAAATTATAAATTGATAACCGACACACATCTACATTATATTTCTAATCATAATTGATTCACGTTATAGTAATTACACTTATTCAATATTTGTGGCAGAGGACCAAATTAAGGGTAAATTTCACATGAGTGGCGCACGCTCTGCCAAAAATCTTGTTAATTCCAAAATTTGCCATAAATCCAAATGAATTTCCAAATCTTGCCCTTTGTCCAATTTTCCTATATATATATATATATTAAATTTATTTGTATTTTATAATTTTTTTCTCTTTAGAAACATTAATATTATAAAATTTTATACAATATTTATTTTTTTTAGAAAAATTAATCGTTTTTTGTATGTTAACTAAAAACTATGGTATATTTAAATATATTTAAAAAATAATATTAAAAGGTTTGTTTTTTCTTTTTCATATATACAATATAAGAATTATACATGTACATACATATTTAGGTCGGTCCAATGATAAGTGTCAATCCAACATGTCGATCCAATAAATAAATAAATGGGATTGGACTAGGTTGGGTCAATCAAACTTTAGACCGAGCTTGGGTTGGACTTGGGTCAACCTTTTGGCTTCAGGCCCGTTGATGAGACTGGGTTTTAACTAGTTCTTTTTAGGTTGAGTTTTAACCGATTGAATTATACTCTTAAGTAAGCATAATTCAATGGTTAATGACAAGTAAGCATAATTCAATAGTTAATGATAAGTGTTTTTTTTTAGGTTAAAGTAGAGAAGTTCATGAATAGGATAAGATCAAAGATAACTTCTCCGCCTCTTAATTTTACACGGATGAAAGTGGAGATTCCCATGAAAATCAAGTTCTATTTTTCTCCATTCTGTTTTTTAAAACAATTCAAACACTTACATTCTCTATCCGGTTGATACTAGAGTTCACCCTTATTTACTCATTAACAGAGGGTAAATCTTCGGAAAGATCATGTAGTTACACTTTTCCTTTTTTTAGAAGTAAATCACTTATTCTGGCAAATTTACATAGATTATTTTAAGAAAAATTTCTTAATGTTACAAAATTATAGTAAAAGTTAAATCTCTGAGTACAACTTAACTGGTTAAACATTGGAAACTTCTTTTAAATTTAGAAGTTCAAACCCCTCCTATTCACAATTAATTGAATTTTCCAGGGAAAAAATGAAATAAACTGCTATATTCTCAATGTTGTAGCTCTGTAAGACCTTGTAATCAAGATTTTTTTTTTTCCTCTTATGAGAATGATGTAAATAAAAAGTTAATACATTTGTCAACTAAAGTCACATTTAGCAAACCATCAAAATTGATGCAGTTATAATAGAATTTGATCATTGATGGATAAGTTATAATAAGTCTGAATCGCAAATGTAATTAAATTGTTTTTTTATAGCGTTTCTTCGAATTATAAATTTTGCCACATTTATTGTTACTATTACCTCTTAGGATCAAACAATAACGGAAACGGTAATGATAACAGTAATGTCAAAATTCATAATTTTTTTCCTAAAACATTGACAATAATGATAACCGTAACGATAACCATAATGGTAACGGTAACAATATTGAGTAATTTCCAAATGCAGTTAGATTGAACACACTCCACTCATCAATCAATTTGCATTTTTTTTTATGCAGTACACAAATAAACACCCAAAGTAATCAAAGGGGACCTACTTTTCACATTACCATTGATTTGGGAGGTAAAAGCAGCCTAATTTTGCTAAGAAATAAGGTTAAAAGTATATAAAAATCCATTAATGCGTAAAATAAACCACCAGATAACTGTAACAAAAAAAAAAAAAAAAAAAAAAAAAAACCCATACAATTTTAAAGATTCAAGACTAATGTCCTCTTGAATTCTATCAGATCAGTACCATACACGCTATTTAGGATTTACCTACTTAAAGATTCTTGAAAGACATGAAAATCTTGCTAGAAATAGATAGACGAGAAAAGAAAATTGTAGTGAAAGACCTCTCCCGATCCAATCACATGCAACTAGGCTTGAAACCCAGCCCACCCTCCATTCTGTTCCCCTGACCAAAAAAAAGGTATGCTCTTCCTAAGAACATATATTACCTTGAAGACCTTCAGAAAACTCGCCTATGGAAAGAGAACGCATATCAAAATATCTCACTTTTAACAATTGTTTGAACCAAAACATATCCAAACATAAAAATTTGCACTTAATGAAGTTGAAAGCTTAGATCACATCTTGCCAATCCAAGACGAGTGATAGTAGGCAACATAAGAAAGGTGGTTGGATCATATTTAAAATACACACATTACTTTTCATCAAATAACTGGAATATGATTAGTTGGTACTTTCAAGTTTCAAGTTCAACTCAGACGAAATCACTGCAGATAAACAAGTAACCTGAGAATCAAATATGTACCTGTGTCCAAAAAGAATGGGAAAATAGCCTAAACAATCTTTCCCCATACAGACCAGCGGCTAAAACTTCAAACTAAACTTCTTTTTAAATCACAAAATAGTTCATTTGGAATCTCTCAAGACATAAAAACAATGCAGTCCCATACCGAGGCAAGCAAAGTGCAAAACTACAGAGGTCGATTTGATGCCAATAACCTTATGCCATTATCTTTGCTGACCTAACATAGAGGCTGTCCACAACCTTGCCAATGTTGGAAATCGTTTCCAGTGTGGCTGGATATATGGCGTCAGTCTTCGGGTCATCAAAAATGATTAGGCATCCAGCACCTTGATCTAGAGTCCCTGCAAACTTCTTGTCTAGAATCATTTGAGACAACTTCTTTTCCACATGATCCACAGGCAATTCGATCAGATCGGCAATGTGAGCAATCTCAACTCTTGAGAATGGTTCGATCAACCTGCACAGATTTTGCTCCAACAAAGTGTCATAGAGAGAAGAGAGATGCCTGTGGACAATAGGGTCTTCCTCTAGTTGAGCCTTGAAATCTCTAAGTGCTGTCTCGAAAAGCTTTAACGAACGCTTGGAATGTGCATCAGCTACAGCCTTCATAGCATCCAACTCAATTCCCACGTATTGTAGACCTGCTTTTGATGATATTATTCCTGCCACATCGTCCGCCTGGTTAACCATTATTTTGCACAGCAACATGTATTTGAGGCTAAATACAGCACGGGGATCTTCAAGAGCATTGAAGGCTTCAAATGCTTCAAAGAAATAACTGTAAGCAGTTTTGTAATCCTTCTCTTCCGCATGAAGGATGCCACTCTGCAAGTCAATGGTGCCCTGCTGTGCTGGAGGAACGTATATGGCATTAGCAGCTGTTCTTGCAGCAGTAAGAGCAGCCTTCGCTTTAGGGAGGTTCCTAAGAGAAAAATGGAGTTTGCTCTCCAAGAGATCTATGTCTACTAGGAGGAGCTTATCATCCAGTCTTCTTACTTCCTTGATTAATCCAGTCAGGAGATTTAAGGCTTCAGGGTACTCCTTATTTTCCATCAAAAGAGCTGCAAGCCTGGCCTCAACACGTTGCCGAAGGAACGTTCTCTTCTCCGCACGTGTCCACTGCACCATTTCCTTACACAGGGAAATCTGCAGATCAGATGTGTTTGGTATTTTAGCCACAGCATCAATGATTCCTCGGACAATCTTTGCTGTTTTCGCTTTTGGTATCAAGTTAAAGAAAGGCCTAAGTTGAGTCAAAAGGTTCCGTAGATCCTCTGCACGATTCTCCTGCCTGAGAAGATCCGAAAGATTTGTTATGGCCTGTTCCTTTATCCGTAGAGCCTCAGGGGAAGATGAAGGGTTTTCAAGAACACGGTAAAGGATAGAGATAGACTCTGATGAATTCTTAGCTTCTAAAGCCTCAGCAATTGACTCAGTAGTGGCAGGTAAGTAAGATGTCGACATAGTTACAAGTTGCAACCTGCAGAAGCAAGTCACTGACCAACGTGAAATTTTTATTTAGACAGCAAAAACAAAACTTCCTAAAGTCCTTCCTTGTCAAATAACTACAAAGTCCTGCATTAAACAACCATTTTCTAACCCAGATAATATATCAATATTTCATTCAAAATATGGAGAAAATTATTGGAAAGCAACTGAAACACAAAGCTTCCAAGTCCCTCTATATTAAAATCTTGGTTCCGCTAGCTCATTTCTATCCAGAAGGAGAAATACGAGATTGAAGAGTTCAGAACTAACGATTACAGAGAAACCCAACTATAGTCTCGAGCATTAAAAGAAAAACAGAAAGTGAAAACAAAAGAACCATGAGATTACATATTCAGAAACTAAAAACCTAGATCACAGAACAAAAAATTACATAGACAATTAACCCCAGGACAGAAATTCCAGAGAAAACAAATGAAATCTCAAGCAGCAGAGTTAGAGAGAAATCAAAGATCGAAAAACAAAAACCCCTTAACCTCACATATCATGGCAGAACCAAAATTCCTTCTTCATCTCTCAAACCCTTGGACTCAAAATAAAGAATTGAAATGTACACACCTCACACTTGAAGAACAGCCGAGAGTGAGGGGGTACAACGAAATCAGAGATGGGGAGATCTTCAGCGATCCGAGATGGAGAGAACGTTGAGAGACGATAGAAAGAAATTGAGAGTTCGAGTCTGAAGGTGAAGGAAAATTGGCTTGAAGAACAGGTAAAGTATAAGTACTGCTTTTAAAATATATATATATATATATATATATAACATAATAAAAATAAAAAATAACAAAAGGAGGAAAATTTATAGAAAATACCCTTAAAAAAAATCAAAATTATCCCTGCCGTTTGTACTTTGATTCAAAAATGAACTTTCAAAAATTTCACTAATACAATTTAAAATATAGTTATCATTAGTACACTTATAATGAAACAGAGAAATAAGACAAGGTCGAAGATGACTTTCTCGTCTCCATTCTCGTAAAATTCTTCATTTAATTTTGCAGAGATTAAGGCAGGATTCCCCATAAAAAAATCGTGAAGATCGAGTTCTAACGGTGGTTATTTTATATGATTAACAATAAATTTTCTTTTATAAATTTGGAGATATTTAGAAGCTTTTGAAAGTTAGTGATATTTTTTTAACAAAGTATTAAAATTTCCCTAAAAAAACTCACGATAAGTTTTTTTAAAAAAAAAAGAATATTTTTTGAAATATTGTAAGTTCAGTGAATTTTTTTTACACAAAGTACAGAGTTCAAGTGTATGATTTGGCAAAACAAGTTTAAAAAAAATAGTTCGGTAGCCCAGACTTACTACTTTTGCAAAAATGGCAAAAAAAAAATAAGACCAACCCATGTTTTTACCTTTCTACTACCGATTTACATTCTATACACTTGATACACTACTAATATACATTTGGTACCCTTGATATACCTAATAGACTACCAATATACACTTGATACACTGTTAATATACAATTGACACATTACTAATAGGCACTTGATACATTTGGTACATTTGATATACTGTTGATATACGATTGAAAACGACTACTTATTTAAGTGTTTTATATTTAAGGACATTTTAGTAAATAAAGGTTTGTCGCGATTTTTGTAATTAAATGAATCTTCATTTAATTAGGACTCTTTTATGTATCACCTTAAGTTGAAAAGGGAAGGGATTGCGCAAAGAGATGATAGTGGGAGGGAGAGAGAGAAACTTGCAAAAGGAGCTTACCAGCAATGACAATCGGTGATCGACGAGTGATGTGGCTAACAATCAACGGACGAGTGGCAGTACGACGAATGTAGTCAGCGGTTAATTTTCAAGAGAGAGCAGTTGTACTGGAACGTGAAAGTGAAAGACAAGCGAAGGAATCATCGAAGGTCCTTGAGCGGAAAACGAGATCGAACTCAAAACCAAAATTTACATAACATCAATTTTATAGCAAAAACATACATAAATTATGCATCTAATTAAAATACAACATGCTTGGAAGAAATGGAAGAAAAATGAAATTGGGTTTAGAAACCCTTACCTTTGAAGAACCGTTCTTCAATAAAAAAAACCCTCGAATCAAAAGAACACCACCACAATAGAAACCTTTGTATTCTCTGAGTGAGAATCCAGGAGTTTTGTGTATAGGCTATTTTGGAAGATGGAGTTTGAGAAATATGATAAGAGATGAAGATGGGGGAAGAAAATCTCATAACTTTTTCTATGTATTTTTCTGTATTGATTTCTCACCTCTGTAAATGCCAAGAATGGGAAGAAGAAAAATAAACCGTTCAACCCTTTCCACTATTACGTTGTAGAGAGCAAAAAGGGAGAGGGAGTTCCTCCCTAAAATTGTTTTTAAAATTAAAATTAATAAAATAAATTAATTTTAAAAAAACTTTAATATATATTTATATGATAACCACTTTATCATATAATATATATTAAATTATATGTTATATCAAATATAATATATAACCTATAGTTTAATATTGTATCAAACACAATATAACCTATAGTTTAATTCTCTTAACAATGATATTTAATATAAATCTCATCTATATTTAATTTAATTATATGAATCTAATTCACATAATTAATATTTGAATCAAATACATTATACTAATTATATCATATATAATTAATTTTCTCAATTAATTTGAACAATTTAAATTAATCCAAAAATTTATTCTCATTAATTCTCGTTGAGCTACAAAGAGAATCTCATGGATATGTAGCTTGAAGCTCTAACGGTACATGAATAATTAATTAAACTTTTTAATTAAATTATTCACCATCCATTAACTGACGGGCACTCCACTAAAGACTGTCAATTGCATTATTCGCACTACAGATATATTTTCGTGTCCATTTAATATGACCAATCAACAGTACGATGACCATTCACAAATTGCTTGTAAGTACAGCTGGGTCAAAATTACCGTTTTGCCCTTGTAGTTACATCTAACTCTTTAATTACCACGGATCTCTCTAATGAACAATAAATCATAGTCCAAATATGACCAAACCTCTTTCAGCCCATGAGAGGGTGTGACGCCACATTGTTGAAGCCCCGAAATCATCCCTTAAAGGAGCAATTTATCTATTCACCCCGATATTGGGGAATGGGTGCATTCCTTCTTGGTAGTTGTGTTCCCAGCTCCCCAATAAGACGAATCCCTAACATGGTAGGCTTGTTGAGTCGGCGATCTGTCCACTCTCACCCATACAAATCAAAAGACTGACTTCATAGGTAGGAGTTCACAACTCACTCAGAATTCAGGTCATATTGCCTATGGTCATCCTAGTGAAATGTAAGTCTTTATTATGAACGGCGTTATATAATAAGATTAAACATTTTGTGGTTCGATCTTATACATACTTCTTTGTATAGAATAACCCCGCTCACATGTCTCCACATGAATGATTGGAATCAGATCATTTGTAGCAGTTTACAACAATTATAACATCTACAAAGCGGGTCTTACTCGTAATGTCATCAAGATAAGGTATCCAACATTATCCAGCTACTACAAACCATTTAGGTTATCACTTAAACATGATTCACCCGTATATCTTTACATACATGTTTAAGCTACAAAATAACCCTGGATATTAATTTATTAGTTTGTGGGTTTGATGCAACTAAATATCAAATAAAACATCATATATTTTATTAGATAACTAATATGTCAGTACAATACAATTACAAACTATAAGATCCTATGAGATTTATGGCATTAACCCCAACAACAAGTGGTGTGTGCGTGAGGATTTTAGAGAGAGTATGAGAGAAATTGAAATGTGACATATTTGCAAAATTTCAAAGATAGAAGATGTGAATGCAAAACAATATTCTTAAATTGTCTCCTGTTACGATTTCCCTTTTATAATTTAGCTAGAAAAAAAAAGTTGGGGTGGAATAGTAAGATGCATTCATCTATAAAATGTTAGAATGACTCTCTAAAAGCCCTATTAAGGCAACCCATTAAGATGCATTATTATTCGTCTTCTCGTTGATTCTCTTTCACTCGTGGCTCTCTTCGTTTGTGTCGCATACCAAAATCTAGTTGTCTATACAGATTCGTGGCAGACATGGCTAAAGAAGAATAAGAGATGAAGATGGAAGTTATGTGTTATAAACCCCTATATGAATATGGAGAGATGAAGATGAACTTTGTTCCTATCGTCTGTACAGATCCACCTCACCAAGATCAAAGAGAATTTTTTTTATCTTAAATATATATGTTATAAACCCCCAAAGGAATATGCATTCCTTTACTTGATATATGTGAATTGTATGTTGTTGTATATACCATTGTATATTTGAAATATATTGTGATTTATGTTGAATATTAAATCAATATGTGACAACTAATAAAGAAATTCGATTAAACAATATATACTCTTAATTTTGTATATTATAATATTTACTGATCTTAATGTTGTATATATTCCAAGGTATATTGACAATGTTTCAAGATATTTGTTAGAATATAAAATTATTTGAGAGTTTTTTTTTTTTTTAAAAAAATATTATTTAAATTTTATGTATATTGTGATATATTTCAATTTTGATGTGTTGGGATTTCTAATTACTTAAATGAATATATATACTGTAAATGAATTTTATGATATATATACTACGATTTCGATTGAACATTAAGTCAATATTATTTGTATATCATGGTATATTTCATATATTAGATTATACGGTGATTTGTGTCAAGCATTGAATCAATCTCTAATTTATATATTGTGATATATTTCATATATTGATTACAATATTTTCAAACACCTAACAAAATGTTGAGGTATATTTTAAATAGTCATGAATCCGCCAAAAAAAAGAAAAAAAAAGGCCAACGAATATAAAAAAAATAAAATTTTATTAAATATATTTCATATATTAGATCCGTACGTCATATAAATCTCTTTACCCATACTAAAAAACAAAATTAGATATTTTCAAACAATATTTTAATTTATTTACTTCGAGCCCTCCAATTCATTGACACATATATATATAACCGTTTCCACTTCAAGTGCTTTAAAAAAAAAATCAAAATTTTGACATCAAAATTGAAAAGCAAAGTCATCTTCTAGTTCTAGTTCATAACTGTAATTTTAGTTTCCAAACAAATTGGAGGAAAATTAACGTGTAAATTGGTCATGATCGTCTAATTTGGACAATGCAAGTGGACTTCACATGATTTGAAAGGCCCAAATTACTAATGCATTGGGCCAAGGTCCAGTGAATCTAGTGTATGAGCCCATCTTTGTTCCATTCATTTGAAGACTTTTTTTTTTTTGGTTGTATTTAGTACACTTTCTGCAAAATGTCTCATCTTAGTTAAGTTAGCATAGTTCAATAACGATTACTATGTATTATCTTTTATGAAGTCGAAGATTTAATCTTTGTTCTCGTATTTTTTGTACTAGAATAAATACACCTATTTAGATAATTATTGAATGTGAACAAAAATTAAAAGTTTTATTACAAACACAATTTCAATCTTAAATGGATGAACTTTATAATAAATAAACATGGATAATCAAAATCTTCTGTGTTATAAAATATAATATATACATTTAAAAACATTCAAACATTTAGTATTTTTTTTTTAATTAGTTGAGTTATGTTAAGTTGATTTAAAATAGTCTATTTTAAAATTTGAATTTATAGAATAACATTTTCGATCATATCATTAACACATGTTGCCTTTGTCTCGTCCATATATAAATATGAAAGAGCCAGCACATTTACAAATTATATATTATTTTGCTATCTCGTTTCCTAGAAAATTCTTTTTGTTTATCCATCTTTATTTGTATATTTAAAGCATTGTTCCATCAAAACTAAATTAGTCAAATCGAGTATAACTCAACCAATAAAGATGATAACTTTAATTTCTTAAAAAAACCAAAGATTTGAATATTCCTATTTAGTAATGGGTCCAAAATTTTATGCAAGCGAGGCTGTAAATATATTTTAGATACATCCATATAATTATATAACCAAAATGATTATAACTAACTAACATATGGACAGTGATAGATCTAGAATTTCATGTTAGAGGAGACAACCTTATACAAGATTAAAATTTTAGCCAACTAGCGTCAAAATTCGTGTCATATATAGTTAGTGGACTTTTAAAAATATATACTAGATCACTGATATCGTGATTAGTGTGTCTAATATGTAGTACCATATATTTTCTTTTCTTAAAAAAATTAATGTAACTATTGGCAACAAAATTGAAATTGTGAGGTTCAATTAGAAACAAAATTATATTTTTTTGTCTAATACAACGATTAATTTTTAAGCATTTTTAATATTTCGTGAGTTTTTTTGTATAATAAATTGAGAGTTTATATATCTATTAGACATTTTTAAGAGACTTAATTAAAGTTTAAATTAAAAGTTTAGATATTTATTAGTATTTTTTAAAACTAAGAATTAAACTTGTATTGACTTGAATATAATTTTAAAATAATGGTAAAGTAAATAACAAAGAAAAAAATTAAATATGAAAATGGTGTTTATATGCCTTAAGAAAAAACAATTGCCTCAAGTTTCACCACTCAAATCAGATGATCTCATATTAATAGTATGAGTTAAATCTCAAAACCAATCAACAAGGGGAGAAGTAGTCCATCTATCTTATAAGAAATATGAGACTACTTGATTTTTTCAATATAGGATTTTCAACAACAAATGTACGCATTTGTATATATTTGATATATAAACAAATATTTTTTTATATATATTTAATAAAAAATAATATTTAGATATGTATAAAACAACATGATGTGATGGGAGGCACGCATCCCTAATTCCTTCATAGATATGCCTCCATTCCCATCCCTTTTGAACTAAAAGGAAATTAAACGGAATATTCAACCATTAAAAAATATATTTAAAATGGAGCTTATGAAAAACATTAATAAATTATAATGTTCGGATTCAATATCAAAATAATCCAATACCTAAAGGGAAATTTTTAAAAATAAAAAAATAAATGAAACTATTAACATAAGATAACAAAATTTGAATTTTCTTTGATAGAGGCTGTTTGAAGTCGATCAGTGTCTATTAGTGATAGAAACCGATAGTAATATGTCAGTGATAGACGCAAATAAAAGTTTATTAATAACTACCCATATATATATATATATTACTATTTCTATATATAGTTCTATTGATGAAATTTTTTCTAATTAAAACTTCAAACAAATAATTTTAACATAAATACTAAATTATATCAATTCAAACAAAAACAATTTAAATTAATAAAAAAAAAGTTATCTATTTTATTCGAGCCTCCTTTTATTCAATATTATATTAATCATAGAATTTTAAAAAGTCTTAAGCGAACGTGCATGAAATAAATACGTATTATCCATTTTAAAACAATATCTAGTTAGAGAGTATTAGTTGATTTGTTTATAAACGTTTAGGTATTAAATCATACAAAATTAATTTAAAATTTTATGTTATAAATTTTAACTTTTTTTTTTCAAAATGATCCTACTTCAAGTGACATAATACTCATAAAGAAATAGGAGAGGGAAAAAACAAAAAGAAGGGCAAAGAAGAAATGGGAAACAAATGCATTTTACATTAAACATTTAAAGTACATACGTCATTAAATAAATTATTCTACTCGTTTAACTTTCTTAATCTTACCGCCGACAAGATTCGACGGAAACAGCAACTCCAATTCCACGTCACGAAAGAAATAATCATGCGACATCAAAATGGACCGGCCACCACCGGCCTTCCGTTTCGCCGCCGACGGGAACCTCCTCGGCTTTCTCGGTGGCGGAGGACACTCAAGAACAACCGCCGTAGGTTCCAAAGATCTCGGAGTCTTCATCAAATCATCGCCCCGATCCACCTCTTTTTCCTCGTCTCCTAAACAACAACAACTCGGCAACGGCAACTTTAACTCCAAATTAGACACTAAAATCTCGAATTTCTCTTCTTTCCCATCTTCTAATTTCTTTACATGATTTTCCTCCATTATAGAAAAAAAAGGGAAAAAGAAAATAAAAATCGAATATGTAATAATTATTTAAGGGAATGTCTATGTTAATGATAATAATTGATTATTGAGTGCTTGATTTGGACTATTTATAGACAAAGAAAGGGAAGAATGTTCCTTTTCGGCTTTGAAATTAAATCACCCACCAAAATGAATTGAAGAATCCAAAGCATAATACAATACAACAAATATTAAGTTAATCAATCTGCGTCTTTAATTCATTTTCTCTAATTTAAATATATATATATATATATAATATATATTATATATATATTATATATATATATATATATATATATATATTATGGTTTTTCTTTTCGAGCTACCTTCATAGAACCTTTTTGCTTTTTTTAAGGGTTAGGAGCGTAAGAAGAAAGAAAAAAAGAGACATTTCTATATTGATAGAGAGACTAAAAGGTGCTAATTGATTTTTATTTCCCTTTTTGTCAAGGAGGAAAAAGTAAAAAGCAAAATATTTTTTTCAAGTTGAATAATTGTTGATATATCGATATATCCGTAAATCGAAGAGTTTGATATCGATATTTGATATTTTTTATAGATGTCGAAAAATATAAAAAAAATCATCTATTAAATCATTATGAATAGAAATGCTAATAACAATATCTATAACTTAGTTTGAGAGGAAAACCAACTCGAATATTAATTTAATAATTTTTCTAAATTTTAGACTTACAAAAATATTAGTTGATATCTTAGATATATCCGTTAAATTGAAATCCATATTTTAATCTTTGATTCTTACTGAGGTAGATTTATTTATATATATTATATATTTTCAACAAGAGATTTTGAGATTGTCTCTTTAGGTTCATTGTATAAGATTGAATTTCATTTTTAATTTGTTTGGACTGAATATCCATTTGAATTTCGTGGACTCTAATATCATATAAAAATATAAAATTCTATTTCAAAATTAATTGACAATTAAACATTGATGCCAATTGAGCTTATGTTCTTTTTCGTGTCATCATGCTACAGTTGAATTCTTACATTGTTGAACGAATGAGAGACAGTGAATAATACTTCAAATTTATATTCAACAATATTTGCATAATATGAAAATACTTAGGTGCAATCTTCCATATTTCTCCTTTTCCTATACGTAAAAATATAAATTTTAAATTAAATTAAAAAAAATTAATTGTCACGTGATAATTTTTCATTAGATGCACTCGGCTGCACAATAGATGAGTATGACTATACAATTTTTTCCAAATTTTCTTAAAAAAAAAAAAAAAAAAAAAAGAGGGAGAGGTCCCTTTCTTTCCCCTTTTTAAGGCGGATACCAGGTCAAGATTACTAGATGTAGATCGTAGCTCCTTAGCTTGGTTGAAAAGGTACATTGATAATGGATAAAAACAAAATTAACTTTCGAAGAATGCGAAAACTCACCTTCAAAATTTAATTTTATGTTTTTATTTTCTCTCAAAGTTTATGCATTCATATAATATATGCATGTGACATATTGATATATATATATATATATATATCTTAATTTTGTTTTTCCTGCTCTTTGTAATTTTTTTTATTGCTAACATGAACGTAACTTAACTAACATAAAAATATATGCCCTCAACCAAGAGATTAAAAGTTTCAATGATAATTCACCTCACATATTGTTTAACAAAATGTTGAAAATATCAATATTTGACAAAAATGTCAAGGTCTCAAATATTTTACGTAAATATCGACGAAGTGTCTCATTCGTTAGAAAATTCTGAAAAATTTATAAAAATAAGAAAAGAACATATTTACATTAATAAACGAACATTTTACCCTTTTTCAAATAAAGTTAAAATGTCTATTGTTTATATTATATTTCACGTTGCGATGTTTTTAATTTATTTTTGTGATTCATGTTTTTTCTATAATATAATAAAAATGTTGATTCAACCTCTCGTCGATGTCAAATTTATGAAAATGTAAAAATATCGATGAAAGTTTAATACCACATGAGTTCAAGAAAGAAAGTAAAACTTTTTTTTTTTTTTGCTTGAAATTCAAATAATTTTGTTTATGAAACTTTGTGACATTTATGCATGTGGGGCTATTTTTGTAAATAACACAGTTTTGTTATTATGTACAAATTATTTATACTGTAGCCCAACTGACCTATAAAATATTTTAGCTTATATTTTAATTTGTAGACTTATAGTTCTAATGTCTCAATCCTCATTGTACCAAAAAAATATGTTTATAGGTATAGTATAAAATTTTATTTCTCTCTCTTAATTAGAAAGAGAGAAGAAAAGTGTATAATAATATAATAATTGTCCCAAAAAAAAATTACGAAAGGGACCCAAATTCTAAAGTGGGATTGCTTCAGTTTTACTGAAAATGATAAGAAAACAATCACTTTCAGATTTTTTTAAATGATAAGAAAAATGATAAGAAAACAATTTGACGAAAACCCTGCGACAATTTTAGATTTTTTTAAAAAAAGGAAAAATCACTTTTAGTACGGAAACTCAAAAATATCAATTTAGTCCTGAGCTTAGATTTAAAACGATTTGGATCATGTTTAGTAATTATTTGAATTTGAATTTTTGTTTTTAAAAATCAAGTTTGTAGACATTATTTGTACCTCAAAATTTATTCATTTGTTATCTAGTTTTAACCGGTGGTTTAAAAACCAAACCAAAATTTGAAAACTTAGAAAAAAAAAAAAACTTTTCAAAACTTATTTTTATTTTTGAAATTTGCTTAAGAATTCAATAATTGTATTTAAAAAAGATATAATTATTGTAAGAAAATAAGCTTAATTTTTAAACACTAAAAACAAAAAACGAAATGGTCACTCAACGTGGCCTTAATCTTTGTATTTTTAAAATTATAACAACGTAGTTACTAAACTTTAGTATATAATAATTTAATCCTTGTATTTTTAAATTTATAACAATTTAATATTTATAATTTTAAGTTTGTATAATATTCTCATCAAACTTAAATAATAATTTTATTATGTAAAGATTTATAAAGTTAGTTGATCAATCTATAGGTATAAGAAAATTTACTAAATCTTAATAATATTATATGCATATATTATATGTGAATTTTAAAAATTTATAAGCACATATACTGAGTTTGTAATTTTAAAACTTATAAACTAAATAAACAAAATTTAAAAATTGATAGGAGTAGGACTATTTTGTAATTTAAATTTTTAAAAAAGTATTTAATGAGGCCCCCCTAGCTAGGTCTCAAATTTCCGCACCATTGATTAATGGATTAGTTGGCTCATCAAATCACTTTTTCCATTTTACCTAACTACTCTTAATATATATTCTCATTGATGATGATGATGATGATGATGATAATGATCATGATAACCACCCTCGTTATTTATTGTTGTTTTTGTTTGTTGTTTTTCCTTTAAAACTTATAAGTAATCTCATATAACTATTCTCTCACACTCGTATTTATTTTTATATTTTTTAAGTGCAATTTCATGAGAAAAAGTTCATATAAACTATCAAGTTCACTATGACTTCTATTAGATATAAATGTCGTAAAGTTACTGTGTCATGGAAGAATCACTACCCTGAAAGTAATTACTGTGCGACCTCGATGCTAATCGTTGTGGCGGTTGGTCCCTAAGGAAAACATAGTTTCGAATTTTAGGCGTACACGCACTAGAAAATGGATTGAAATCAATGAAAATCATGTTTAGAAAACAATAGATCTAGAGGAAAAACATATGAAAAGGAAATACAAAAATTGCTCAATCTTTTTCTTTTCAAAACCAAGAGCTATTTAAAAGAAAGATAAGATCGTTTTATAAAAACAAAAAATCTTTTTAAACGGTTTTAGAATTAATTGAAATTAATTATTGGAATTAATCACCAACAATTAATTTGTGTCTTTTCTTTTGCTATGTTAGTCATTCTAAACAATCCCCACGAATGATTGGTATAAAAAAAAACATTTTATAAAACTTGTTTCCTAAGCAGAGTTAGGAGATCAAACTTAAACAACAATATTTGATAATTTGAATTGATGCATAGTGAAATGGACCAACAACTTTATTAGAAAGAGTGAGTTACCTCTTGAACTTTCAATAGTTCTGGTTGAGATCTTCACAATACGTTTTACTCCTTAAATTTTCATTGATTCTACGATAAAAGCGTGTTATTTAAGGTCATGCACATAGAACCTCGGGTCAACGTGAAAACTCTAGAAAAAGACCTTTAAACTTTTTTTTATAGAAGACGACCACACCTTCACAATCACGTTAATTGCATCATCAAGTTCATCGTAATAGACCACTAAAAAACTGAGTTATGAAGACTTCACATCTAGTCCATAGTAGGACCAACTTCATAAAATCTGTCAAAGACAAACCACTCAAAAACTGAGCTATGAAGATTTTTACAATTATTCATCAAGTCCATACTAGGACCACCAAACAAAGGGCTATGAAATTTTTTAAAGGCTTTAGTTTTGTCTAACAAGTCCGTACTAGAACCACCCAAATAAAGAGCTATGACCATCTAGTCTATCGCACTAAGACTAATCAAATAAAAGGTTATGAACCATCAAGTCTATTGCAATAGACCAGCCAAAATAAAGACTATAAACCATTATAAGGATTTGAGCCCCATACTTATTGAAAATTATAGAATTACTTTTCTTATTAGGCATTTAGTTATAAGATCCACCAAGTTCCTCTCAGACCTTACAAACTCCAAGGAGATAATTCCTTCTTTCAACAATTGTTTCACAGCTCCATGTCTGAGACATTTTTCATTATACACACTATTCTTGGCAATTCCTATGATAACCTGTGAATCACAGTACAAAAAGACTGGTAAGGATATCCACATAATGATACATCTCCCAGTAAGCTTATAAGTCACTTTGCCTCTTTTCTTGCTAATTACAAAGCAACAAATTCAAATTCCATGGTAGACCTAGCTATGCAAGTCTGCTTTGTAAACTTCCATGAAATAGCTCCTCCATATAGTAAGAACATATATCCACTAGTGGAAATTACTTCGTCGTTATTTGTTATCCAATGGCATCACAATACCCTTCTATATGGCAGGAAATTTATCAAAATGTAAACAATATTCTATTGCACCCTTAATATACCTCAATAAACGACAAAGAGCAATCCAATAATTTTTATCAGGATATATCTATTCAATCTGCTCATAACACATGCAATATCAGGTCTGATATAGTTCATTAGAAATATAACACTTCCTATAATCTTTACATATTCAGATTGAGAAACGCTATCACATTTATTTTTCTTAAGTCTCATACTAGCATCATAAGGTGTTCTTACAGGAATGTCATCAAAACTATAAAATCTCTTTAACATTTTTCAATGCGTGATTCATATAAAGGAAATCCATTTTCGGTAACATCAAGTATCACATTAGTCTCACCTAAATCTTTCGTTTCAAATTGCGAGGACAGAAATAACTTAGTATCATACCTTACATCTATATTTGTACCAAAGATCAACATATCATCAACATACAAATAAATAATCACATAATCAGCTCAAATAAATCTAAGTAATTTCAAATATTTTAGTCATATAAGAATATACATCAAAATATTTGAAAATCCATTTAAATTTAATTGGTTTATTTCCTTTAAGAAATTATACAAAATCCATGAAGTACAATTTTCATTTTCTCTTTCCAATATCCTAGATAGGCTCAATAAAACAAATACTTTATACTTTCAATAAAAATTTTCATAGATAAAAAAAATGTTAAACTACTTACAGAAATAGTAAAAATAAAAATAAAAATTGATAGACACTGATAAACTTCTATCAGTTGATAGACACTGATAAACTTCTATCAGTTGATAGACACTAATAGACTTCTATAAGCTTCTATTAAAGAAGATTAAAATTTTGCTATTTTGTGTAAATAGTTTCTTTTATTTTTCTATTTTTGAAAATCTCCCTACTTTCAATAAATTGAAATTATATATATACACCTATAAACCCATTATCATCTCCTTATCTAACCAATGTCGCACTTTGGTCGCATTCTCAACATTCTTCCCCTCGAACAAAGGACTACCAAGCCTCCTTTCACATAATCATTCATTTGTTTAACTCTTATCTAGGTTAACTCCTCTTCACTAAAGCACACCACCTATCTAATATAGTTCAACTATAGATCACACCATGACTACTTTCGAGGCTCCACTACATCTTTGTTCGACACCAGAGGATTTATATTAATATGGTTAAGCTAGGGGACGACTCTGA
Source organism: Benincasa hispida (assembly GCF_009727055.1). NCBI lineage: Eukaryota > Viridiplantae > Streptophyta > Magnoliopsida > Cucurbitales > Cucurbitaceae > Benincasa > Benincasa hispida. The sequence continues at coordinate 15,109,743 of NC_052358.1, forward strand.
TACCACTTATTAGGGATAACAACTCTTTGAATATCTTCACAATAGTATGATATTGTATATATTTTGGACATAAGTCCTCATGGCTTTGCTTTTGAGCTTGACCCCAAAAAACCCCATACCAATGAAAATAGTTGTTATAACTTATATATCCATGAAAAATCCTTATACAATATCCACATATTTTATAATTTAGATAATATTTCAAATTACGATCAATTCTAGAAGCTCCCACATAGAAATGATTGAATTTACATATTTGATACAAATAAGCTAGTTGATAGTCAAAATAATGTTATATGACCAAACTCAATTTAAAAGTAATAACAATACTTTTCAATTTCATGAAATTAGTGGTCAAACATGACAATTTAATCATGCACAAATTTTGTCAAATATAACACACATGAAAATTATTTCCATTTATGTTAACATGCTAATAGACATGCTCATTTAGGATATGAAAACAATACAAGAACAAGAACAATACTATTTTCTTATTGCATTTGTCTTGAGACAATTTACTACTTATGAGATATTCAAATATTTTCAAAAGATTTGAAATTCAATTTTTATTTCTATCAAGATTTGAATCATATTGAGAAAATCTTTGTCATCATCGTAAAATTGGAGGCATTTGTGGAACAAACTATCAAAATATCATCACTTAAAAGCCTTTTTTTTATTTGATTAATGATAAACAACCACAAGACCCACTACTTAAACTATCTATCACATGCACATATGACAATCACTATAAATCAGTCGACACACCATTTAAAAAATAAGTATAGAATGAAATCTATTTATAAGGATCAATAAGATTATGATCACATTCCAAATCTAAACGATCCATTTTAAAACTTAAGGTTCGAAAAATAAATAAAGCACACTCATTAATCATGTTCGAGCTAAACTGAAGATAACAATGAAATATAGAGATTATGAGTGGAGAAGCCTTCAATTAATCAACAACATAAATGTATTGACAAAACCAAAAACACCATTTTAAAAAATTGAATTCGGTGGAACAACATAAATCAAATTATTTTCAATATATTTGAATCAAATCAAGATCTGATCATAAGAGCCAATAATAATTTAATGAGGTAATTATTTTCTTAGTTTATTCTACCCAATATCTTTACTTTCCTTATTTTCTTAATTTTTCTTCTCAATTTGTAATGAGAATTTTTCCTAATTTTGATCATACTTTAGTAACCTAAAATGAGAATTAAAATATAATTCTCAGATTTCTTCTCAACTTATCATTCATTCATCAAGAACAAAGCAAGCAACCAATTCCAATCAAGGTTAGTAACACACAAATGAATGACTTATATGGCTAGAGTCCAATAAATTCAATAATTGATTTTTCTTAAAAAAGTATACCTTCTTTGTACCTTAGTTATAGCCGCTGAAAAGTAATAAAAGAAAAACCATCTCTTCTCACCCTTCAGTTCCCGTGCATGTGAATAGGGCGGAAGAGGTCACTATTCGCTCATGCCTCATCGACGTTACAGATTGCTCATTTCGCTAGTTGGTGATTTGTCTCAGATCTATCCTTGCGACAGCAGATCCGGTCATGTCCAGTCGTTGTCGTTCGATCCTCGACTTTTTCACCGGTAAGCATCACCTCCCTATTTCTTAAATGCCACCAATTGATTCAATCCTTGTATGTGCCTTATCCATCTCCAATCAAATCTCATGGTGCTTTTTAAAGGAATCGAATTCCCGATGCAGAAGAGAGTAATCGTGTGTCAGTGAATTTGTTTTTGGAATTAACTTAAAACATAAAAGAACCACAAAATGATAAACATCAAACAACCTTAAGCATGCTTTTCTAAAAAGACAGAGAGGAAATGGAAGGAGTATACATACCCTTAAAGAAATCTTTCTTCACGATTTTCCTCTCCCGATAAGTTCACAAACTCAAAACTATCCTATGCAATGGGAATGAGTGAATTCCTTTTTGTGTAGTTGTGTTCCCAGCTCCCCACTCAGACAAATCCCCAAAATAGTAGGCTTATTGAGTCAGCGAAATTGGCCACCCTCACTCAAAGGACCACCCTCATAAGTAGAAGTTCACAACTCACTCAGGGTTAAGGTCCAGTCACCTATGGTCATCTTAGTAAAATGTAACTCTCTTTAAGTAACTGTGTTATAAAAAGACACTAATCATTTCGTGGTTCGGTCTTATACAAACTCTTTCTACAAGATACCCTTATTCACATACCTCCACGTGAATGATCAGGATTAGATCATTTGTAACATTTTACTGAACAATTGCGAGGTTCAATGCAGAAGCGGGATCAGTCTCAATTTCAAATTTCCTGGTGAATTAAAATTATAGAGAACTAAATTATGCATTCCAACAAAATTTACAGCATGCTTGAAAAATAAACAGAAGAGAGATTAGAGTTTGTATTGACACTTACCCTTAAAGACGAGATCTTCACGAATTCCTCTCCTATTGGTCATAAACTCTAAAAAATAAACATTTAAAAACCGCAACAAAAACAACCCAATTTGGACACCGCCAAGAGGTAATCCTCTGTATTCTCCTTAGGGTAGGGTTAGAATCATAGGAGTTTTGGGCTCTATTGGTTTTGGGAGAGGAAGGAAGAATTTTATGAGAGGAGAAATTTTCTGGAGAAAATAAGTTGGGAGAGATTTTTCTTCACACACAGACCTTCTGTGATCTTTTGTGAAGAAGATGAAGAAAAAACATAAAAAACAAAAACTTCCTACTAACATGATTAATGATCAGAGAAAATAGAGAGAGAGAGTTATAGCTCCCTCCTAAATTAAATTCATATATATATATATATATGTATGTATGTATGTATGTATGTATGTATGTATGTATGTATGTATGTATGTGTATGTATGTATGTATGTATGTATATGTATGTATGTATGATAACCAAATTATCATATAGTATATAGTAAACTATATGTTATATCAAATATAACACATAACCTATAATTTTTATATTGTATCAATTAAAATATAACCTATAGTTTGAATTCTCTTAATCATTTATGGTATTTAATATAAATCAAATTTATATTAAGTTTAATTATATGAATATAATCCATATAATCAGTATTTGAATCACATTCAAATATTTATTTCCTCTCAAAATAAACTTTATATTATAATGTATCAAATACATTATATTAATATATCACATATAATTAATTTAAATTAATTATATCATATATAATCAATCCCTCAATTAATTTGAACCATTCAAATTAGTACAAAATTAATTCTCAATAATCACAGTTGAGCTACAGATGAAACCTTATGGCCCAGTAGATTGAAGCTTCAATGGTACTTGAATAATTAATTAAACTCCTTTAATTAAGTTACTCAACATCCATTAACTGTGGGTCACTCCACTAAAGACCGACAGCTGCACTCTTCACAATACAGATATATTTTTGTGTCTATTGGATATAACCAGTCAACAGTGCGATGACCCTTTACAAATTTTTCATAAGTACAACTGGGCCAAAATTACCATTTTTCCTTTGTAGTTACATCTAACTCTTGAAGTACCACTAATTCCTCTAATGAACAATAAGTCATAGTCTAACTATGACCAAACCCCTCTCGGGCCAAGAGAGAGTGTGGCGCCACATTGTTCAAGCTCCAAAATCAGTCTTAGGGGTGTAATTTATCTACTTATCTCGACATCAGGGAAGAAATAAATTTCATCTTGTGTAACTGTGTTTCTAGCTCCCCTATTAGGTTATATGTCCGAAAAACTCGTAGTTTGTAAAATGATAAACATTTTCTATAATCAATAAACTTATTATTGATTTTATAAATTAATTATTGATTTTATAAATTATAGATATGAAAGTCTAAATCCAATAAACTAAGACTCATGACTATTACATGAGTACTTGAACTTTATGTGGAGACATAAGAGTGGATCAGGTTCGAGTAAATAGTCAAAATGATCTATAGTACACGAATAAGGTTGGGTTTCTTATTCTGGTAACACTATTGGATGTGGCCTACTCTGTAGTTGTTATAAAGAGTTGTAAAGTACTACATACGATGTGATTCTAATTCGTACATGTTATAACATGAGGAGTAAGGGCATCCTATGCAATGAGTTTTCATAAGATCGGACCAAAAAATAAGTCACTCTTATTTTATAACGTTGTTTACTATATAAGACTGACTATTTTACTTAGAAGACCTAGGTAACTCGATCTTAATCTTGAGCTAACTATGAATTCCTGTTTATTCAGGATTATCCTTAGATTTGCATAGGTGAGGGTTGGCTCAACAACGTCGGCTCAATAAGCTTCCTATTTCAGGGGTAAGACCTAATAGATAGCGGGGACATAGGGTTCAAGATGGAGTTTACGCCTACCCAATTTAGGGATAGGAGAAAGGTTGTTCTCTCAAGTACTGAATCCAGGTCTTGAACAAGGGGCCCCACCTTCTCATTGGGCTGAGAGAGTTTGGTTTAGTGATTGGATCACAAACCAGTTGTTCATTAGAGGATCAGTAGGAACTTGAGGAACAAGACGTAATCTCAGAGGGTAAAACAAATATTTGACCCATGCATTATTACAAACAACTTGTGAAGGGTCGACTTACTAATTATGGTTCAATCATGTGGACATAATATATCTACAGTGAGGGGAGTGCAACTATGGGCTTTACTGGAGTGACCCATTAGTTAACGTTTAATTTGGTATAATGAGTTTAGTCAATTAATCTCGGATCGTTGAAACCCATGATCTGTAAGTCCGCGAGGTCCCCATACTAGCTCGTAATTGGATTAGCTCTAGAGTAGCGTGATAAGTTAATTTGAAACGTTCAAATTAGAATTAAGGGAATTAGTAATTATATGAGATATAATTACTTGTTTGATTTGAGAATTAAACGGAATAAGAGAATTTATATTTAAATATGATTTAAATACATGAAGATGAATATGTATAAAAATTAATTTAATATTTGATATTAAATTAATTAGTTTTATTTAAAAATTAATTTTATAAAATTAAAAATTTTCAATTTTAAAATAAAAAAGGATTTTAAAAAACCAACTTTTGATTTTGAGATAAAATTGAAAAATTGGAAAAAAAGCCATGCATAAATGGAATATTGAGATATTCCATTATCCATCTTCTTCATGCTCACATAATACCCATTTTCATCTTCTTCATTAACTCTAAGCATGAGCAGCAAGTCATGCAACATTCTTTTTTGCATGTTCAAATGCAATAAATAAAGAAGAATTGAGTGATTTTGAGGGAGGCAATCAAGAGAATTTTAGTTGAAAATTCTTGGTGAAGAAAGTGTTCTTTAACAAGATTGATGTTGTGAGCAACTCTCTATAATCCCTTTGATTCAAGCTTGTTTTGAGTCTCACAACTCAATCTAGAGCACCAAGAGAATAATGGGGAAGATCTTGAGGTGGTCTACAACGAGATTCAGAGAAATTGCAACTGGAGATCGAGCTTTGAAGAAGTTCTACAAAGGTATGTCATGAAACTCACTTGTTTCTACAAGAGCATGCTTTATATTAGGCCAAAATTAATGAATTAGAGTGCTTAATGATCCTTGTTGCTTCCGTTGTTGCTGATATAATCTTACACCCCTATCAGACGAATCCCCAAAATGGTAGGCATAAAGTCGGCGATCTGGCCACTCTTACCCATGTAAATCAAAGGACTGCCTTCATAGGCAGGAGTTTACAACTCATTCAAGATTCAGGTCATGTCACCTATGGTATTCTTGGTGAAATGTAAGTCTCTATTATTAACGGCGTTATATAATGGGACTACTCATTTCGTGGTCCGGTCTTATACAATCCCTTTTGTATAGAACACCCTCACTTACGTATCTTTACATAAATGATCAGGATCAATTCGTAGAATTTTACAAAAATTGTAACATCTACAAAGCAAACCATATTCGTAGTGTCACCAGGATAAGGTACTCAGCCTTATCCACCTACTACAGACCATTTAGATTATCACTTAAACATGATTCACCTGTATCTCTCTACATGCATGTTTAAGCTACAGAAGATAACCTTGGGTATTAGTTTATTGGTTTTGTATTTTAATGATACTAAATATCAAATAAAATACCTCATATTTTATTAATTAAATAAATTATTTGTACTTTACAATTACAAACTACATGACCCATGAGATTTAAGGCATCAACACCAACAATTTTTCACTTATCCTAAAGTTAGTGGGGTGTACATCATAAAAGTCATACTAATACAAAAGTACACAAAACAAGAAACCATGGCATAATACGTGCCCAGTAAAAAATCTCCCACTTGCCTTAGACTAGATGTGACATGTTCCGTAGACCCATACTCTGCAAGTGATCCTCAAACACCTTAGCCGAGAGGGCATTTGTAAATGGATCAGCAATGTTATGCGTCGAAGCTATCTGCATGACGATCACGTTTCCTCATGCACAATCTCTCGAATGAGATGATACTTCCGCTCTATGTGCTTCTCGCGTTTGTCACTCTTAGGCTCTTAGGAATTAGCACACACTAATATTATTACAATAAAAGGTGATGGGCATTGATATGTCTGAAACCACTTCCAGACCAGTTAAGAATTTCCTGAACCACACAGCTTCCTTAGCAGCTTCACAAGCTATTGGTTTTATGCACTAAAACTCTTAGATAGTAAATGTTATTAATTGATCGTAATCAATAAAGAGTTATAGATTATAGATGTTGTCTATTTTGTTTTAATAACTCTAAATCCAATAAATTAACATCCAAGGTTGCCTCATGAGTCTTGAACTGTGTGTGGAGACATACAAGGATCAATGTTCAAGATACAACTAAAAGAGTCTATAGTATAGAGATAAAGCTGGGTAATTATCTTGGCAATACTATGAATACAACCCACTTTGTATTTGATACAAACGTAATAATCCAACGCGTTTGCATAAGTGATACGCGAGTGAGGTATTCTATGCAATGAGTTTGCATAAGACTAGACCGCGAAATAGTAACCACTAGATGTAACACCGTTGACTAGTTAGGTTTCTATTTCAATAGGATGACCTAGATGACTTAGTCTTAATCTTGAGTATATTGTGAGCTCCAGTTCACGAGGGATTATCCTTTAATTTACATGGGTGAGGGTGGCCAGTTTGGTGACCCAATATACCTACAATTTTGGAGACGAGACCGAGTGGAGAACTGAGAACATAATAATACAAGATGGAATTCACTCCTCCCCTCCTTGAAGGTAAGTAGATGAGTGTTCTCTTAAATGGTGTCTTTGGAACTTGAACAAAGGGTCCTACCCTCTCATTGGCTCAAGAGAAATTTTTATTTATTGGTTGGACCATAAACAAGTTGTTCATTAGGGAAGTACTAGTACTTAAGAAGCCAGAGACAACCCAAGGGTAAAATGATAATTTGACCTAATTAGAGTTAAGTACACTCGTGAATGACTAACTTGCTAGTATTGGTCTATATCCGAGGACATAGAAATATATCTGTAGTGAGAAGAGTGCAACTGTGGATCTTTATTGGAGTGTACCCACAGCTAACGTATATTGATTTTCTTGGTTAATGAGTTTAATCAATTAATCTTATATCATTGGAGTTTCTAATCTACAGGTCCTCTCGTTAGTTCACTAGAGAATACTTAAGAGGAATAATTTGAATTGTTCAAATTAATTTGAGGAAACTATATATTAATGAGATTAATATATCCTTAATTATGGATATGATCTATAATTAAATTGGAGAGCAATATTTGAATAAGATTCAAATTAATTAATTTAAGTGAATTAGATTCACAAAGAATTAATTAATAGAGAGGTTTTGACATATACGTCGATGTATATGATAATTAAATGTATACATTAAATTGGGTTTAATGTATAAGTAGTTATTTAATTATTGTGCAAATTAAAATTAAATAAGTGTGATTTAATTGTGTAAATTAAATAAGTGTAATTTAATTGGACTAATTGATTGAATAAGCGTTATTTAATTAAATGAGCTAATTAATTAAATACATATTATTTAATTAATTATATAAAAGGAAAATATATTGGGAAAGGGGTTTGGCCCTTCTCTATATAAAGATCTCCCCATGACCCTTTGAGAATGTACTGAATACACAATTCTCATTGCATAGAAACTCTGACAATACATAACTCCCTAGTGTTATTATGCAGAATTTTCTCTGAGCCTCTCTACTCTCCAAAACCTTATTCTCCTCCGCCTACCCCAATAGTTGAATACCACTTATTCCTTTATTGGAGTCCCAGAGAATAACAAAGTAACTCTCGTGGTAGTATTTGAGATCGATCAAGGAGTTGTTTGTGATTAAGATCATTTGAAATCCCTTCGTTGGAACCTTGGAGAGGATTGTTCGTGGCACTTGGAAAATCTATAAAGGTAAGAACCGTTCTAATCCTTTCCCCAATAGCATGCTAATTTATGTGTTTTTTCATTCTGTTTAGACTAACGATTTTTTTTAACGTTAAATCGAATCGCGGGATGCAAGACGTTCTAACAAAACATTTCTGCTGCAGGATTTGATCCCTTCATAATTTGTTACATACTTAGCCTCCATGGTGGAGTCAGTAATGCAACCTTACTTGGAGCTCCTCCAAACTACTGCCTCTCCACTAAGAGTGAAAACTTGTGGATTTCCTAGAATTCTTATCAGTCTTGAAATCAGAGTTTGTATATCTTGCAAGGATCAAATCCTTAAAACCATACACAAGCATGTAGTCCCTCATTATTCGAAGATACTTGAGGATGTTCTTAACGACGGTTCAGTGATCAAATTCTGAATTAGACTGATATCTGCTAACTATCCTCATTGCGTAGCAGATGTCAGGTCTAGTATATAACTTTGCATATATCAGGCTACCAACAACCGATGCACAGAGGATCCATCTCATTTAATCAACCTATTGAGGTGTCTTAGGACATTGATCCTTAGACAAAATAACTTCATGCCTGAAAGGGAGCAAACCTCTCTTGGAGTTTTGAATCGAGAACTTGACAAACATCTTATCAATGTATGATACTTGAGATAGGGCCAACATTTTGTTCTTTTGATCTCTAAAGATCTGAATACCTTGAACAAATTGTGCCTCTCCCAAATATTTCATTCAGAATTGTGTCGCTAGCCTATTTTTAATTTCAGTCAGTAGACCTATATCATTCCCAATGAATAGAATATCGTCTACATACAACACAAGAAAAGCTACTAAAATTGTTGATGAATCTCTTGTAAACACAAGGCTCATCAACATTCTGTACAAAACCATAAGATTTTATAATCTAAGATCGAGAAGCTTGTTTCAATCCATAAATGTATCGATTAATCCTGTAAACCTTTTGCTCTTGACTTTTTGTTATGAATCCCTCAGGCTCCTTCATATATATGGTCTCCTCAAGATTGCCATTTAGAAAAGTAGTCTTGACGTCCATTTGTAAAATCTCATAGTTATAATATGAGGCAATGGATAGGAGTATCCAGATAGACTTCTATGGCAACAGGTGAGAAAGTATCCTCATAGTCGATCATCTCCTCTTGGGTATAACCCTTTGCCACAAGTCTAGCCTTGAGTGGTTTCAGCATAGTCGATCCCTTCCACTTAGGTTTAACCTTATCAGGTTAATCTATAAGATCCCAAATCGAATTGAAGTACATAGACTTCATTTTGAGATCTATAGCTTTGATCAATTCATCTTTGTCAACATCCTCCATTGCCTTTTTTTGTAAGATAATGGATCCTCGACATCTACGTTAGCTATAATAGCTAGGGTTTCTATTAAACTCATATAACAAATAGGCGGGTTTTCAACCCTCCCACTATGTCGAGGCTCCCTTAACATTTTAGGTGGATTTGACCTACTAGATGAGCCAACTTCAACAACTATTGTTAAGGTATTAGGCTCTTCAACAACTTTGTTGAAGGTTCAGTAGTTTCACTAGAAAGTTCATTTAACACTATCTTACTACGGGGCTTATGCTCCCTTATGTGGTTCTCTTTGGTAGAGTTTGTCGACACAAACACTTTATTATATCTAGAATCGTAGAAGTAACCACCTCTCATTCCTTTAGGGTAACCTACAAGTAAGCATAATTTTAAACGAGGTTCCAATTTCTTAGGATTTGTCTCAAGCACATGTGTTGGGCAACCACAAATCCTGAAATGGCATAAATTACTTTACGACAATTTCATAATTTCAAAGGTGTTTCAGTAACACTTTTGGATGGAACACAGTTCAAAATGTAAGCTGCAGTCTGTACTGCATAACGCCAAAATGAGTCAGGTAAGGAAGCATAACTCATCATAGAACGAACAATGTTAACAAGGTTCAATTTCTCTTTTCTGATACACCAGTCTGTTGAGGTGTACAAGGTGTTGAGAGTTGGGATACAATTCCATGTTCTATCAAATAGTCTTAGAATTTCAGATCCATATACTCTCCACCTCGATCAGATTGAAATGTTTTAATTATTTATTTAATGCATTTTCAACTTTAGCCTTGTACTCCTTGAATTTTTCAAAGGCTTCAAACTTATGTTGCACTAAATAAACATACTAATATCTAGAATAATCATCAGTAAAAGTGATGAAATATTAAAACACTCTACTTGCCTTAACATTCATTAGACCACAGAGGTCTGAACGTAGAAGTTCTAATAGTTCTTTGGCCCTGTGACCTTTTCCAGTAAAATATCTTTTAGTTATTTTTCCTTCAAGGCATGACTCACATATAGGTAAAAAAATTTCTTCTAACTCACTGAAAAGTCCATTCTTGATCAGTCTCTCAATCCTATTGAGATTTATGTGTCCTAATATTAGGTGCCAAAGATGGACATTTTCTTTAAGAGAAAATTTATATCTTTTATTAATTCTGAGTTACTGCAATTCTAAACAGTTCAGTATTTAGGAGAGCTTTTGTTGCTAACGGTCTTAGCACATAAAGATTATCTTCGAGATTTGCAGAACAAATATGTACTCCATTCTTATAAACAAACACTTTATTTACATTAAAAGATAAAGAGTAGTTTTGTTCAAGCAAACATTTTATAGAAATAAGGTTCCTTTTCAAGCCTGGAACCAACACATACATTATCTAATAAAATATATGATAAATGTAAACAGAGTCAAAGTCCTCCCACTGCCGTACTGAGATGATGTGCCCAATTCCAACATACATCGTCATCTCCTTAGCCTTTAGTTGTCGCTAGGAATTAATTCCCTAAAATGAAGAACAAATGTGGTTAGTGGTACCTGAATCTATTATCCAGGCTGATTCATCATTCTCCATTAAGCAAGTTTCCAATACAAGCAAATTGTATTTACCTTGCTTGGCTTTCTTCTTTTCCGCCAAGTACTTGGGACAATTCCTTCTCTAATATCCCTCTTGGTTGCAATAGAAACAAATTACCTTTGCAGCCTTGGCCTTCTTGCCCTTTTGGGCAGCAGCTAATAAGTTAGCTTTCCCCTTTCCACCTTTTTTCTTCTTCCACTTTTTGGTGCCGAAGGAGGAAGGCAAAGACTTAGTTCCAGAGGTCAAACCTCTCAAGAACTTTTTAGACGATGAGGCAACATTTGCCTCACTCTTCTACTCCTTGATTTTCATCAAGGATTGGAAAGTCTGTAGCTCATTGAGCAAAGTGGTCAGGTTATAGTCAATCATGTTTATAACAGCATTACTACAAAACTATAGGAAACTTTTAGGTAAAGTTTCCATGATGAAGCTAACTTGACTGGCCTCATCAATGACAGATCCGTTCATCTCAGCCACATTAAAGTGGACCATCATGTTGAGAACATGTTCTTGAACAGAGTCCCCCTCTTGCATACTGGCATTGAAGATGAATTTAAGAGCGTCATACCTGAGTTAAGCGAACGATTGTCTGAAAGACTTGCCAAGATATACGCTTGAGCCTTTTCATTTGTCCATACCCAATGCTCGTATGCCTTTCGAACATTTGAGTGGTATTTTGAGTTAGGACTAAAGGACAATCCTCCACTAGGAAAAATTTTAAGTCATCGATGATCAGAACTGTATCGATTGTGTTTTTCCAGGTGATGTAATTATTGAAGGAACTCTTGTGAGGAGAACCTTGAGCGGAAGCAGATCGACCAAATTCGATTAATTATCGAATAGTAAGTTTATAGTAAACATACAATAGATATGCATTTAAAGTTAAATTACAACATGCTTTTACAAGAAAAAGGGTTAAGATACATTACCTTTGAAGAACCTTTTCTTCAGAATCCTCCCTCGAACGGACATGAACCCTTTTGAAAACCTTCTCTTCTAATAGAAACCCGAACACAACCACAATGGATTCCTTAGTATTCTCAGAGTGAGAACCCGGGATTGGTGGGCTCTGACTATTTTGGTTAGGAGGGAAAAGTCTTAAGGTGGAGGAAGAAGAAGATTGAAAATTATCACACAATAAATCACAGAACTTTTCTGTAACTTTCTTTCAATCGTTCAACCAAAATGCAAATCGTTCAGTAGAAGAGAAAGAAAAACTATTTTTCTTTTATTCTCCTATTGCCCAAAATGAACAACCACCCCACTAAAGGTAGTTGGAGAGAAAAGATGGGGAAGGGAGTTAACTCCCTTCCTTATTATTCAAATAGAAATATAATATAAATAAATATGATAACTAACTTATCATATTATATTTATATTAAATTATATGTTATATCAAATATAACATATAACTTATAGTTTTAATATTGTATCACATACAATATAAACTATAATTTCTTTTCTCTATTTTATGATATTTAATAAAAATCTCATTTATATTAAATTTAACAACTATGAAACACATTCATAGAAAATATATTTGAATCTCATTATTTCCTCCCATTAAGTTATAATGTATCAAATACATTATGACAATTATATCATATATAATTAAATTCCTCTATTAATTTAAACAATTCAAATTAACCAAAAACTGATTCTCAACTAAATTCTTTTGAACCATCAAGGGGACCTTATGGACCTGTAGCTTGAAGCTTCAATGGTACATGAATAATTAATTAAACTCTTTAATTACATTATTCACCATCCATTAACCGACAGCTGCACTCTTCGCACTACAGATATATTTCTATGTCCATTGGATATAACCAATCAATAGTATGATGACCCTTCACAAATTGCTCGTAAGTACAGCTGGTCCAATTTACCGTTTTGCCCCTATAGTTACATCTAACTCCTTAAGTACTGTTGATCCCTCTAATAAACAATAGATCATAGTCCCACTATGACTAAATCCCTCTCGGGCTAGGAGAGGGTGTGGTGCCACATTGTTCAAGACCCAGAATCAGCCCTTAAAGGAGCAATTTATCTACTTAGCTCTACTTCGGGGAAGGAGTGAATTCCATCTTGTGTAGCTGTGTTCCCAACTCCCTAATCAGATGAATCCCCAAAATGGTAGGCTTGTTGAGTTGACGATCTGGCCACTCTCACCCATACAAATCAAATGGCCGCCCTCATAGGAAGGAGTTCATAACTCACTTAGGATTGAGGTCATGTTACCTATGTGAAGGAACTCTAAATCTAGAGAACTAGTGAACGAAAGCAGATCATTACAAATCCCATTATAAAAGAACACATACATTTACAATCAAACAGACAGATTATGCATTAAGGATAAAATTACAGCATGCTTCTTAATTAAAAACAAAGGATCGAGTACAATACCATTGAAGAACTCTTTTCTTCACGTATTCCCTCGATCAAACTCGAACGCGTTGAACAGCACAAATGCAACGAGCAAACTCAGCAAACAGCACGAACTGGAAGATCCTCGATCACCACCGAGTATAACTTGATCCTCGATCCTCGAACAGAATTGGACACCACCATTCGATTACCTTAGTATTCGTGGGTTCTGTATGGATTTGGATAGAGGGATAGAGAAAGAAGTAACCGAGTAAATGATCGAGTAAAGGACAAAACGATTGTGTAGAAGATATCAGTCTATTGCATAGACTCGTTCCTCGATCATGTAGTAAAATGGCACTATCGTATAGTGAACTCGATACAATCGTTTACTCTCTCTATAAGCTATCTCATAACTTTCTCCTTTTTGCATGGTATTAATAAAATGAAAACTATTTTCATCTTTTATCCAACCAGTTGCCATAAAACCGTCTGTAACCTCCCACTAAGGTGGTTATTGGAGAAAAATTAAATTAATTATCTCATAATTAATAATTATAAATAAATATAATAACTATTTTATCATATTATATTTATAACCTATTGTTTTAATATTACATCATATGTAACATATAAACCATCGTTCTTTTTCTCCTTTATGGCATTTAATATAAATCATATTTATATTAATTTCTCCAATCAAATAATGTATCAAATACATCAAATCAATTATATCATATATAATTGAACTAATTTAATTATATCCTATATAATCAAATTCTCTCTTGTTAATTTGAACACTTCAAACTAACCCAAAAACTGATTCTCAACATGAATCCATTGAGCTACCAAGGGGACCTTATGAACCTATAGCTTGAAGCTCTAACGATATGTGAATAACTGACTAAACTCTTTAATCACGATATCCACCATCTGTTAACTATCGGGCACTCCACTAAAGATCGACAACTGCACTCTTCGTACTATAGATATATTTCTGTGTCCATCGGATATAACCAATCAACAGTACGATGACCCTTCACAAATCGTTCGTAAGTACAGCTGGGCCAATTTGGCTTTTTGCCCTTGTAGTTACATCTAACTCCTTAAGTACCACTGATTTCTCTAATGAACAATATATCATAGTCCCACTATGATTAAACCCTTCTCGGGCCATCAGAATGTGTGGCGCCAAATTGTTCAAGTCCCGAAATCAGCCTTTAAGGGAGCAATTTATCTACTTACCCCTACTTCAAGGAATGAGTGAATTCCGTTTCATGTAGTTGAGTTCCCATGAGAATGTGTGGTGCCAAATTGTTCAAGTCCCGAAATCAGCCTTTAAGGGAGCAATTTATCTACTTACCCCTACTTCAAGGAATGAGTGAATTCCGTNTCGTGTAGCTGAGTTCCCAGTTCCCCAATCAGACAATCCCTAAAGTGGTAAGTTTGAGTTAGCGATCTGGCCACTCGCACCCATGCAAATCAAAGGACCGCCCTCATAGGCAGTAGTTCACAACTTACTCGGGATTAAGGTCATGTTACCTATAGTCATCCTAGTGAAATGAAAGTCTATGTCATGAACGACGTTATATAATGAGACTAAATATTTCATGGTTCGGTCTTATACAAACTCCTTTGTATAGAATATCCCTGCTCGCATGTCTAATACACGAATAATCAGGATCAGACCATTTGTAGCATTTTACAACATTTGTAACACCTACAAAGTGGGCCACACTCGTAGTGTCACCAGGATAAGGTTTCCCTCTTTATCAATATACTACATACCATTTAGGTTATCATTTAAAGCACGATTCACTTGAATGTCTCCACATACATGCTTAAGTTACAACGATAATCAAAGATCTTAGTTTATTGGTTTGTGGTTAATGCAACTAAAATATCTCATATTTCATAGACTGAAGTGAATAAAATATCTCATATTATAAATCACAAAACTGTTTGTTCATACAAATGTTTACAAATAACAGGACCCTACGAGATTTAGGGTATCAACCCCAACACTATGGTCATTCTGGTGAAATGTAAGTCTCTATTATGAACGATGTTATATAATGAGACTAAACATTTCGTTGTCTAGTCTTATACAAACTCCTTTGTATAGAATATCCCCGCTCGCATGTCTGAAATATGAATGATCATGATTAAATCATTTGTAGCACTTTACAACAATTGTAACACCTACAAAGTAGGCCATACTTGTAGTGTTACCAGGATAAGGTTCCCAACCTTATCCATCTACTATAGACCATTTAGGTTATCCTTAAACATAATCCACCCGTATGTCTCCCCATACATGTTTAAGTTATAAAGATAACCTTGGATGTTAGTTTATTGGTTTGTGGTTAATGCAATTAAAATATCACATATTTTATAGACAAAGTGAATAAAATATCATATATTTTATTAATCACATAAAGAGTTTGTTCATACAATGTTTACAAACTATAGAACCCTACGAGATTTAGGGCATTAACCCTAACAATTATCGTCAATTAATTTGTCGACAACAAGCATATTTAAAGTTACGGAAGTCATATTGAAAAATGATGAAACATACAATTTATTTATATTAGTAATCCATGCATTACCCACTTTCGAAATACCAATCAAGTTTAGCAAAATAATTTAATGCATCCTATACGACATCTATTTTGCAATGATATTTCTATTGGAGTTAATGTCCTAAATCAAGTGTATCTTGTAGTTTGTAAAGACAAATTATATATCTAATAAAATAAGAGGTATTTTATTAATGTTTAGACTGCATTAAATCAGTCCAATAAACTAAGATCCAAGGTTATTTTATGAAACTTAAACATGTATGTGGAGACATACCTGTGAATCACGTTTAAGTGATAACCTAAACGATCTGTAGTAGATGGATAAGGCTAGGTACCTTATCCTTGTGACACTATGAATATGACCTGCTTTGTAGATGTTACAATTGTTGTAAAGTGCTACAAATGATCTGATCCTGATTGTTCATGTGGAGACAAGCGAGCGAGGGTATTCTATATAAAGAGTTTGTATAAGACTGAATCGTGAAATGAATAGTCTCTCTATATAACACCATTGCTATAATAGACTTACATTTCACTAGGATGACCATATGTGACTTGACCTTAATCCTGCGTGAGTTGTGAACTTCTTGTTCCTGCAAATATTAGTCACCATTGTTCGGTCCAGAAATTGTTAACTAGCTTAACATTCTCTTGTAAATGTAACTCCTCATTTTAGATTCTAGAGTTCCGCTCCAATGAGCCAACCATATGGAAAAAGCGATTGAGACAAAAACTAAAGCAACCCTATCTACTTGTGGAGCTTAAGTAAATAGTCATGCAAATGTCATCCGTAGGGGGATACAAGCCAAGGTGCCTCGAGGCCAAGCATGAAAATTTACTACAAACTAATGAGAGAGACTGTGGGATATGTTGACACACGTCCCACTCCCACTTACTATAAACACTCTCTTCATTCACCTTGATATTGATCTATACAAACACCACCCATTGGGGGACACAAGCAAACATGCCTCGAGGCCGAATATAGGTCTCATGATGTAAACTATGAAGGAGAAACTTGAAAAGGAAAAATGAAGTATCATTTTACCTGGGGTTGATTTAACTTAGAAAAATACGGCTAATTATTTTTATTAAGTAATTGTTTAATTTTGTCCAAAAGTAACACTTACTTTAGATAGTTAATTTTTTTTTAATAATGTTCATTAAACATTTTAACAAACTTTAATCAACAATTGGGTGCTTAAAGTGAATTTATCTAATTCACCTTCTAGGTCAGTTCATCATTCATTTTCTCTTCTTTTCTCATATTGTATTGTATTACATTTTGGGATTAAGGAATTAAAACATTATGTGTTCAATGCATTTCTATGTTTCCTTCGATTCCATCTCCATCTTCTTTACTTAACATCTTTAACTTTCATTGCATCACTTAGTGAGATTGCTAAAGTATCGCATACTTAGTCATGTGGATTAGAGATATGAAGCATGTAGAAACCACCGAGAGGTGTGTGTTACGTGAGTGTATGAGAAAACCTTATTTGTTTAGTGTGAAGCTGTAGCAACGTCTGTCTATAGGCGGATGCAACACTTGTCTATGAGTAAAGTCAGCAACAACTAACTGCTCGGGAGGGTAAGTGGTTGGTCGCATTAAGCAATGTAAGCTATTGTTCACTAGAGATACGAATAATCTTGCGTTAGCCAAGTTTATATGGTTACCTTGTCTTATGTATGCGTCCATCACACCTTTAGAGCTACTCGAGAGAGAGTCTAAAGAAAGAGCCTAAGACTTGAGAGAGCTAGGTTAGAATCGATGCTCAAGAGAGCTAGATTGGGTTTTCATAAGCAAGAATGGGGAACTTAGGAATAAAATCCATTTCCTATTACACAGCGTATGCACCTTACAGAGAGGACAATGGCTGTGTTCAAGAAGTAGGATATGGTGGTGGTATGCGGTCATCTCGACCCTTTTGCATACACACTGCATATGTCCTAGGTTTAGGCTTTTAGTATGTGCAGCATGATCGCATAGCTTGCGTTGGCTGAGGTTGCCCTTGCAGTCAATTTTAAGGGTTGCGATGAAGACATCCTCACATTTTATCTATTTTTTTTCATCCATTTATTTCACATCAACAGTTTTCGTATCTCTACCTCTCATCCATATTCTCATTGCGTTGTCTGTTAGTTAGGAGTAGGAGTAGTGTTAGCTTAACAACCCCTCCATCATTCTTTTATTCAACAGCCGTATGCAATTATCGCATACGTCTAGCTACAAGTCCCTGAGTTTGACCTCGGATCACCCGAGAAACTTGCGTTCGCGTTATACTTGGCGTGAGCGCAAGAAAACTTGTGACAGGAACGCACGGTCATCGCATACATTTGTTAACACATAGCTCATTCCAATGTATGACCACCGACGCATGATAATCAATGCATACATTAAAAGCATGCATCGCATATTGCGTTCATCTAATTTTAGTTATCAAGTCCTTGACGATCTGGTAATCTAATTTTTCGTCATCAATAACCAAAATGGTCTGTAGTATATGGATATAGGAAGGAAACCTTATCCTGGTAATGCTACGAATGCAGCTCACTTTGTGGAATGGTCATAAGTGTTGTGACTTCTCACAGATGGCCTGATCTTGATCATTCATGTAGGGGACATGCAAGCGGGGGTGTCCTATACAAAGAGTTTGTATAAGACTTGACCACGAAGTGTTAACGTCTCGTTATATAACATCATTCATAACTGAGACTTCACTTCACTAGGATGACCATAGGTAACATGACTTCAATCCTGAGTGAGTTGGGAACTTCTACCATTGATGGCGGTCCTTTGATTTGCATGGGTGCGAGTGGTCAAAACGTCGACTCAAACCTATCATTTTGGGGATTCGTCTGATTTGGGAGTTGGGAACTCAGCTACATAAGATGGAATTCACTCCTTCCCCGAGGCAGAGGCAAGTAGATAGATAGCTCCCTTAAGGGCTGATTTCAAGGCTTGAACGATGTGGCGCCACCTTCCATAGCCCGAGAGGTGTTCACACATAGTAGGACTATGTTGTATTGTGTCATTAGAGGGATTGGTGGTACTTAAGAGGAAGATGTAATTACAGGGGCAAAACGGTAAATTGGCCTGTTGTAATTACGAGTATATGTGAAGGGTCATCGTATAATGATTGGTTATATCTAATGGACATGGAAATATATCTATGGAAAGAAGAGTTCAACTGTCGATTTTTAGTGGAATGCCTAGCAGTTAACGAATGGTGGATATCGTGACTAAAAAGTTTAGTCAGCTATTCACGTACCGTTAGAGCTTCGAGCCATAGGTTCATAAGGTCCCCTTGGTAGCTGGAACAAGTTGAGAGTCGGTTTTTGGGTCAATTTGAAATGTTCAAATTGACAAGAGAGAGCTTGATTATATATGATATAATTGAACGAGTTAATTAAATATGATATAATTAACTTTATATATGAGATACATTAATTTGGAAGAAATTGGATATAAATATGATTTATATCTAATAGAGGAAAAATATTATAATTAATATATGATATTAGTTTATAAGTTATGAATGTGATAAGATCACATTCATTTGACGGTTATAAAGGAAATGGGAAGACACCTCTTCGTTTAACATAACGGATGAGTGCATTATAAATAGTAGACGGTGTGTTGATCTTGGTGTACGCGGGTATTGTAAAAAAGATAATGTCATCGTTTAGAAAATCAGTGCCTATACGATAGGGACTGCACGATCTCTTACATATACGATATTGCTAAGTGATCACATACCGATTAACCGTCGCGCGCTATTACTAAACAATCATTTACCTTTTTCTTAAGCGATCGTTTAGCTCCCGGAATTTGCTAAACGATCGTATAGACGATCGCTTAGTTTTTTCTATACGATCGTTTTGGACGATCGCTCTCCCTTTTCCTACACGATCGTTTACCTTTTCCTACACAATCGTATAGACGATCGCTTACTTTTGCTATATGATCGTGTACTTTACCTAAACGATCAACATATTATCTATGCGATAAACGACCGCATCTCCCACTTGCTTGATCGTTGTGTACGGTCTCTCTTCCTCTTTCCCTCTACCAAATTCGAACAAATCCCACACTTTGAATTTTCACTCCAAGAATACTGAGGGCTCTAAGTGGTGTTGTCTTCTCCGATTTCTTATGTCTAAGTGGTGACTGTTCGAGGTAGACGGTTGGACTTCAGACTCGCTGTGAAGAAGAAATCTTCATCTGGTATGATTTCTTGATCCTTTTTGCATCATGAAAGTATGTTTGAATGTATATGCGGTAATTTTGTCACAATGAATTGAAAAGATCCGCTTCCTCTCGTAGGTACTATTGAATAAGAGTTCCTTCAATTGGTATAAAAAAACTCAGTTTTTTTATATTCAAATTCATTGCTGCAAAAGAATTGCAAATACAATCTTGGTGGGTGCATTTCTATACTGTTTAATCATTAAATTGCTATAGATGTGCGGATTTATGGATGTTAGCCTCGGTTTGTTTTAATTCTTTTACATTTGCGGTTGTTCGTAAAGGCCCCTGTGTTTTTGGGCATTAATAATCGTTATCGAGTATGTATTAAAAGTCTGTTTGAGTTTTGAGTCGTTCGTGAAGAAGATCAGAGCAAGCGTTGCGGTTCTTTAAGGAATGAGACAATCAAGTGTTGATCGCATCATGTAGTCGATGGAGAACGCAATCAAGGGTTGATCGCATCGTGCAGCCGATGGAGGATGCAATCAAGGGTTGATCATATCATGCAATCGATGGAGTACACGATCGCTGTTGATTGCATGGTTAGATGATGGAGTATGCGATCACTGTTGATAGCATCGGTTAAACGATGGGGTATGTGATCAAGTGTTAATCGCATCGTGCAGTCGATGGGTACACGATCGCTGATGATCGCATTGTGTAGACAATCGGGTAAGCGATCAAGGGTTGATTGCATCGTGTCGAAGATCGGTTACGCGATCACAGAGTATCAAGTCGTGTAGACGAGGTGATGCACGCGCATCACTTAACGTGTGCGCTTGATCAATCGTTTAGGTCAGCAAGCTTCAACGCTTAGTAACTGACTAAACGATCGCTTAGTAACGCAAGGTAAATTGTTTACTTGGTTGCACACATCGGTTAGACGATGAGATGCTCGTGTATCGTTTAACGCACGCGGACATTGGACGATCGTTTAGGTTAGCAAGCTTTATCACTTAGTAAATGACTAAACGATCACTTAGTAACGCAAGGTAAATCGTTTACCTGTCGTCACACTATGCGATCGCATAAATGATCAAGCTTCGCAGCCTCGTCGTCGTCTATGCGATCGTTTAATTATGCTTCTATCGTCTAGTGCACACTGAATGATCGTCTACCTACGGCACTTACTACATGATGGAGTCCTCCTGGCAGTTCAAGACCCGATTTTCCTGTGAACCGATTTGCTCGATGAAAAATGTAATAGATAGGGTTATTTCATTTTGGTTTTGTAAAGGCTCATCCTGGTCCATAAATCCTTCATTTTTTACATGCGATGTATGTTTTTAATATGTCATATGGTATGCACATATAGATAAACCCCACCATAGGTCATGCATATTTTCTTTATTATAAGTGTTATAATTTAGAGAAACATGTTTTAATTTACATAAATGCATGCTCATGCATCATATAATATAAGGGTTATATTTATGTATGCTTTATTTATTTTTTTTCGTTATATTTATAAGCATTATAAATACTTCGTTATGTGGGATGAGTATTTTCGTTGTTTGTTTTATAAATGGTTATAAAATGAAATTAGAACTAAAATAATTAGTAAAAGATCAATATGTAGCAAGTCTATCTATAGTAGACCTCTTGTCGAAGGCGGGTTCTGTCTAAGCTGGGGTATTTAAGATGACGGCAATGGAACACCCCTACCTGGGAACCTACTTGGAAAGGTAATTTAGATAGATTTTGTAACGACTCGACCCCCTAAGACTTAAGTCAAGCCATGCATGTATTTAGTAATGGTCTGACTTAAATTCTAGGGGGTCGGGTCGTTACAGTTGGTATTAGAGCCTAAGTTTTAGGTTCTGTAGACTGACTTACGATGTAAGTCTTGGTTTTGTGTCCCTTATGGCTATTCACGTATCCTTCGTCCTCGCCAGGTATGTTCTTTCATTAAATGTTTTATGGAAGATGTGTTTAAAAGCCTTTATGTCTAAGTTTTATTGTGTATTGACTGATTCTTTGTGCTAGTTTAACGACCTGAAAGAAGTTAGTATGAGATGGCTATTTTGTTTTGGTATTATAGAAAGAAAGAAGAATCATAATAAGGCCATTTGACGTTAGTTTAATTCATGGAAGGACTGTTAGAAATGGACATATATTTCTGTTCAAGGATATTAAAACCTGATAGTACTATGAACTGTTATGCACTTATGACATGAAAGAAAAAAAATGGATGTATTTGGTTAAGCTATAAAATAAGGTAGGTGAATTGGAAATTCACTGGGGAATAATATTAAGTTTTGCATTACGAGAATAAAACTAGTGGTGCTACAAGGAACTTTATCACAAGGCATACGTTCTTAGTTATGAAATTAAAGTTTCTTTATAAGATAAGAAAGAGGTGAAGAAGAGACTATAAATTTTATTAAGGATTACTAAATATTAAAGTCAAAATGTTCCAAGAAAAAAATTGAAAGAATTAATAGGTCATGATCACTTTCATGGTATTGAAGTTGTTGGAGCGAGTAATGTATGGTGTTTTGGTTCTTTATGTAACCTGCCTAAAAGGAAGAAGAATTACTAGATGGAGCATAAACCAATAGTATGAGAAACTCTTTACAAGACCTAGGTAAGATGAATTGTTCAAGGAATGCCAAGATGGTTGAATTTGTAGTTGCCTTTAGATGGGAGAAAACGAGTTATTGGATTGAAAATTCTTAAGGTGCTTGGGTTTGAACTATGTGTTTGTTGCAATGAAAAGGTTTAAGTTTAATTAACCATACCAAGAGGAAGGATAAACGTTTTGAAGTTTAAAAGCAATGTGATCTTCTGGGGATACTCTACTATGGTTCCAAGTTTGGAATGATATTTTAAATTTATGGAAAAGGGTATAAAGGGTCATATGTCTTGGTTTAGGGATTCTATTTCACTCTGGAAGTGAAAAGTGCACCTTTAAGTTGTTGGGTTAAGCAAGAATAAATATGAAGAAAAATAAAAGTATTTAAGGAAAGGTTTTATTTATTTGGGGAGATAAATGGAAATTAATGTGTTCAAGACTCCCAAATAGTTAAGTATGGTTTGGATTTTCAAAACATGATATGGGTGGATATAAGGCGTTGGTTTTAGTGTAAAGGAGGAATCTCTTATTACTATTTGGAACTTTAGACTGCAGTAGGCATTATTCGAATATATATATATAGAGTTTGCTTTGGTTGTTGGATTGTAGACTGTGAAAAGGGATTCGAATAGTCAAATGTTTTGGTACTGATATATTTCACTAGGAAAGTGAAATAGAGCATCTTGAATATATTGGTCTTGGAAAAGATAAGGGAAGGTGAAAGGATTTGAGAAATATTTTGTTGTTTTGAGAAGGTAAGGGGAATTGATGTTTTGAGATTAAGAACAAAGGTTTGGTTTGGTGTCCAAGATAGGAAATATGTGTTTACGAACCTTTAGAGTTAGTATGAACAATCTCATTACTATTTGGAACTATGGATCTTAGTATTTTTTGGTTGAATGGATATCCTACCTAAGCTATTGGTCATGGAACTCAATTTTAGCATGAGAATTTGATTAAGCTAGATTATCACGCATTGGAAGAGTGCTTAGCAATCTTCTTCAAATTATAGTGGAATCCGAGGAAATAACGTTTTATGAAAGGATGTTTAGTAGAAAGTTGCTAGAAACTATGGAAATGGAAGGGGTAAGGCCTCGTTAAAGAAGAGGAAGACGTTGAAAGGTATTAGCAAGATCTAGAGGTTTTGATTATGGATACGAATATCTAGAACAAGGAATTAATGAAGCCATCGATTTTATTTGAAGGTGAAAGTAATCTAGCTCCAAGTAAGAAACAAGCCATATGAGTATTAAGGTTGAGTAAATTTGATCTCCCAGAATGACCCCTAGCACTAGAGATGAACTTGAGTTAAGAGAAACTTCTATCTTTAAGGCTCCTCATAGAAGGACTCTAGCAGAGTTGGAATAACCTAAGTCACTTATACAAGAACCATTTAACAAAGTGTTTCATATGTGCCTTAATGTTTTGCCTTGGAGCACACCAGCTTTGTTTATTAGGAAAGAAAGATGATTCACGCGACTTTGTATCAACTATTATAAATTGAATATGATAGCGTATCTCGGTTGCAGAGGATTGTCGGGGCAATTAGGTGCCGAATCTGAATTTTGAATCCTGGACTTGAGATGCCATGAGAGATGTATTTTCTGTTGCATGGACAGTGAGGTGACCCACTCTATGGAGTGTAAACATTCTCAATATAGATGTATGCAATCATGAAGGTCTTTATCTTAGAAACTGACATTAGGTAATGGTTACAGCGATTATAAGGTTATGGTGATGTATTTTTATGGGACTTCAAGAGCCTCATTTAAGTAAGATTTTTAAACTCGTGCACAGGAGGGTCTATGGTGTTATGTGTTTATTTTAAGATTAAAGAGTAACATGATATTATCTCGGATAAGTTATACAATTCATGGTAGGAGTTGAAGACTTTTTGAAACGTGGAGTTAGTGCTAATTAAAAGTTCTTTGGTAGAATTATCAGTCTGAAGAAGCAATTTGAAAACATGAGGATGAGATAAGAACTAAGTATCACGAGCCTTTAAGGACTTAAACTTTCGAGGGCGAAAGTTTCTTAAGGAGGGAAGAATGTAACATCCCGAATTTCAGAAAAAATTAAGTTAATTATCTAAAATTATTAAGTTTAGATTTCCCTTCCATTTGGAAAATTGGGGTTAAATTGAAATAATTGAAAAAATTTTATTGCTTAAATTGAATTTAATTGATTAGATATTCGAACTGATTATCTTGAAAATATCGAATTTTACTTCTCTTTGATTTTGGATTTTAGAGCCAACTTAAAGAAAAAAAAATTAAAGAGATGATTGATTTCATGTGATTTTGAATTGATTTAAATATTTGGAAGGATTTAATTTGTATCAAATTGATGGATTTTATGCCCTCTAATTTTGGTTTTTGAAGCCTAAATTAAGATAATTTGAAAAGTTAATTGATTTCTAAATTTAATAGAATCTTTGGAGATTTTGGAGATATTGTGATAAAATATTTTATTTCACTTTTCAAAATTTGGAAAAATATTGTGATAAAATAAAATATTTTATCACAATATCTCCAAAAATAAAAGTATTGAGATTTTTTCAAAATTAAATGAGGGTGAAAAGAGTAAAAAATTGGGGGAGAAAGCAATTCGATTTCTCAGCGACAACTTCCACAAAGTTATCGATTCCCAGAGTTTGAACCGTTGGATCGTGCTCAAATTTGGTCAGTATGTTCGAGACATATAGAGTTTCATTTTGAACGGTTGGATTGTTGTTTGAATTTTGATTTGTTTGTAATCTCTACTGAATAAAATTTGTAAATTAGAAATTCCCCTTCTCTCCCACTCTCGCAAACCCTCCATGCAAGACCCTCACTACCAGCTGCTAGCCTAAACAATTTATGTCGTCCGATAGTAACACACGCTGCCTATCTATGGCAGTCGATCTTTGTCAGAATAAGACTTATTTTTCCTTATAATTTCGGAGGTGAAGTTCACCCCTTTGATTTTGGGTTAAATTAATAACCTCTCTTTGGTTTGAAACTTAGATTCAATGTTTGGAAGTTTGAGGCATTGATCAGATTGACTAATTAAATCGAGTATTGAAATTTGTCTTGGACCAAGCCACAACTTTAGGTTGATTCAAGCGTGTTAAAGAAGTTCTAAGGAGATTTTGTTTTGCGTTCTTTTATCAAGTTGAGGTGAGTAATCTTACTACTGGAACTGCCATAGTGCCCGACAATGATAATTATGATTTATTGAGGATTATTAGTTAGCATGATATTTATGTCTTCCTTCATTGACTGAGGTTTGAAATGACTGGAGTCAAAAATTGACAAATATGATTTACAGAGGATATATTGATAGTTTGATGTTTATGTATGCCTTGCTGATATGAGAGTTTAAAAGGCTAGTTGCGCATAGAGATGTTTGAATACTAGTATGATTTGAGTATATTATTTTTATTGGAGATCCTGCTGAATTTGAGGATGCATACATATGTTGTAAAGCTATGATGAAGAAATTTATATGTATATTGTAGAATCATGATGATGAGATTTATATGTATGATATAGAACCATGTTGAGATTGTGATGTTGAGATTGTGATTGTGATTTTACAGAATAGTTAGAATGCCCACTAGATATTGTGTTTCCTTCGGGATTCACCAGTTTGTGTTTCCTTCGGGAGTCACCAGTTTGTGTTTCTTTCAGGATTCATCAGATATTGTGTTTCCATCGGGATTCACCAGATATTATGTTTCCTTCAGGATTCACCAGTTTGTGTTTCCTTCGAGATTCACCAGATATTGTGTTTCCTTCGGGATTCACCATTTTATGTTTCCTTCTGGATTCACCAGCTTGTGTTTCCTTCGGGATTCATCAGAGGTAGTGGGCCTATTTTGCTACAATAGGATAGAACTCAGTTTTTCATATATGTATGTGTCCCATGAGGACTAGGACAGTTTATATGTTCCACCAGAGGTAGGCATCTAGAGGACATAGATGCCTAACCTGACCCCAGTAGTGGTGTTACTTACTAAGTATTTTATACTCATTCTTTCTCATGTTGTTGTTTCAGGTAAGGGTAGAGATGCAATGGCGATGGACAAGCGCAATTCGTGATCGAATCACTGGGACTAGTTTTATGCTTCCGCTCATGAGATTTAGATTTCTTTTCATGTTTTTCTTAACTTTCAGTTGTGATGTTTGAAACTTACTATTAAGAATCGTTTTCAGACTTATTTATTATCATTTATGATTTATGGATACCCTATTGTTGTTTTTAATATTTGAATTTAATGAAAGTCTTTTGCACTTACCTTATTTATTTAGCATTTATTTCACCATAAAAGAGTGTAGTTTTAACTTCCATGCATGCATGTATTTAGTAATGGCTTGACTTAAGTCCTAGGGGGTCAGGTCGTTACAGATTTGATGCATGCATGCAAACTAAGGCCAATCCATTAAAGAGTTTAATGTGACTACTTGGATTTTTTTTTCCAAAGACAAAAGTTTTTTTTAGCAAACTTTATAAATGACTTAGATCATACTCAGTAGTCGGATTGTCTAGGTTAATAAACCCCTAGGTAGAACATTCAGTGGGAGGTTCTTGGGGCATTTGATGCTTCATTTTCATCTCTCACATTTCTCCCTCATAGTCCACACCGTGAGATCTACCCTGGGCCTCGAGGCATCTTTGGCGTGTCCCCCCAATGGATGGTGTTTGGGTAGGTCAATATCAAGGTGGATGGAGAGAGTGTTCATAGTAAGTGGGAGCGGGAAGTGCGATAGCATATCCCTCGGTCTCCCTCGTTGGACTGAATAAAGTTTTTGCACATCGCCTCATGGCACCCTGGGAGTGTCCCCCTATAGGATGGTTGTTTTGCACGTTTCTTTATTTGATCTCCTGTAAGATGATAAGGTTACTTAGTCTCTTGTTCTAATTTGTCTTTTCCCTACGATGAGCACATTATGGGGGGACTTTGGGACCGAAAACGAAGGGTTACACTTACACAGGATTGTTAAGGGTTAACTATTCTGGACCGAACAAATTATTGGCTATTAGGTTTAGTTCCAAAAGTTGGTTCTGCCTAATGGTTGAGATTGTCTCATCCCAGTGAAGGGCCATCCGATCACCCCACCGGTGACGTTTGTCTTGTCTCACTAAGGCATCATTGCAAAATAGAAGTCTTTTCACTTAGGTTACTTGGAATCTATTTTGTTAAAAATTAATTGGTTAGTCAAAATGTGGTTTTTGCAAAGTCTTATAAAAGGTTATTTGTTTTTTTTTTTCAGCAACGTTTTTAATGGCATCAGCCACTATCAATTTACTAAGCACCGAAAAACTGAATGGCCTCGACTATTCAAGTTGGAATCATATGCTCACGACGATACTCATCATCGAGGATCTCAAGTTTGTCCTAACAGAGGAATGTCCTCCTATTCCACCTCAGGATGCTGCTCGAAATCTTCGGACGGTGTATGCTAGTTGGACACTGGTAAACGAGAAGACCCGAGTCTATATTCTGGCCAATCTTAATGACGTGTTGGCCAAGAAACACGAGTCCATGGTCTCAGCACGTGAAATCATGGAGTCCCTACGGGGAATTTTCGGACAGCCGTCTGAACAGCTCAAGCATGAGGCTCTGAAACGCTTCTTCAGTTCCAAAATGGATGAAGACACCTCTGTTTATGAACACAAGATGAAAATGATGGTCCACTTTAACGTGGCGGAGAGGAATGGGTCTAAAATCGATGAGGGCAGTCAGGTTAGCATTATCCTGCATTCATTGCCTGAGAGCTTCCTCTATACGATTCTTAACAAAGTGGACTATTCCCTTACCACTCTCTTCAAAAATTTATAGACTTACCAATCCTTGCTGAAAAGTAAGGAGAAAAAGGGAGGTGAGACAAATGTTGTCTCGTCCTCAAAAAATTTCTATCAAGGTTCGACCTCAGGAACAAAGTCTGCACCTTCAACTTCTAACTCTGAAAAGGGGAAGAAGACGAAGGGTGGTAAAGGAAAAGGGAATGCACCTGCTAACCCGCCACCTGTCGCCCAGAAGAAGCATCCACCACTGATTAGAAAAGGAAAATATTTCCACTGTAACCAAGATGGACACTAGAAGAAGAATTGTCCTCGTTATCTGGAGGAAAAGAAGGTTGTCAAGGCTAAGGCCAAAGCAGAAAAAGGGGATTAAATCCTAGCGATAGTTGGAGGCTGGTGAGATGACGTTACGAGTAGGTACCAGGCACGTCATCTTAGCTGTGGCAGTGGGAGATATCCAGTTTACTTTACAGAATAGGTTTCTTTATTAAATGATGTTTTTGTAGTTCCTGAACTATAAAGGAACCTTATTTCTGTAAAGTGTATGTTATAATAAAATTACATTATTTCTTTTAAATTGAATAAAGCATTTATTCGAAAGGATGGTGTTCAAATTTGTATAGCTAAACTGGAAAATAACTTGTATGTGCTAAAACCTTTAGTCATAAGTTCCCTCCATAACATAGATATATTTAAATCTGTCTTAACTCAATCTAAATGTCAACGAATTTCTCAAGAACCTTGTTGGACATGGTTCGTTCGATGATGGGTTACGCTTCGTTGCCAGACTCGTTTTGGGGTTTCACGATGGAGACTGCGGTATATATTCTCAACTATGTTTCTTCTAAGAGTGTTATAAGAATACCTCTGGAGTTATGGAATGGGCATAAAGCTAGTTTACGTCACTTCCGCATATGGGATTGCCCAGCACATGTACTTGAGGCGAATCCTAAGAAGTTGGAATCACGATCGAGGTTGTGCCTCTTTGTAGGCTACCCCAAAGGTACACAGAGAGGTTACTTTTATGATATGTCCAAAAATAAGATGTTGTTTTCAAAAACGCTACTTTCCTGGAGAAGGATCATATCAGGGAGCACAGTCCACGTAGTAAAGTCGTGATAAGTGAGCTTTCCAACGAAACTACTGAAACTTCAACAAGAGTTGTTGAAGGACCTGATTCATCAACCAGAATTGTTGATGATAGTTCATCTGGTAGGTTGGTTCCACCTCACGAGTTGAAGGAACCTCGACGCAATGGGAGGGTTACGAACTCGCCTAATCGCTATCTGGGTTTCACTGAAATCCTAGCTATGGTGACAGATGGCGATGTTGAGGATCCTTTGTCCTATAAAATGGCAATGGAGGATGTTGACCGAGATGAATGGGTCAAAGCCATGAATCTCGAGATGGAGTCGATGTAGTTCAACTCGATATGGGATCTTGTAGATCAGCCTGATGGGGTAAGACCTATAGGTTGTAAATTGATCTACAAGCACAAATAGGGTGCTGATGGGAAGGTGCAAACCTTCAAGGCTCGACTTGTGGCAAAGGGTTATACCTAGGTAGAAGGAGTCGACTATGAGGAAACTTTCTCACTTGCTGCCATGTTAAAGTCGATCCGAATAATAGTGCATCGAGGTGACGTGATCGTCACGAAGATCGCCTCGGAGAAAAACGTTGCTGATTCGTTTACGAAGGCTCTTATGGCTACAGTGTTTGAAAGTCACCATCAGAGCATGGGTCTACAGGACCGCCCGCGGCTGGACTAGGGCAAGTGGGAGATTTTGTTGCACTGGGTTTTTATGCCCTAGTTTATTGTTTTATGCCTATTTACTTGTACTCCCCACTTCTCTTTAGAACAAGTGGGAGATTGTTGGGGTTTGTGCCCTAAAGTCTCGTGTTCAGTAGTTTGTAAACAACTTTGTACGGACACTTGTGATGTATAATATAAATGATATTTACTTCACTACTTAACTTTGCACATTTAGATTTTACCACAAACCAATAACATAAAATCCCTGGTTATCTGTATGTAACTCAAGCATGTATGTGGTGACATACAAGTGGATCATGTCTTGAGTGATAACCAAAATGGTCTGTAGTATATGGATATAGGAGGGAAACCTTATCCTGGTCGCTACGGATGCGGCCCGCTTTGTGGAATGGTCACAAGTGTTGTGACTTGTCACAGATGGTCTGATCCTGATCATTCGTGTAGAGGACATGCGAGCGGGGGCATCCTATACAAAGAGTTTGTATAAGACCTGACCACGAAGTGTTAATGTCTCGTTATATAACACCGTTCATAACTAAGACTTCACTTCACTAGGATGAATATAGGTAACATGACCTCAATCCTAAGTGAGTTGGGAACTCCTGCTATTGAGGGCGGTCCTTTGATTTGCATGGGTGCGAGTGGCCAGAATGCCGATTCAAACCTACCATTTTGGGGATTCGTCTGATTTTGGAGCTGGGAACTTAGCTACACAAGATGGAATTCACTCCTTCCCTGAGGCAAGGGCAAGTAGATAGATTGCTCCCTTAAAGGCTAATTCCAGGGCTTGAACGATGTGGCACCACGCACCTTCTCATGCCTCGAGAGGTGTTCACACATAGTAGGACTATGTTGTATTGTTCATTGGAGGGGTCAGTGGTGTTTAAGAAGGAAAATGTAATTATAGAGGCAAAACGGTAAATTGGCCTACTATAATTACGAGTATCTGTGAAAGGTCATCGTACTAATGATTGGTTATATCCAATGGACATAGAAATATATCTATGGCAAGAAGAGTTCAACTGTCGCTCTTTAATGGAATGCCTAACAGTTAACGGATGGTGGATATCGTGACTAGTAGCTTGGATACAAGTTGAGAGTCAGTTTTTGGGTCAATTTGAAATGTTCAAATTGACAAGAGGGAGTTCGATTATATGTGATATAATTGAACGAGTTAATTAAATATGATATAATTAACTTTATGTATGAGATACATTAATTTGGAGAAAATTATATATAAATATGATTTATATCTAGTAAAGGAAAAATATTATAATTAATATATGATATTAATTTATAAGTTATGAATGTGATAAGATCACATTCATTCGACGGTTATAAAGGAAATGGGAAGGCGCCTCTTCGTTTAACATCACGGATAAGTGCATTATAAATAGCAGACGGTGTGTTAATCTCGGTGTGCGCGAGTATTGTAAAAAAGATAGTGTCATCGTTTAGAATATCACTGCCTATATGATAGGGACTGCACGATCGCTTACATATATGATATTGTTAAGCGATCACATACCGATTACACCGTCGCGCGCTATTATCTAAACGATCGTTTACCTTTTTCCTAAGTGATCATTTAGCTCCCGGTATTTACTAAACGATCGTATAGACGATCTCTTAGTTTTTCCTACGCGATCGCTTTGGACGATCGCTCACCCTTTTCCTACACGATCGTTTACCTTTTCCTACACGATCGTATAGATGATCGGTTACTTTTACTACACGATCATATACTTTACCTAAATGATCAAGCATATTGTCTATGTGATAGACGACCGCATCTCCCACTTGCTGATCGTTGTGTATGGTCTCTCTTCCTCCTTCCCTCTACCAAATCCGAACAAAGCCACACTTTGGATTCTCACTCCAAGAATATTGAGGGCTTCTAAGTGGTGTTGTCTTCTCCGATTCCTTCTGTTCAAGTGGTGACTATTCGAGCTAAACTGGGCTTCAGACTCGCTGTGAGAAGAAATCTTCATCTGGTATGATTTCTTGATCCCTTTTGCATCATGAAAGTATGTTTGAATGTATATGCGGTAATTTTGTCACAATGAATTGGAAAGATCCACTTCCGCTCGTAGGTACTCTTGAATAAAAGTTCCTTCACTTCCAACGCTGGCTCTCCCGAATTGCCTTCCAAATTTTCCCCTTTTCTTGATCTTGGGTCCTTGGTTTCTTTCTAATTCTATAGCCAACCCGTAATTGCTCAAAATTGGAATTGTGCCCTGGGTTTTATTTATCCTTTTCGCACAAATTGCTCATGATGCTTAGTTTCCTGACATTACTCAATAAACCACATCAAACCAAACAAAACTAACAATATTAGTTTTAAATTTGAAGGTAATAAAAACACTTTTTAGATGCTTTTCAGTTTGCTATAAATTTACTGTTATGTAATTTTGGAATTTTGGGTTCTGATCCTATTTCCGCTTATAGACCTTCAATGGTTCCTTCAATTGGTATCAGAGGGAGTGGTTTTGGCCCAATTTTTCCAAATCTTCATCTGGAATGTTGGTATTACAATTATGGATGTTTTTTGGGATTCACACTTTATTTATTGCTATCGAATTTGTACATTTAAGTTTTGAGTCACTCGTGATGTTCCTGATGACGATCTAGGGAAAATGGGGCCAAAATCGGAGGCGTTTCGAAAAAGTTCAAAACTGTATAGTGGGCAACTGTATAGTAGTGTCGTGACGTTGTGCCCTAGCGTTGCGAAGCTGCGATGCGGCGGACGAAGGTCATCTTCGTAGTGTCGTGACGCTAGGGCACGGTTTGTGGTCTGCTGGTCCAGATCGGTTCATGGGTTCTCTGGTTCGAGTTGGTTGGGTTCTTCTGGACCAGTTCATGGCTGTTTCGAGGTTTTCGTGGTCTAGTTCGAGCAGTTCAAGTCCAGTTCTGAACTGGATGACTATTACTTTGTAATAGTTAGTTTTTTTTTTTTTAGGTGTCCAATCCCAGTCCATTAATTGCTCTTAAATTATGCATGTGATGTATGATTTAAATTTTATTATTATATGCCATAATGTATTTCATATAGTATAAAATCCTACCATACGTTATGCATTTAATTTCGTGCATCATTTATATTATAAGTGTTATAATATATCTATTTGCATGATTTAATTTTATAGCATGTTCATGCATCATATTATATAATGTAGGATTGTATCAGCAACAGCGGAAGCAACAAGAATCATTTAAGCACTCTAATTCATTAATTTTGGCAAAATATAAAGCATGTTCTTGCAGAAAACAAGTGAGTTTCATGACATACCTTTGTTTAACTTCTTCAAAGCTTGTTCTCCAGTGAAAATTTTCTCCGAATCTTGTTGCAGACCACCTCAAGATCTTTCCCACAATTCTCTTGGTACTCTAGATTGAGTTGTAGGACTCAAAACAAGCATGAATCAAGGGATGAAGGAGAATTGCTCACAGCAACAATCTTGTTGAAGAACACTTTCTTCAGCACGAATTTTCTCTAAAATTATCTCTTGATTGCTTGCCCGAAATTCACTCCAAACTCTTCAATATATTGCAGACCATCATGCAAGGAAGAGAGTTGCATGAGTTGCAATTCATGCTTGAAGTCACAAAAGGCAATAGTGATGGCTTTTGTGTGAGCAAGTAGAAGATGGATAATGGAGAACTATATTTTTTCATTTGTGTATTATTTTTCAATTTTCTAATTTTATCTCAAAAATCAAAATTTGATATTTCCAAAATCCTTTTTGATTTTAAAAACTGAAAAATGAAATTAATTCATAAACTAATTAATTTAATATCAAATATTAAATTAATTTTTACACACATCCATCTTTATATATTTAAATCATATTTAAATATAAATTCTCCTATTCCATTTAATTATCAAATTAAACACGTAATTATATCTCATATAATTATTAATTTCCTTAATTCTAATTTGAACGTTTCAAATTAACTTATCATGTTATTCTAGAGCCAGTCCAATAACGAGCTAGTAGGGGGACCTCGCGGACCTACAAATTATGGGCTCTAACGATTCGAGATTAATTGGCTAAACTCATTAGACCAAATTAATCCTCATTCGTTAACTAATGGGTCACTCCACTAAAGCCCATAGTTGCACTCTCTTCACTGTAGGTATATTATGTCCACGTGATTTAACCATAATCAGCAAGTCGATCCTTCACAGATTGTTCGTAATAACGATTGGGTCAAATATCTATTTTACCCCCGAGATTACGTCTTATTCCTCAAGTTCCTATTGATCCTCTAATGAACAACTGGTTTGTGATCTAATCACTAAACCAAACTCTTTCAACCCAGTGAGAGGATGGGGCCCCTTGTTCAAGACCTGGATTCAGTACTTGAGAGAACAACCTTTCTCCTATCCTTAAAACGGGTAGACATGAACTCCGTCTTACACCCTATGTCCCCAGTTATATATTAGGTCTTACCCCTAAAATGGGAGTCTTATATAGCCGGCGCTATTGAGTCAACCCTCACCTATGCAAATCTAAGGGTAATCCCGAATAAACAGGAGTTCATAGTTAGATCAAGATTAAGATCAAGTTACCTAGGTCATCTAGGTAAAATAGTCAGTCTTATATAGTAAACAGCGTTATAAAGTAAGAATGACTTATTTCTTGGTCCGATCTTATGCAAACTCATTGTATAGAATGTCCCCACTCCTTATGTCCTAACATGTACGAATTAAGATCACATCATATGTAGCATTTTACAACTCTTTGTAACAACTACAAAATAGGCCGCATCCAAAGGTTTTACCAAAATAAGGTACCCAATCTTATTAATGTACCATAGATCATTTTGACTATTTACTCGAACCTGATTCACTCTTATGTCTCCACATAAAGTTCAAGTACTCATGCAATAGTCATGGTTCTTGGTTTATTGGATTTAGACTTTCATACAATTTATGAAATCAATAATAAGTATATTGATTATAGAAAATGTTTATCATTTTACAAACTGCAAGTTTTAGGACATAAAACCAACATATAAACGTTATAACATATACATGCATGCATTAATAACATATCCATGTATCATTTATATTATAAGAGTTATAATATATAGTATGAATGTATGTTTGAAGTATGTTATTTAATTGTTATGTATGTTAGTAATGAGATGAAATTGCATAAAGCATGTCACCACTTTAAGGTAATTTATAATTGTTACAATATTACCTAAGTATGCTTAACTTGCAATATATGGTTTTAGTTTATTTCATTTGCTTATAATTGTTATAAAAAAATGAAATTATAAATTAAAATCGATAAATTAGAATTGCATACAAACTTTAGGTTATAGGATTGATCAGGATTAGTTTGCTTTTAATTAATTAAAGTGTTTAAATTAATATTTGCATGATTTACATGATTTTGCCTATAAATATAAGAGTTCTATGAATTTTAACTGTCTTGGCAAAATTGGAATTCATGAGATATTGAAAAACCTAATCCTAATTCTCTCTCAAATCTTTGTTCAATTTCTCTCCAAATTGGCCACTCACCAGATCCCACCATCCCGTTCTAAGGTCGAAGGATAGTCGAGAAGACTCTCGTGGTGGTCTACAAACGTTCGTGAGAAGATTTGATCGAAACCGAGAATCAATTTGGAGCTACAAAGGTTGTACTCTTAATCCCTTTAATTTATGTTAAATTGCATGTTTATTTCATGAAATTAACCTAGTTATAGTACTTAAGATCTAAATTGCTTCTGCTCATTAATAGTTCTCCATCAAAGATAACATAAGCAGAGTTGGAAGTGGAACATGATTAACAAACCTATCATATATATATATATATATATATATATATACACATATATATCCTCCTAACCAGTGTTGATGGCAAAATCTAGACAAGAAAATTCACCTGACATTCACGTGCCTTCAACGGTAAATTTATTATTTTGGAGAAAAAAGCCAACCTATAAGACAAGGAAAAAACACTATTGTGGTGCCTACCACAATACCTTTAATGCTTAAGTCAATATTTAGTAAAAGAGGTATAACAAGCTTGAGATGGAATAGTTGAACTTAACTTTTGTGAGGCTTCCATGCTCTATTTATAATGGAGGTCAAGGGTCTTCCTTATTCCTTTAGGAGTTTGAATTTACTTCCCTTTCCCTACTTTGAAATCAGACACTCGAGGATGAATTTGAGCCACCGGGGATGTCCCAAAATAGAGGATCGATCCGGATCGACCACTCGTTAAGGATTTACTCAGCTGGCCTCGACCCAGCCTCAGCTCGACCCTTGAGGCCAAGGCGAGACTACTGGCCTACTAAAGCCCAATTGTCCTTTTCTCACTATTTTTAGGACCTCTCCTAGGAGCCACTTCCTGCCACTCTTTGGTCCGTTTTTGGATTAGGTAACTCTCATCGTTTTATTTTTATCTTTATTTTTTACTGGTCCAAAATTACTCACAATAACTAGTATCCTATTTTAGTTCTATATATGTTGTTAAGATCTTATTTGAGTTATCATGTCTATTTAGATCATTATACTTTCAAAGCACTTATGTTAGTCATTATATTTTTAAAAAGTGATCATTTTAGATCTCATCATTTTCATTTAATGATTCTTATAGATTGTTTTAATCCACACCAAATAAGGCAATAATTATAACTTGTAAGGTGATCAATCCATTCGTATTTTCTTTGGATATTGTTTATTATTATTATTATCGCTGTCATCATGTTTTTTTTTACAAATGGATGTATGTTATCTACTACAAAAATAGTGTTTTTTTTAACTTTTTTAAATGTCAAGAATGACTTTTCTTGACTTTTTTAAAACGTCAAGGAAGCCAGTGTCAAAAATGTTGATTTTCTTGATATTTTAAAAACGTCAAGAAAAGTAGCACTTGACATTTAAAAAAGGTCAAGAAACATTGACACTTGACATGTTTAGAATGTCAAGAATATGAGCATTCTTGACAAGGAAAAAATGTCAAGAAAATTTGTTAACTTGACAATAAAAAAGGTCAAGATATATCCTACTTGACATGTTAGAAATGTCAAAAATATGGGAGGTCTTGACCTGTTAAACATGTCAAAAATATCTATAATCTCGACGAGAAAAAAAAATCAAGAAATTTGCTTGTGATTTTTTTAGAAAAATCTATAATATTGACGTTTTTACCTATAATTGCTCCTGTATTTTGATCCAACAACCACATTTGATATATATATGACATACATTCATCAATCAACTAAACAATACACGCATTTTTAATCTTATATATCAACCAAATTTCCACCAATATCTCTTTATAAAAACTTCAGTTCTTTAACATCATGAATTCAACAACAAAGAAAACTAAATTTCCACCAGTTCAACAACAAAGAAAATCAAGTTCTCTACCATATGAAATTTGATGAATGATGATTACAAAGAGTAATGTTCAAACACTGCCATAAACCAAATCCAGAAAAAAATATTAAAACTAGTCTCGAAGACTTGATGGTCATTGATTACCCCATCAAGTTGGTCATGAATTTGCCAAAGTGAATTACCAATCCAACAACATCCAACGCCTTCCAACCATTCGTCCAAATGACAAGACCAATCCATTGATCCTCAAATCATCCGACGATTCCAAAACCAAGCTTCAAATACCCAATCCGCACAATTTGAAATGGAATAATAAAGCATTAAGAAGAAAACTTGATACACTACTTTAAATTACTCAAAATCCATCAGAAACTTCAAATGAACAAAAATTTAAAAGTATATTTTAATCACACTGGACTCCAAACCAAACTTCAAACACACAGATAAGAACAAGTAAAGAAAACAAATTTAAACATTTTTAAAGTTTAAGGACCAATTAGCAAAAACTTATAAGTTTAGGAACTCAACTTGCCATTTAACTTTGTTTTTTCTTTCCAAACAGAGAAACCGTAAAAGAAACAACAAATATAAATAGAAACATTAATCTCAGAGTTTTCCAGAATAGCCACTTCTATTCTAACCATGCTGAGTACATTATACATTAAACCTATACAAAAAGAGCCATTTCTTTGCCTTTCATCTATTAATTGTCCTTCTCTACTTTCTCATAGATATGACTGTTAATTCTACAATTGGTTTGAACGTGGAGAATATACACAAAAGATGGGTAAATAATCCAAAGGGGTGAATAAGTTGAAAATATATTGGAACAAAAAAAAAATGGGAATCATACAGAGATCGTTGAACAGATTGAGCCCTCACCAGTAGGAACGTCATGATCGAAGAGCTGCCATTTGTTGCTTATTGATTCGTTCTCCTTGTTTTACCATGCTGTAGTTAGATCTCCAAACGTAAAGTGTCTCAATGCTTCATCAGAAAATGAACTTGTGCATAGTTTTAAAAGAAGTGAGAAATTTGTGCATGTGTAGTTAAAGATCACATCATTAACTATACCAAGTGAAACTCAAAAGATTTAATATCTTTGTAATTACCCAATGTCATGCAGCATGATAAGTATCCATTGGGAGCCTTGTGCCAATGCAAAATCCACAAAAGTGTCTAAGCTGATTTTTCGACTTACTGCATCATCCTGTAAGCTTATTGGGAAGCTTGTGAAAAGACACAACACTTTTATGTTTCAAATATAAGTTTTAGACAACATTTTCTTTGGCTATCCATATCAGAAATATACTTGAAATATAAAAAAGGATGACAAGAATGAGACAGTAGCTCACCATAAACACATCAAACTCATCCATTGCTCGAAATGGGGCTTCAGTCATTTCATGTAATGCTAAAGCAAAGCATATAGTGTTGAAAATGATCGTTCTCCACCTAATATTATCCAGTTTCATTATTTCGGAACCATCATCTTTCCATGTATAAGCCATATATACATGGATTGATAGACATCATCAGCCAGAGTTTGTCTAAACATAAAATCAAGCTAGTCATGCAAATGATTTAACAAAAGACTACATTAAGAAACAAGTCATGGTAATCACTATCATTCCAAAAAGTTGCAAAATCACTCAAGAATAGAAAAATAACACTTCTGCAGAATAAACAACAAAACCCCAAGTTGAAAACATAAATGAACTTCAATCGACCAAGTGAGAATGTTCGAAATGACAACCACCATTATAAAAACTTTCCAATTGAAACAAAGTAGTATACAAATCCAACCGTTCTCAAGTTATAAAGCAATAACAATAAAGTTGCAAAAATCCATTATCTGTCAGTTCAAAGATTACATTTTAAAGAAGAAAAAAAAGAAACCCAGAAGACTTAAAACTGAAACAAAACTAGTCCATTATCCAACAGTTTCAGCACCAAACCCTATGATACGAATATAATGTAAAAATCCTCAAAGAATTTAAGATATTACTGTTATTTTATTTAGCTATTTCAAAAACAGAGAACATCAAAGATTTTTCATTCTCCTTGCCTAACTAAAACCATCAGAATACCAAATACAAAAATGGAATGAATAGTAAAGAGTGTGCTTACCCGGTTCTGGCCGATTACATCCATGATTACAACAAGCTTCCCATAATCTTCACCATAGTTGATGAGGGCAATCCTTCTGATCTTAACATACCGGTTGAACGGCTAAAGAAACACAACCAAAGACCAAAACGAACAGATGGAAGTGGTGAAACAAAAAGTAAAGTTAGGAGAATAAGAGAAGTTAGTGATACAGAGAGAGAATCTCACCATTCGTTTGAGAGGGAAGCAACGGCAGCGTGAACGCTTCCATGGGAGGGAGCTGGTCGACTTCGTTTGAGAGGGAAGCTAGGGTAGTAGCAAAGTGGGAGAATGAAAATGCGGTCGATCGGATTCGTTTGAGAGGAAGAACGAAAATTAACTTCATTTTGAAGGGAGAACGAAATTCTGGCCGTATGTGACCACACTCGTACACGTCAAAACCCGTAGCGTTGAGCATTGCAACGCTGCTGCGTGTGGTGCATGAGTTTTCCATTTTTCCGTCAAAATAGGTAGCGTTGCTATTTGTTTTTTACGTTTTTAAAACATCAAGAAATCATTAATTGAACTTGACATTTTTAAAACGTCAAGCATTGTATTTTTAAGGAAAAAATGTACCACCCCTATTTTTAAAATCAATTTTTGACTTTTTTTTTTAAAAAAATTCACCTATTTCTTGACATTTTTTCATAAAAATGTAAAGTATTTAAAACTATAAACGTAAATAAAAGTAGTTTCTCTTGTAGTGTGGAGATATTATTCCTAATTCAATGAATGAAAATACCGTTAATTATTGATCACTATAGTACTACTTTTGTCAAACACCTTGCCTAAAAATTGTTTTTTAAATAAGATTGAAAAAAAGAAATCGTAAAATATGAAAACGATAAAAAAAGAAAATAATCCTGTTGAATTATTTATTGTGGAATAGAGATGTGACACCAAACATATCTTTTAGAAGATGGAAATAATTATGAACCATCATTTCAATAATGAAAACTTTTCAAAAACAATATAAACACACATGATATTCTGTGTTGAAAAAACACCCCAACTATTTCAAAAGGTTAGGAATTAGGAGAAATTTACTTTAGGAATTACATATTCTAATGTTTTCTTTATTATCAACTTATATTAAAATTAGAAAAGACGTATCAATTTTATTTTAAAATTTCAATTTTATCAAATTATGCCTTGATTTAGATGAACCATATTTATCTTAACTTTGGATTATTGTTGCAGTTTTGTTTTTTTTAATTTTAGGATAAACTTTCATTTGAAGAATTTTTTAGAGTTCAGAATTAATTTTTGTTCTCTTAACCTGTTGTAATTTTTAACACGGATTCCATTTTTGGTAATTCACCTATTAATTTGATTAGAAAATAATGTAAAAACCTTCCTAAACTTATTAATTTTAGTAAAACAAAGATTTACACAAAACTAAGTTTGATTAACGTATAAATTAATCATTGAATTACTTTGTTAATAAATTTTAACCCAAAAAAAAAAAGCTTAGTTGAAATGACATTTTTCTCTAAAATTTTATCGATTTCATATTATACATATGTTTTATGATTCAATGAAGAAATAAGATTTTATTTAACAATATTTGAAACAATGATTTATTAAATGGTTAAAATTACCGACTTTTTTTTTAAAGTTAGTACTAAGGTTGCAATACATGTCCAAGCTTGAGATGCAATTTAACAAAATTAAAAATTTAGGGTTTAAATTGATGTTACTTAACGAGTTTAGAAGTCAAAATTGAATTTTGACTTCCCCTCCCAAGACCACATACACAAAGAGTGATATATGGAGCAGTCGCAAATATAACAATTAGACACAAATTATTAGTAGTAGCACAATATATAAGAATATGTAGATATGGAAAAATTTAGATCTAACTCTCCAGAGTCTATACAAATTATATCATTGATAGAAGTCTATTAACGATATAGTTTATCATGGATAGGTTTTGTTATATTTTAATTCTTAAAAAAATGTTACTAATCATAAGCCCTAAAAGTGCTTCTCATTGCAATTACTCTATGTATACATTTTCCTTCCCTTTATTTAAAAAAAGGATTGGTTGTACAAATGAAAATCAGACCCAAATGATAAAAAAAAATGTAGAACAAAGATAAACATATTAGGGACATGACATAAAACTAACGTCAAATATCACTGATAACAGTTATCAATTATAGCTATATAAGTGAATGACTAAAAAGCCCACACGCAACTCACTATTTCACGCGTCTTCTTCCAATTTTCTCAAATTGAAAACTATTACTGATAGTAGCTATCAATGATAGCAACTGATAGTAGCTAAAATAGTAACACTTGAAGTATCATCTTTCAATTTGCTATCAGTTTTCTATTGGGCTTTATGTCCTAAAACTCGTGGTTTGTAAACAATAAACTTATTATGAAATTCAGTAAAGTTGTTATTGAATATATGAATTGTTTATTTCGTTTTAGAACTAAACCAAATAAACTAAAAGATTCATATATGAGTACTTGAACTTTATGTGGATACATAAAAGTGGACCAGGTTTGAGTAAATAGTCAAAATGGTCTATAGTATATAAATAAGGTCGGGTGCCTTATTCTGGTAACACTATCGGATGCAGCCTACTCTGTAGTTGTTACAAGGAGTTTTAAAGTGCTACAGATGAAGTGATCCTAATCCATACATATGATGACATGAAGAGTGGGGCGTCTTGTGCAATGATTTTGCACAAGATCGGACCATGAAATAAATCACTCTTACTTTATAATGTTGTTTAATGTTTAAGACTGACTATTTCACAATGATGACCTATGTAACTTAACTTTAATTCTGAGCTAATTATGAACTCTTGTTTATTTGGGATTATCCTTAAATTTGCATAAGTGAGGGTGCTCAACAACGCTAGCTCAATAAGCCTCCCATTTCAGGGATAAGACCGTGTAGATAGTTGGGGACATAAGGTGCAAGATGGAATTCACTCCTATCTGCTTTCAAGGGTAGTAGAGAGGTTGTTTCCTTAAGTGCTGACTTCGGGTCTTGAACAAAGTGTCCCATCCTCTCATTGGCTCGAGAAAGACTCGATTTGATGATTAGATCACAAACCAATTGTTCATTAGAGGATCAGTAGGACTTGAGGAATAAAAGGT
Organism: Benincasa hispida; assembly: GCF_009727055.1. Taxonomy (NCBI): domain Eukaryota; kingdom Viridiplantae; phylum Streptophyta; class Magnoliopsida; order Cucurbitales; family Cucurbitaceae; genus Benincasa; species Benincasa hispida. Next base: position 15,153,044 of record NC_052358.1, read on the forward strand.
AATCTCGGGGGTAAAACAACTTTTTGACCCAACCGTTATTACGAACAACCTGTGAAGGGTTAACTTACTAATAATGGTTATATCGAGTAGATACAATATATCTACAGTGAGGGAAGTGCAACCACGGGCTTTAGTGGAGTGACCCAGTAGTTAACGAACAGGGATTAATTCAATGTAAAGAGTTTAGCCGATTAATCTTGAATCATTGGAGCCTATGATTTGTAGGTCCACTAGGTCCCCTACTAGCTCACAAACGAATTAGCCTTAGAGTAGTGTGATAAGTTGATTTGAAACGTTCATATTAGAATTAAGGGAATTCATATTTATATGTGATATAATTACACTTTTAATTTTGGAACTAAATGAAATTAGAGAATCGATTAATATTTAAATATGATTTAAATATGAAATTCATTAATAAGGATTCATGAAGGTGAAAAGGTGTTAAATTAATTTAATATTGGATATTAAATTAATTAGAATTGATTAAATTGTTTAATTAATTATTAATTTTATTAGAAAATTTAATTTTTGTAAAATTGATAAAATTTCAATTTTAATTATTAGAATTAAAACTGGAAAGAATTTTGATTTTGAAAATCAAAATTGAAATAAAATGAATTGGAAATTTGGAAAATCTAAAAAGAGTTGGATTTTTCCACTCACTTCTTCAAGCACCTTACTCATACCTCATTACTTTCCACTCAAATTTCTTAAGCATGAGTTGTGACTCATGCAGAAAATTTAGTTTCATGAAAGTCATGCAATATAAAGTTGGAATTTTGAGTGGAATGAGCACGTAATTGTTGTTGAATTCTAAGAAATTGAAGGTTGAAGAAAACTGTTCTTCATAGTGAAATCAGAAAATCTTTCTCCTCCATTTTCCTTAATTCAAGTTTGTTTTGAGTCCCACAACTCAATCTAGGGCACCAAGAGAATAGTAACGAAGACCTTGTGGTGATTCACAGCCAAAGGAAGGGAGGATTGCAGCTGGAGTTCGTGATTTCAAAGGTACTTCAAAGATTAGTGTTGAGACTCTATTTTTAGTTTATGAGCATGCTGAGTTTGAAGCCAAAATTAATGAATTAGAATGCTTAATGATCATATTTTGCTTATGTTGCTAATTGCTTCGTTAATCCAACATTTTTCACGATTATCATTGATACACTTTGATCAATTGAAATCTAACTTGAAATATTAACACCTATGGTGATAAGTGGATATCAATGATAGAATCTTATAAATAGTTATCAACTTCTGAAAGGAAAATATCATCTTTCAAAGATTAACATTTAAAGCTATAAGTGATAGAAGCCTATCAATAAGAGGTCTATAAGTGACTATCTTTGAATCTTGACCTAAGTCGTATCACCAATATCATTAATATCATTCATTTTATTGATATATACCTAAGTCATATCATTGATATATAAATATCACTGATAGCTATGGCTATCATTAATAGCTTCAATCAATGGCTATCACCGATAACTTTTAGCAATGGCAATTGACGATAGAATTTTATCAAATAGAATTGACTTTTATATCATCGATATATGGATATCACATAAGTTCTATCATTGATATCACTTATATCATAGTTATCGGCAATAGCTTCTATCATTGATAACATGCTATCAGGGATAACTTCTGCCATTCATTTTTACCATCAAATAACATGTTATCAGTATCGTTGATAGCTTATATCACTGATAATATACTATTTGTGATAACTTCTAGACATTCCACTTACACTTTAGTTCGAGATTAAACTTTATTAATTAAACTCACTAAGTGGATATTAATCGTGAAAAAAAAAAAAACATCAAAGTTTAAGCTATCAATGATAGAAAATATTAATGGCTAACACTGATGAACTTTCATTATTGACTGTCGATTTTAAAAGATTAACACTCAAAGCTATCAGTGGCTATTATCGAAAATTTTTTATCGTGATTATTAATAATAGACTTTTATCAATTATATCTACCTAAATTCGATATCATTAATACATGAATATGACCGATATCTTCTAAATTCTATCACTAATACCACTAATAATTGTTATTATCAATACACGAATATTACAGTACACAAATACACAAATATTTCAATTTGTACTTTTCATTGTGGATCATCTATGCCACTTTTTAATTTTTATTTCTGATAGACATCATACTTAAAGTTCTATAAAAAGAGGAAAAAAACTATTGGCTTGTTTGATATCATTCACATTTCTCAATTTTTGAGAATAAACTTGTTTAATAACTATTCTCCTTTCTTATTTCAAACTTTTAAGAAATGTTTCTAAAAATGGTGCAAATTTGTGGACTAAAAAATGTAGTTTCTTTAAATTCGTTTTCATTTGCTATTTATATTTAATGTTTTGTTATAATAATCAAACTTGATGATTGACTTGTTGGTGTTAAGTCACTTATGAATTGGATACTTTCAAGTTTTGGGTACGAAACTCAACCTCATAATTCATATGAAAAAAAAAAAGCAAAAATTGGATAAAAGAAGGAAAATTAAAAAGAAAGAAAGAGGATAAGCAAAAATTGGAAAAAGGAACGAAAAAAAAAAAGGGAAAGAAGTAAAAAAAGAAAGAGAAGAAGCATGTGCAAGACGACAAGACAATTGAGGGTAAAATTGGATTATTTTTAAGAGGTAACATATTTTTAGATATTTTTTCCAGTATTCTACTCCCTATTACAAATATCCTTAAAAAAAAACAAAAAAAAAAAAAGAAACTGTGGTTCAAAATGGGCTCCCTTTGATCAGCCGGGCCCAAACGAAGCACATAGCAAAATTGGGCCGAGGGCCCAGCTTTTGAATGAAGCAAGACGGTCCACCCGTCCCGCTTTGCCATTGACGACGAAAGCACCACAAAACAGCCTGTATCCACGGCAACCCACATTATTACGACACGTGTCACAGCCATCTTTGATCTCGTTAAGCATCATTCAACGGTGCAGATCGATTTTCAACTGCGAGTTCGTTTAAAATCCGAATTTCCATTTTGCATCGCTCCATATTTCTTCATTTACATTAATATTTTTTGAACGCAAAGGCGGGCAGCTGAGATCGCAGCCACTTTCTTCCTCACCTTAGCGCGCTTTCGTTCTTCTCAGGTACGATGTGATTTTCTCTGTACATTCTGTTAATTTTCCGAGAAAATTCCTGTAATGTGATGATTATTTGTGACGCTAATCGGCATTATGTTGTTCAGTTGTTGTTGTTGCCGATTTTTAGATTGCCGTTTCGATCATATTGTACGAAGCATCATTGAATGAAACTTCTGTTCTTATTTATTATAATGCCCAAATCCATGCAGTTAACAGATGTTGTCGTTCTTTCTATGTTGATTTTGATCGTATTTGTCTTTATGATGGATGGATTACACGAGCTTTTTCTTTTTATTTGCACTTGGAAATGCAATTAGAAATGTCTTTCCGATGTCATTTAATCATTACAGTTGCATCGATTCAGTTTCATCGTTGTTTTGTTTGCATTTGAGATTCATGATCTGGCATTGGATCACAATGATTTCTCGCACTGATTTTGCGAAATACGCACACTGATTTTGCGAAATACGCATCGAATACCTTCAAGACCGTCTGTCTTGATCCAGCTTTTCTCTATAAATTCACTAAAAATGGTCATCTATGAGATAATTTAATAGATCGAGGATCTTTCTAGACTGATTGATGTCAATATGTACAGAAAATGTTAATTATTTTGTGTTCAACATAGCAGACCACCAATTTTGATGGAAAACGAAATCACGTAGTCTTGATTTTTCTCTCTCTTTCCAAGTATAGTTTATTGTTCTGAATGTTTATATTTAGCCAGTGATCGAAGATGGCAGAAGGGGAGGATATTCAGCCACTTGTCTGCGACAATGGAACAGGAATGGTCAAGGTATGTCTCTTAGATATCTAATAAAACTGTTCTGGAGAACTTCTATTCTGATCTGTATGATGCCTGTCTATTGGGCTTTTCTATTGATATGGTCAATTTTAGGCTGGCTTTGCTGGAGATGATGCTCCAAGGGCCGTGTTTCCTAGTATAGTGGGTCGACCAAGGCATACCGGTGTGATGGTTGGAATGGGGCAAAAAGATGCGTACGTTGGGGATGAAGCTCAGTCGAAACGTGGTATATTAACTTTGAAATATCCCATTGAGCATGGTATAGTGAGCAATTGGGATGATATGGAGAAAATTTGGCATCATACCTTTTACAATGAACTTCGAGTGGCTCCTGAAGAGCACCCTGTCCTACTCACTGAAGCACCTCTGAACCCAAAGGCAAACCGTGAAAAAATGACCCAAATCATGTTCGAAACCTTCAACACTCCTGCCATGTATGTTGCCATTCAGGCTGTTCTTTCCCTCTATGCTAGCGGACGCACAACTGGTGAGCAGATTGACTAGACAATCTTTGATTTCACTTGCCATCTTGTTTTCATGATTAGAACCATAGGTCGCAACTTAGATAAATAATCAAATTGCTACAAAGCCTTAGATAACGATGGCTAACCGTGTTGTGGAGATAAATTAAAAAATAAAACGAGTCCACAAGCTTATAAACAGATAATATGATTATAGCTCTCCTTGCCCTGTTTTTTTGGAAATGGAAATGTATGTCTATTGTTTCATGATTGATATATGTAGCTGCCTTAGCATGAGAAACACAAAAAATATTGTTTGATGTAACCATGCTTATTGCCTGCTCACATACATGCTATATCGACGTGGTTCAAATTTTCTCCAGGTATTGTTCTGGATTCTGGAGACGGTGTCAGTCACACTGTCCCCATTTATGAGGGGTATGCTCTCCCCCATGCTATACTCCGTCTTGACCTTGCTGGCCGTGACCTCACTGATGCCCTTATGAAAATCTTGACTGAACGTGGGTATTCCTTCACCACCACAGCCGAGCGTGAAATTGTGAGGGATATGAAGGAAAAACTAGCATATATTGCCCTTGATTTTGAGCAAGAACTTGAAACTTCCAAGACTGGTTCGTCTGTTGAGAAGAGTTATGAACTGCCTGATGGGCAGGTAATCACAATTGGTGCAGAACGTTTTCGATGTCCTGAAGTTCTTTTCCAGCCTTCAATGATCGGAATGGAAGCTGCAGGCATCCACGAAACAACATATAACTCCATCATGAAATGTGATGTTGATATCAGGAAGGATCTGTATGGAAATATTGTTCTTAGTGGTGGATCAACCATGTTCCCTGGTATTGCTGACAGAATGAGCAAAGAAATAACTGCATTAGCCCCTAGCAGCATGAAAATAAAGGTGGTAGCACCACCTGAAAGAAAGTACAGTGTCTGGATCGGTGGCTCCATTTTGGCCTCCCTCAGCACGTTTCAGCAGGTATATGTAATGTTGAATGTTGATGATGACAATCACTTAGAATGATTGAAAACCCGTTTTAGAGTCCTTTTGAACATGCATCTTAACCATTTAACAATTCCTTGGCAGATTGAACTTTAGTGTAGCTAAACATTTAGACTGGCATTTTATTTTAAGTCCAAAATACTAGTTTTGAAACATGTTTTTCGAGTCATTTTGAACATGACTAAAGTGATCTTATCCACTTAACAATTCCTTGGCAGATTGAACTTTAGAGTAGCCAAACATTTTACACTTGCATTTTATTTTAGGTCCCAACCGTCTCTGCTGTATAATATCATAAGCTTCACATAGTATTGTCTTTGGCTATCATATTAAACCAGTTCAATGTGAATAATTTAAAAATGTGCTGCAGATGTGGATCGCAAAGGCAGAGTATGATGAGTCTGGTCCATCAATTGTGCACAGGAAATGCTTCTGATTTTGCCAGCCAACCTGCAACCAACCAATTTTTTGGGCAGTACAATTGCACTTTGTTTCTATTCCTCGCGTTTCTCTAAATTTTGTCTCTGTTTTTTTTTTTCATACTGCAATTATTAATTTAATAGTGGAAATTGTGTTTAGTTATCGTTTTTTTTAATATTATGTTGTATTGGCAGTTGTTGAGAAATTAAATTCAATCACGTCATTTGATGTTGCTTATCAATGTAGGACCTTTCGACCACTCTACTGTCTTGCAAAAATTATTTAACGAGGCTGCCACAATGTATAACTACTTCATACTAACAGTAATTTGACGAGACACTTCTTTTCATTTGTTCATATAATTTTAATTAAAACCCTAATCAAGGATTTAAACCATTATTTTAGCTTTGAATATAGTTTTGAATCGGAGGTTTTTTCTTTTTTCTTTTTTTTTTTTTTTTCTGTCTTTCTTTTTAACTAAAACTTGAAAAATTAGGTGCAATAATGACATTTTGATGAGAAAATGTCTAATAAGAGTACATTCATATTACAAGATATTTTTTAGGTTTAAATGCTATTTTGGTCTCTGTATTTTTTGTTTTGGTTTATTTTGGTCCCTATAGTTTTAAAATATTAATTTTGATCCACGTACTTTTAACTTTAATTCATTTTAATTCTTCTTCTTTCTAAATATTCATTTTGATCTTTGTATCTTCTGTTTTTGTTATTTTAATGATAGTATACTCATGCTCCACATTAGTTTTAAAAGCATGCTCAGATTACCAACAATAAATAGGATTAGTATGGGAAAATTATTTATTATGGGTTCTCAATTTTCAAAAGAATTTTTTTTTTCTTGTTTTGGAACAGAGATATCTGCATGCAATCCATTGGTTAACGAGTACTAAAATAACGTGTAAAAGCCAAAAAGGATGATTCTCGAATATTCTTCCATTTCTAGTATATTATATTATGCACCCAAATCACGTTATTAGTCAAGTTTTATTTTCTTCCAAACGAATTTAGGGGAAAAAATTATAAATTTAATATTTGAATTCTCGACCTGATGATTAATTATATTTTAGTTGCCAAAGTTACTGACATATAACATGTATTATTAATCATAAGGTATGCAATTTGAATTGTATTTGTATTTGTCTAATGTGTTATTAAAGTTTATGAATATTTATATTTTTCTTTGCATTTTAATATTTTTGTATTTCTTAACTTTTTAAAATTTTTTTTTTGCATATTTGTCAAATACAAGATTGAAAGGTTGGCCTAATGTTTTTATATTTAGTAGGCATGTAAACCTGAACCAAATATATGATCTATTAGAACAAATTTGAAGCTTGCAGAGTCTAATTCATTTCTAAGATATAGAAATATATACAAAACTAAAAGTTTAAGATATACAATTTAGATTAAAAAAACACTTTTAATCCTTTAACTTTCATGAAAACAACAATTTAATTCCTGAATTTTAGTTTGTAACAATTTAATCCCTAAATTTTCAATTGTGTAATAGTTTTATCCTTGGATTTTAAGAAGTACTTTTAAATTCATAATAATTTAGTTTCTTATGTAAATAAATTTATCAAAATTAGATATCAATTTTTATTATTTTATGATGTAAACTTTGTATTTTATAAAAAAATATTAAGTCTCTAATTAGTTTATCGATTTATTTAGACAATAAATCTCATTAGACTCTAACAATAATTTCTACAATAGAGACTAAATTGTTATAAATCTTAAAGTAATTGACTGGACCATTACATACTAAAGTTCATGGACTAAATTGTTACAAAATTGAAAGTTCAGGGACTAAATCGTTACAAACTAAAGTTCATTGACTAAATTATTACTTTTATGAAAATTTATGGACTAAAAGTGATTTTTAACCTACAATTTATAAATAACAAAATTTGAGTGCATCTCAAGGAGTACTCATCTTTGTGCATCATATTCGAATTATATAATATATATATTTTAAAAAAGAATGTAAGTAGAGTTTATTGTCTCACAAACTATGATTGAACAATTAACTGAAATGCATAGAGATGGTGTAACCTATAATATATCTAAAGTATTTTTCGTTTATAAATTTATCACATACAGATTTAAAAATTCGGATAATTTATTTAGTCCCCAAAAGAGAGAGAAAAAAGATTTTTCATTTGCAAATTGCAATTATAATCTACAGTTGGCTATTTTGACTATGGGTTTCCACGATCAATCACAGCCAATTAGAAGAGAGTGATTGTTAATTGTTATTATTATTATTTTAATTAGTTGTTCCCTTAAACCAATAGCAAAGAAATGTGTGGGTTTTTTTCTCTCTTAAAATAATAATAATAATCTGGTAGTTTATGGCAATTTGGGAAGACAAACAATATTTTCTCATTCCATTTCCATTCAATGTCCATCCTCTTGCAATCTCCTTCTTTTATCTCACTTATTATACTCAAATTTTAAATTAGTATTCTCGATCTATTCATCTTTGTATATCTCATTTATTTTTTTAGTATAATTGAGAGTAGGAGAACGAACCACAAACTTCGTGGTTATTAACAGCTGTGCATGACCAGTCCACATCATAGCCCATTCTTAGACTGACAGCCTCTATGATAAGCAAGTGAATGCTAGTATCCAATCGGTTGTTTAAAGTTCTTGTATATCAATCAAGCTATGTTTGGTTTGACGTAGATCTCATTTTAATTACATACAAAAAAATATATAATAAGAAAATTTTATTATATAACAAATTAGGATTAAACAATACAAAAATTGGAATAATCTTAACTTAATAGACACCTAAATATTCTTTTTTAAAATAATAATTAAAAAAAAATATGGCCCTAAAGAAACGAGAAATATAATATAGATTTTGATTCCATAGATTTAGGTGGTACTAACTAATATAATTAACTAATTAAGCTTTCATATATATATATATTATAGGATTATTTTTGGATGGAAAAGATAAACCAAAATATTTACGAATAAAGAATGTTAGTATCTATATTCATGAAGAGTTATACTATTTAAAATAATTTTTTTATATTATATATAATACATGGGATATAGAGGGTTCATATTTCTGTTAAATAAATTTTTTTAATCTTTTAACGCTTTGGACATAACTTCGTGGTAAATCGACATTTTCTTTTTACAAAAGTTTAAATTCTATTATCTCCATTTACCGTACTGAAAACAGTATGTTTATTAATAAATTTTACGTTTATAAATTTAAATCTAGAAATTTGCTATCTGTCAAATATTTCGAATTTTCTAAAATGAGCTGATCTAAACTTGTACTATCCAGAGATAATATGTTTGATTCTCAGTGATATGGTTTAAAAATTTATTTTTTTAAAAAAAATCGAGAATTTGTACAGTACGCTGTTACCTAATAACTGCACTGTTATAGTTTCTTACAACTTTGTTATGGGTTTGATTGGAAGACCTGCAAAGCTGCAACAATAATGGAGGAGAGAAGAAAGATATACTTCAGTAGCCATTTTCCCCCTTCTATGCTTGTCAAAATCAAATGGGGTTGGGCTTATTACATCTACATTCCCATCAAAATCACTCACAGACCCATAATAAACAGATTCTTGCTGCAACTTTGCAGCAAAGGGACAAGAAGAAGAAGAATCTGCAATGGCCAAGGAAGTTTATAGTCGATCATGGCTGGCTGGTTTGGTTTTATTTTAACAGGAAAACAGAGATGAATTGAAAAGAGCAAAATTCTAATAGTTGGGTCGATTTCAAGTCAGCACAAAAGTCAAGGCTTGTTTGGAATAAAGCAGCACAAAGGGAATTATTCCCCCATTGACACTCGAGAGAGAGAAGAAAAATCTCAGTCTTAGGCGTTTCAGAGAAAGAATGCGCCACATGCCTTTCCCTTTTGCTCTGTTTTCGGCTCTGGGTTCTGTTTCGAGTTAATGGAGCTCTTGAATCCTCCATATCCTCCTCATTTCTCTCCTTCTCTAAACGCCCTTCATGACTTTTATTCCTCTTCCACTTTGCTTCCTCCGATGCTGAACCCTCGTTTGCGTGGTGTTGTCGAAGAAGCTTCTGGCGGCGACGGTGGTGATTTTGTTTATGTGGCTGTTGGGAAATCAGTTGAGAAGTCTACGAGTTTGCTTCGGTGGACTTTCCGTTGTTTTCGTGATAAAGAAATTCGGCTCCTCCATGTTCATCAGCTTTCTTCTGTCATACCCACGCTACGTGAGTTTCTTCTTTATTGATTCTGTGTTAATGGTGGGATTTTTGTTTTTTTTTTCCTTCTAAACTTGCAAATCCCAGATCGAAATTGTTGCGCAATTGCCCGTTTCTTTATTGTTTAGATACTAATTTTGTGTTTGAGATTTGAAATTCTCTGTTCCTTTACTCTAGGATTGCCATTGTATAACCTTCGTGCGTTCTTCTCAACGCAGTCGGGAAACTACCTGCAAGCCAGGCGAATACGGATGTGGTGGCTGCATATAGGAAGAAGGAGTGGGAACAAACATCTCAGCTTCTTGAAAATTACTTGCGTTTCTGCCATAGAGCCAAGGTCTGATTTATGTGTTTTGGTTTTATTTTATGTGGAATTGTGAAGCTTGTGTTATTGAACCGACGAAGGACTTGTAGTTGTTAAATATTAGTTCTTAGGAATGCCTGAATCTTAAGCTCTTAAGTTTCTCTCTCTCTCTCTTGATGCTCTCCAGCAACTAGCCTTTGTGTTTTTTACAAAACATAACATCCTAACTTCCCATAATCTATATGTACATATGGTTTATTGGAAGATATCAATCATATTAGTGCTTTTTATTTCTTCCTACAATGAAATTTCTTTTCCAATGTCTGTGAAAATGATTGGGTTCAAATATCAGGGTAGCTACCTATTCCAGATATTAAAATCTTGTCAGTTTTCCAAGGAGCAAATATTATCGGGTCAAGTTGTTGTTTAGTAAGATTAGTTACTTTGTTGCCCAGGTAGATTAGTTGCACCTAAGTTGGCTTGTGTTAGAAAAAAAAAAACCCTCATGAAATCCTACTTTCATCCATCGTAGATGCATAGTTTTTGAGTTAAACAAATGTTCTAATTGTATGCTCCAAAAGGTGGATACCGTGCCTCGATTTTGGTTGTGCGAATTCCCATTTTGATGAAATCATCTTTCCTTTTGTCTTGATGTGCAAGGGTATTACTTGTTGAGTAACAGATCATTTTGAGATGTAAGAAAATAGGATGTGTTTCTACAAAACCTGAAATTCTGTCCTTAGTATCTCCAACTGACACAGCACAGCTACACCAAATAAATTGGCCTCATGGAATAAATTTACTTCTGTTCTCATTTATTATTTGCTGGGTTAGCTCATGTGGAGGTTACATTTACAGGTCAAAGCCGGTATTGTTATAATGGAAGCTGAACAAGTTCAGATAGGGATTGTAGATTTGGTTAACAAATACAGAGTTAGGAAGCTTATCATGGGGACTATGGCTGATAGGTAAGTTGTGGATTGATCATTTTACATGTGAACTTCAATAAGATGCTACTGTTAGTGTTATTTATTACCAATAAGGTAATTACGTTACCCTGTACGATATTTGTCATTCTAATTGCTTTGGATTACCATACATTTTCACCGGCTGTTGTATCCATGTAGATATAGACATATAAGAACAAAACAATATAACTTTGTTGTTGCAAGAGAATAAGATGGATCTCTTACATCTGGTTGATGTTACCCGATTCTTCCATTTTATTTATTTATTTATTTTTTTCAGAATTCATACAACAATGCACAAGATTATCTGTTCTTCATTTAATGTTTAATGCAGTTGTGTGAGAATGAAAGTAAAGAAGAGCTCTAGTAAAGCAGATTATGCTGCTAGAAATATCCCTTTGCCATGTGAGATATGGTTTATCAACAAAGGGAACCATGTATGGACCAGAGAAGCTGTTGAAGGCTCATGTTCTGCTTCATCATTGGTGCTGCCCGAGCTGGGTATCACAGAAATTTTTCGGGCTCAGTCATCTCTAGATGATAACAGCCACTCATTCAACCAGCAATGTTCTCAGTCTAGCTCTGCTAATGGTATAATTGAAGGCTTCAATTGCATTGATACGGAACCCCTTCATGTAGAAGGTGTTATGTTGAGTTCTTCGGATATGCATATACATTTACCCCCTTTGCAGATTTCTTCCAGTTCAGCAAGTACGAGCTCTGATTCAGGATATTCATCAGTTGAAGGGAGGGAGCCATCAGGCTCTGATTCAAAGGTTGAGGAAAGGGGTTTAAATGGTGAACTTAAAGATGCCATTAGAGAAGCAGAGGCGTCAAGGAATGAAGCAATTGCGGTGCATTTAATATGTAGAAAGATGGAACAAGAAGCTGCAGAATCCATAAAGAAAGTAAGCATAATTATCACGTGTTGTGTGTGCGAACTAATTTTTTTGGATGCTCTGTCATAAGATTCTTGTGGACTAAGTTGACATTTTATTGTCTATGAATTATGAATAATCAACTTCACTAGACACTAGGCCTTACATTTCTTTTTGTCGACTGAAACCAGTTCACCTTTTCAGCTTATTGATGTGATTGCATTGGAAAATGGAAATAGAGAGTTGAATTCTGACAGAAATTTTCTTAGTTCTAGGTGATTGGAGTTATATCTATTTAACTGTTTTCGTCTCAAAAGAGGAAAAGAATGGGAATGCCGCCATCCGTATTCATGTTTATGGTGATTGCAATTTAAGACAAGGGGTTTTAAGTTGCTTGATATTATTCCATTTTGGGTTCCCACTCACAGCAACATAGATTGTTTATACCCTTGATAGTTCTTCAACTTAATGGCATAATTTGTACAGTTTTCATAAAGGAATGTGTTTGTTCGATATTAATTAAGCTTGAGATCTTTATGATAAAATCCAAATATATTGCAATATAAACGGTAACATAATTACAAACGAAACCAAGTAATTCGAGGTACTTGGCCCTCCCCTCTTGAGATCTCTCTCAAGCTCTAATTCACTCACCACAATATTGCCTATTTCTTCATCCCTATAAACGGTAACAAAACTAGAAGATAAACCAAGTAATTTAAGGTATTTGGACCCTTTCCTCTTGAGATCTCTCTTAAGCCTAATTCACACACCACAAAATTGACTATCTTCTTCATTCTCCTCCTCCCCCTCTATTTATAACCAACAAGTATAAAAAAACTTTCTAACTAATTACTAATATGCCCTCCACCCTAATACCATTTCTACCACTTTAGTTGCACGTTGAGTAATAGTTTTATGCACAAATATTTGCATTTATAAACTGGTGAATATTTTGTTACTCTTTCAATCTAAAATAATCTTTTGTTTACTTTTAGTTCAAGGTCTTCAAATGTGTCAATGAACGTGAAATTGATCGTAGGAGAGAGACTGAGGAAGTGCTGAGGACTATTATGGAAAAGAAGAAAACTCTCTCAGAAGAAAGAACTGAAATACGTGAGGAGCTAGAGAGGACCATAAAAACTCTTGCTTTTCTTGACAGTCAGGTTCGGGAAGTAAATCAAAAGGATGAAGAGGCCACTGCTGAACTCAAAAATATACAAGCATCAATTGCAGCTCTCAAGAAGGAAAAGCAGGCAATACAAAGCCAAAAGATGAATGCTCTGAATTGGCTGTCCCAATGGAAAAGTCAGGAGGCTGCATTGGAAAATTACAACGGATCAATGGGATTTGTGGAGAACCAAACTCAGCTGACTGAATTTACATTCTTGGAACTACAGATGGCCACATGTGATTTTTCTGAAAGCTTCAAGATTGCTCAGGGAGGATATGGTTGTCTTTACAAGGGTGAAATGTTGGGTATGACAGTTGCCATAAGGAAGTTGCATCCACATTATATAATAGGCCCGGCCGAGTTTCGAGAAGAGGTCAGTCTTCTAAACCTGATCCTGATATTAAACAGCCCAATTTTCTTTTTGTTGTTGAGCATATTAGTTATTTCATTGTTATTAATAAGGAATCCTTGAGTACCTACAAGGTCAATGGAAAATATAATTCATTTACCTTTATCTTCTCAAGATCTTGGTAACAAGAAACATCGTATTTCCTGAACTGCAATTTATAAATATTATGTGGATATGTTGATGTATGTCTTTCAGCATCTTCATGAATAAAGTCTTGATGGTTAAATTTTCATATAGAAATATTGTGGTAAACTGTTGGTGGCTTACCTAAGCATTAATTTATATTTTCACTAATAATTGAATGGAATTCTATTAAAGAAAATTTTGAATTCCTACTCGATATTTGCAACGCATTCTCAATGCAAACAAAGTTTGTTATTTACTCTTGCTTTGACTTGATTTCAATGCGTTGCTTGTGTTTGATGCTGATGATTGAAAGTAGCCTTTTTCTACTGGCTTGCAGGTTGAAGTATTGGGTAAACTGCAGCACCCTCATTTAGTGACTTTGCTTGGTGTATGCACAGAAGCCTGGTCCCTGGTATATGAGTACTTACCCCATGGGAACCTCCAAAGTCACCTTTTTCGAAAAGGCAACACTCCTCCATTGACATGGAAGACTCGGGCACGAATAATTGCCGAAATCGGAAGTGCCCTTTGCTTCTTGCATTCTTCAAAGCCTGAAAAGATTGTCCATGGGAATCTGAAGCCTGAAAACATCCTTTTAGATTCTGAATTCATCTCCAAGATCTGTGATTTTGGTATTTATAGGATGGTATCTGAAGAAACACTATACTGCCCAAGTTTTAGGCAGAGCACTGAACCAAAGGGTGCCTTTTCACATACAGATCCAGAGTGTCAACGAGATGGAGTTCTGACTCCCAAGTCTGACATTTACTCCTTTGGGCTGATCATTTTGCAGTTGCTCACTGGAAAGCCAATAGTTGGATTAGTAAGTGAGCTGCGTAAGGCCATTTCATTTGGTCAACTCAAGTCGGTTTTAGACTTGTCTGCTGGAGAGTGGCCTATAGATGTTGCAAGGAGGTTAATAGACATTGGTCTACAATGTTGTGAACTGAAGGGCAGTGATCGACCTGACCTGACACCTACTCTTGTGAGAGAATTAAAACAACTGCAAATCTCTGAAGAGAGGCCTGTGCCATCTTATTTCTTGTGCCCCATTCTTCAGGTGAGTGGCTTATTTGTCTTTTTTTCTTCCTTTTTTTTTTTTTTCCAAACGCTCATGTTTTACCAGTGATTGGAAGAAAGTTGTTTAATGGAGATGGTACTTTTGAGACCGACTTGTTTAAGCTTGTGATGGAGAGTACTGAAATATGACTTGATAATTCTGAAGTAATTTGAGTTAGTAAAAAATGTAAATGTGAGATATATATTGGACATAGTATGGCATCTACCATTTTCTTAGTTCTTGCTGTTATAATATGGTTATTGTTTGTGATGCGAAGTGGCATTTCCAAATTCATTTTAAAATGGTTTTGAAATTGTGTTTGAATCTCTTATGAACAAATATCGTGCCTTTTATGGGTTGGATTAATACACTGAATTTGTTTCAGGAGATCATGCAAGATCCTCAAGTGGCCGCAGATGGCTTTTCTTACGAGGGAGAAGCAATACGTGAATGGTTAAACAATGGTAGAGAAACTTCTCCGATGACGAATTTGAAACTCAGTCACCCGCATCTCACTCCAAATCATGTTGTGCGTCTCGCCATTCAAGATTGGCTTTGCAGAGTTTGAAATTTTCATTTATCTAACAATTATGATCTAATTGTCGTATAATATGTTGTTAATATTAGTATCACGTGTCTAATATTCCAAAGCTAGCCTTCTTCAATGTAGATACTTGAAATTTTTCAGAAATAAAAATATATCATTGCTCTAGTTTCTCCTCTAAATTCTCGAAAAGCATATTGAAACTCAGTTGTCTTAACATAACTTGGAATAAACATTCCAAATTCTAGGAAGCCAAAAATTAAGGTTCATTTCTAAAAGGGACAAAATTAACTATTTTAGCTAGTAACAACGTTACTCTTAACTTTCACGAATCGATTGATGTGATTTTATGTTCAGAATTTTCACAAGTACATAAATTTGAACCTATCATCCATACAAATAAAGTAGACATTAATGTTTAACCACGTGAGCTATGTTTATGTCAACTAATTCCGTTCTTTGGTTCGTCCTATAAATTTGAAATTTAAATATCAACCTTACACCAAAAGACTACTACTTGCCAACCATATTCTTAAACTTGAAACAAGACTCAAATAAGAAAGAATCCAAAGGGAAGAAAGATGGTGAAGGGGTGTCCTACAGCTGAGGTATGAAGGAATAGGCCATTGGGTACTGAATCTTCTTTATGTCAAAATTTAATGTCCCAAAGGAGGGTCTGCCCTTCTTCACTTCACTTCACTTCATCTTCCCAACTGATTTTTTTCTTCTTTTTTTTTTTCTTTTTTTTTTGCATTTACTGTTGAAATTCCAAAGTAGATAGCAGTTGGAAGAAAAGAATTATAACTTAATTTATTTCCTATTTCAATCCCACCTTATATTCTTCTTTTGCCACGTGTCCTTTTGTTACTTTAGTTTTTGTCTAAATGGGACCCACTATTTGGCTTTGTCTAAGTTTTAATTGGTGTGTCTTTACTCCTTTTTTCTGGTCAACTTTCTCTTATTTATTACTCCAACCATATGAAACATGAAATGTCTAACCATTAAATAAGTCAGTTGAGCTAATTTACTCTCTTCTTTTTTAGGGAGATATTATTAAATTCCATTGCAAAATTTCAAATTTGCAACTACTATGGTTGAAATGCAAATGAATTTATGGAATATATTTTTATATATCCTACTAATTTTCTCTTGTATCAAATAAAAGAGGGGAGATTTTCAAAAATAGAAAAACAACGAAAATTATTTATAAGAAATAACAAAATTTAATCTTTTTTTATAGAAACTGACAAAGGCTGATAGAAATCTATCATTAATACTCTAGTGATAGAACTAATACAAGTCTATCACGGATAAATGTTTATAAAAATCTATCAACGTTTATCAGCGTTTTTTTTTTTTACTATTTTTGTAATTTTTTTTATATCTGTGAGTGTTCAGACCAGTTTACACATATCTCGACTAATCTCACGACTTTCTACTTAGGAATTGCTATTTTTAAAAAAATAATAATAATTTAACATTTTTTCTATTTGTGAAAAAATTCCTAAAAGAAGTGTATATTCATAATAAAGATAGAAAAAAAGATACAATTACTATGGACGATCCTGCAATATGCAGTTTATTATAGATTTTCCGTCCAATTTTTTTTTTTTTTTTTTTTTTTTACCTTTACAATAAAAAAAATACAGACAGACAGGAAAGAGAAGAGAGGAGCGACATCATTGTTTAGCAACAAATAACAATTATTAAAGCCCCATTGGTAACCATTTTATTTTTTGTTTTTGTTTTTGAAAATTAAACCTATATCATCTACATTTCTTACCAAGATTTGCATATTTTTTAAGTACAATAATTGAATTTTTAGCCAAATTCCAAAAACAAAAATAACTTTTTAAAAGCTACTTTTTTTTAGTTCTCAAAACATGGCTGGTGAAAAATAGATAATAAAGTAAGAAATTTGGAGGTGAAAGTAATGTGTATAGACTTAATTTTCAAAAACAAAATAGTTACCGAATGATGCCAGATAAATTACAAATTTTCCTTCCTTGACAGTTTTTATTTTTCTTTTTTTTCTTTTTTATTAAAAAGAACAAGCTTTTACACTTTACATCTCCTTGCCACCTCCTTGTAAACTGCAGAATTAAGTTCTTGAGGCAATTCTAAGAACTTTAATCACTGTATCTTACAATGGTGATAAGGGAAAAAGAGAAAAATTAACATAAAGAAAAAAAGCCTGACCTTTTACTGAGTTCTTCTCTATATCATCTACCTGCTTCTTTCTACTATTTTATACACAAGATCTCCATATCCTTCCTTCTAATGAAATTACAATGATCGACACATCGTCATGATACTTCCTCCGGTCGCCCTGCGGTATTTCAAGTAACTCATGGAAATCCATACCTGTATATCATGATCATAACTGAGTTAATAAGCCTTCTGAATAGATCGGTATTCTTATTTCGGTAAGGTGAGAAAAGAGAAGGCTTTTAGGATGGCGATGGTTCGTACCAGCTCTCTTTGCAGCCCGAAACAGCAGTAATTCAACCAGATGTTGAGCCGGGTCTCCTTCAGGTTGCAATGAGATGAAAAGTTCGACTTCAGAAACAGCTTCTTCGTTTGTGAAGTACTGGTAGAGTCCATCAGATGATAGTATCAAAAATCTGTCTTTTGGTCCCAATCTATGGTGGTGGAGAGATGGTAAACAATTGATGTATGGCGATTTCCCGACGTAGTCGATTCTGAACATTTCCAACAACGCATTGTTCCATTTAGGCTGCAGGTTAGAACAAAAATTATCTATGTTAATGACCGTAATCTCATATCAGAAAATGCATAAGTCGTATAACTTCGTATTGATCCAGTTCACAGTCCATATGGCAAACAGCTAATTCATTTAACAAACATAAACAAAAATGATGGTGGTAACTCTAATGAGTATTATCAATTTGAAAGATGAAAGGTCGAGAAAAGAACGGTAGCAAGTCGATTGATTGTGCATTCGACATTGCATTGGAAAGATGAACATTTGAGTATAGTATGAAGCCATCAATGCAGCTAGTTGCTTCAAAAGAACAATCCACACAAGAGCAAGACATTGTATTTTAAAGAGATTACGAACCTGTTTGAGGAAACCAGCACCGAATGCCCGAGTAACCTTCAACGAGCCTTTGACACGGTCGTTCATCACGGCACCAGCATCATCAGGGTGTTCGTTTTTTATTCTCTGGACTTCCTGAATTACAAATCATAACAAGAATTAAATCAAGCAACAACAATATATCATATAACCAAGCATCGTTTAAAGACAGTCGAATTACCTCATCAACA
This sequence comes from Benincasa hispida, assembly GCF_009727055.1. Classification (NCBI taxonomy): domain Eukaryota; kingdom Viridiplantae; phylum Streptophyta; class Magnoliopsida; order Cucurbitales; family Cucurbitaceae; genus Benincasa; species Benincasa hispida. Next base: position 15,171,857 of record NC_052358.1, read on the forward strand.
CTGGTACTATGATCCATGGAAAGCTGAAAAGCAGTAAGGTTAGCAGATGTAAATGCTCTATCCCCATCTAATGCTTCAATGTCATGAACTGGCTCTTCATTAATCCTCTCCAAGTCTTGTCGAATCTTCCCGAGCCAATAATCGGGCTCCGCTTTCTGTGCTAAAACAGCTCGGCTATCACCAACATTCATCACATAAACATCATCTCCTTTCATAAGCATCACAAGCACACAAGAACCCATCAAAGCCAGTTCAGGATTTTCATCAAGCATCTTGTCTGCGATATCCAAATAGGCCTCCTCTGTTTTCTTCAATGCCTGAGACAGAGCTTTGAGAACATCGGAATGATTAATCGACCTCGAACCATTCGATCCCGATCGATTCAACTGCTCCTTTAACCTCCGATCGAGTTCTAATCTTTCCCGGTCCCATTCGCACTTCCACCACCGTTGATTATCCTCCCACTTCTCAGCAGCTCCTCTAAACTTTCCTCTTAAATTCTTACCTTTTCTTTTCCTAGAATTCAATCCAGAATTCCCATCTCCACTGACACAAGGATGATTCTCTTGTTCTACACACTGAGAACAAGCATCACTCACTCGATTCCTCTCCAAATCTCTTGTTTCTGAACATGGATTCTCATAACGAACAGGGGAAGTTGCCGGAGCGGCAACACCGGCGGAATTGAGCTTTTCATCCCATAACAAACCTTTAAGTTCCTTATGAACAGAGGAATATAAATTGGACAAGAGATAATCAGGAGCATCAGGACCGTTAAATCCATCATAAATCCCAACGAAAACCCACCCATGTTCTTCAGAAACCACAACATGAACTCGATCTTCCCCTGCTTTTCCTTGAGCCCACTGCAGATTTTGGCTCTCCATTGAATCATCATCCTCCAAACTCCCTTCGCTGCTGAAATTCAAACTACTCACAGTCAAATTCTCATTATGCGTCTCGGGCAAGACGATCCAATCGGGTTCTTTAACCGCTTTAATCGGAGCCACAATGGAATTTTGCCCTCGATGAAGCGATTTCGAAATTGCGGTTCTCAGAATTCGAATTAACCGGCTTTTTCTTGATCTAGATCTGGAATTAAACCCACCACCATGAGAAAAACTCCTCTGAAATTCAGTGGATGTAGAATTATCAAGAGGACCCGAAAAAATCCCCCGATCCAGTGGACCCGACATAAACCCTCGCTCAATTGGACCCGATAAAAACCCTCTTTCCAAAGGCCCAGAACAGGGGATTCCATTGAAATTCCCCGAAATCGGACCCGAATTTATCATGCTTCTAGGGATCGGCTGCAAAGGGATTGAAGCGAAAGAAGTTGAACTCTCAAAAGCCGCTGCTCGATCAATGCTATTGTACGAATACAGATCAACAAGAGCCGTAGAAAGAGGAGTTGATGTATTTGCACTAACAGAGGCGCCGGAGATTGATCGGAAAGTGGTGGTTTCTTCAGAATGAACTTTTGATGACGAAAGTCTCAAGGGATCCGGCCGGACATAGCAAAACGAGTGCCCCAGCCCTTCATCTAATGGATTTGTTAACAGAACGGAAATATCGGGCCGCCGCCTACCGTCGTTGATTCCGGTGAAGCAAACGCCGAGCTTCCCAATCCCGTTACCCATCGGGATTTTTATTGGAAAAAAAAAATTGGAACTTGATAAACAAAATTGAAAATTTTTGGTTTATTTGAGTAACCCAAACAGCTAATGAAATGGGTTTTTCATAGTGTAGAGAGAGAAAGGGGAATGAATGAAAGAAAGAGGTGGAGAAGAAAGGGAAGACGAGTGGAAGATGAAGAAGAAGACGAGGCGGAAAGAGAAAGAGAGACAAAGGCGTTGACTTTTCACTAGCGATTGTTTGAAATAAGAAAAACGCCGTCTTGGTTTCAAATCTGAAAAAAAATAATAATAATAATAAAATGACAATTTTTTTAAAAAAAAATAATAATAAAAGAAAATAAGTATGTATTTCCTTATTTTCCGTAGGGTGGAGGCGTTGACTAAGGTTGGAAGTTTTACTCGGACTCAAATATAGACGTCTTTTCTTTAGTTTAGAGTTAAGAAATAAAATAAAATTTTAGTTAAAATATCATTTTTGTCATACTTTAGGATCCATTTCAATTGGTCACATACTTTCAACAATCCTTGAATTCAGTCTTTCTACTCTCGATAAATCTTAAATTCAAAGTTTTAAAGTTGATTTTTTAATCTAAATTAGTTAAATAATAATTATAATTTGGAGGCGTTGTATTTGGTCTTTGGTAGTTATCAATTTTTTTATTAAAAAAAACAAAAATAGATACATTTAGTCCCCAATTTATCTTAAATGTTCATTTTTAGTCTCGGGTTGATAAGAATATGTTTTACATGCCCCTAGCGTAATTTTTTTATTATAGGAATTTTTTAAAAAACATATCTTTCCTCTATACAAAAAAAAAAAAAAAAAATTGTAATTTAAAATGTCATATAATGGTTTATTATAATAATAAAATCACTTCAAGTTTTTTTTTTAACATATACTCACGTATTTAGGGACTATAAAGTTATATTTTGAAAATTTGAAAACCAAACACGCTTATTCTTAAAAATTGGAGGATCAAATATATGTATTTTAGAAACTTAGAGATCACATTCATCCATTTTTTCAAACTTAGTTAATGAAAATGTGGGTTTCTCTTATAATTTTCATGCAATAAGGATACGAATATGTTTTCACCATTTACGAATAAAGTTAATCAAAATTTCTTTTTTAGATATCAACCATGAATTATTACAACGATTCATTTTTTTTTTGGGAAAAACGTCTTTTTGGTACCTAGGTTTTGTCTAGTTTCTATTTAGTATGTAGTCTTCAAAATGTTACACATTAAATTTTTAAGATTCAGTTTGGTTTCAATTTAGTTTATAAGTTTCAAAATGTTACAATTTTACATTTGATATTTGAGTTTTAGTCCCTATGTTTCAAAATCTGTATTTTTAACATGGATTGTTCACTAAAAACTATTTTTTTTGTCTCTATGTTAATTTATGTTAATAAATTAAATAATCACTAAAAGAATTATAACTAATTGTTATTACATTTAAAATTTCATTTGATAATTATTTTAAATTAATTAATAAAATTTGACGTCAATAATTGAAAATTAGTATTTAATAAAAAATTAATATTAAAAATGTAAGATCTTGAAGCCTAAAGACCGAATTGAAAAAAAAATCTCAAATCTCATTAATAAAATTATAGCATTTTAAAACTCGAGAACTAAATTAAAATAAATTTCAAAACTTAAAGAACGATATGTATAATATTTTAAAATATGGAAACTAAACTTAAAACTTAGATACCAAAGATATTTTATTTCATAATTTTTAATATTTATTAAAAATTGAGAATCGACCTTGATGAATTTAACCAAAATAATATAAACTTAAATTTTTTTAAAAAAAAAATCGTTAAACATTAATCTTGAGGAGGATGGGGACAAATCTTATTTTCTCACGCGCGGGTGAAGTGGGCCCGGTTTCCAAAAATCGACGTTCCGAGTTTAATCAGCGGAAAACGTTTTGCACGCGTATAAATCGGCGAGTTGGATGAGCTGGAAATTAAGATAAAAATTAAAACATAAATACAAAAGTCAAATGGCAAAAATGTAAACAATATTTGCATGGGAAACCGCGTCCAGTCACCGTTGGATCATACGCAATGGTTGATGAAAATCATGGTTGACTGACACCTGGCAATTTCCCATAGCTTTGTTGACGTTTCTCGACTGATCTTTCCACTCTCTCCCGCAGCTAAATTTGACTTTTTTTCTCTGCATAAAAGTAAATTAATTCCTCTTATAAAATTGTTTATATATATATATATATATATATATATATAAAGAGGGTTTATTTATTTATTTTGGAGTGCGTTGGGTTGGTTATTTATTGAATTTGGTGTGGTGGAGTGGTTGCTGGTTAGTAATTGCGTTGCATTTACTACAATTTGAGAGTATTAGGTAGCCTTGACTTAGCATTTCTCTCTTTTTCTTTTTTCTTTTTTTTGTATACTATTTTTTTCATTTACTTTGAGTTTAAATCGTTTTTTTTTTGTGGTTGAATTTTGAAATTTATTTTATTTTTATTCCTAAATTTTTAAGAACGCCAATTTTAACTTCTAAAGTTTTGAAAAGTGATTATTTTAGTCGTGATAAGATCATGTTAACTCTTTAGAGATAAAATATAATTAAGGATAAAATTGCATCTAGTATTGATTGAACAAAATAAATGTGAAATAAGATATCAACGACCAACGTACTAAAATAAAGAACAACTAAAATCTTGAACGTAAAATAACTTCAAATCTCATACAGAAAATTGTTTTACCACCTTATTCAAAATTGAAACTTTAGATTTTTAGCTTTGTCAACTTATTTGACAACTTAATCATAAATAAAATGTATGTCATCTCATCATTAGATTGAAGAGTTAGCAAAATCCAAATATTATAGACTAAAATAAATACTTTTTAAAAGTTTAGATACTAAATTTGACGTTTTTAAAAGACTAAATACCATTAAGATTCAGATTTCAAAGACAAAATGAGATTCAAACATTTATTTTTCTATGCTTTATTTTTTCCCCTAATTTTATTTTCAACTTTTACGCTTTCATATATTATATTTATACATTTGTAATAATAATAATTAAAAAAAAAAACATTATTCAACTGACATAATATTTATCTTACCAACTTAAGATATGTAAATTTTAATTTTAATTATAATTTGGTTCATAAACTTTGAAATTACATTTTAAATATTGAATTTTAAAAAAAATCATTATATATTATTATTCCCTTTTTAATTTTGATTTTGATAAGTAGTTGATATTAATATCGAGATTAGAATGTTGAAATGTTAGCAAATATATAAAAATAAACAAATAAAATAAAGGAATAAAAAGAAGAAGAAAGAATCAATGTAGCATATGTGCATAATATGTCTTAAAACATTCTTTTTGTGCATGTTTCCTGTTATATATATATATTCTAAAAGCTGGTCTCCTTGTGCTATACCATGCCAAAATATATAAGTTATTAGCCTAGTTACGTTAAACTAACAATTAAGTAACAAGATAAACAACATAGACTTGCTAATTCGAGTATAGTATAGAGGATAACGTATAAATTAACGTTTTTAAAATTAAGCTATTTTGTAATTGGATTATATATATATTTCTTATAATTAAAATTAAATTTTTTTATAAATTTGGACTCTATTTGATTTGTTTTTAATTTTATGTTTTTTAAATTTATGTTTGCTTTCAATCAATTTTCTAGTTATGGCTGAACAATACTTAAATAAACATTTGAGCGCTTAGCTAAATTTTAAAAGAAAAAAACAAGTTACTAGAAACTAGTCTTAGTTATTAAATTTTGACTTGAATTCTTAAAATATTTGTAGAAAGTAGATAATAGATATAGAAACTTATGGGCAAAAATATTGTTTATAAACTTAAATTAAAAAAAAAAAAAACAATTGATTTTAAATGGAACCTCGACGATTAAATTAATACATACATTAAAAAAAAAAAAAAAAAAAAGGTACGCGTAACATGAACCCATTTTTAAACTGCTTATATCCCTATGATATGATATCAAATCAAGAAATAATAAAAAAGTTGGTATTATTACATTTTTTTTAAGGAAAAAACTAAGATAAATGTCAATTTATATCCTTAAATTTTAAAAGTTGTATCGATTTAAATCATACACTAATTATTGTATCAATTTAAATCGTGAACTATGTTGGTCGTATTAATTTAAACCCAAATTAATAATTGTATCGATCTAAACTATTAACTTTTATAAACGTATCAATTTACACCTTAATTTAGATTTAGTTTAAGGAATATCATGTAAAACATTTAATTTCTTTTTTATGAAAATAATAAATTGTCATAAGTGAATCGATATATAACCTTTATTAGGATTATATTTGAAAATCGTCAATACATAAATTATTATACATGTATAGAATTTTATAAATGTGAATTCAACATAATTGACTATTATAATTCGAAAGAACAATTTTCAAATAAATATCAATCGAGAGCCTAAATTTATTTGATTATGTAAATTTAGAAATTTATCTGATAAAATTACAGATATTACATAATGTTTATCTAGATAAAACATAATGGATGATGTAAATCGATACAATAATAAAATTTTAAAATTTAAATTAATATAATTATTAATTTAAAGTTTAAATGGATACAATTCTAAAATTCAGAACTACAATTTGACCTTTATAATATATATATATATATTATTACTCATCCATTCCTAATCTAACTTCACGTTTTTCTTCGTTGAATCACTCTGTAAAAAGAAAATTAAATTTCAACTCGGTGTGAAATGACTAGATTAAAAAAAGTCCAATGGTTTTAATATTCAAAACTTCAGAACTTCAAACTTATTTACCAATCAATTAATCAATTAATTATTAAAAAAAAGAAAAATGAAAAAACGAAAACCTCTCTAAATTTCAACTCTATTGAAAATTCCTCATTTCGAAGGCAAAGTCAAATTGTTAATTTCGCCGAGAAAAATTCCCGTTACAATTTTTTTCCCTCATACAAATTTAGTCAATATATTGGACCCATTTTTTTCATTTTTTTTTTAAAAAAAGAAAAATAATTGTCAATTCAAGTTGCATAAAATTGGTATTTGTGGAAGGTCAATTGGGAGTTAAATCAATTAATATAAAATGACCCATAAGGTAAAGGATCCTATACTCTCTCCACTTCCAGTTCATATCGCTAACATTGATGCCCATACACGTGTACCAATGGTAACCATCCACGTGGAAAATGAGACCATTATGTGGAGTATCGTGAGACAAAGCCAAATGGTTTTTAGGTACACGATGACACCCATCACCACCCAAACTGCAAAATTCTATTATTAAAATAAAATAAATCTGATGTAATTTAATCCAATATTACAATGGATTTTTTTTTAAAAATCCAAGTTTAGGGGGTGGAAAATTAGAATTAAAAGCTTGAATTAGTCAAATATGGGAATTAAAAGAAATGCTTAATGTCCACTTTGCATATAATGATATCCCGTGATGAAAATAATAATAATAATAAAATCAAAGTCATAATGATTTCAAATATTGCAAGTGGGGAAAGCTTACGAAACCACCATCTCCACAAACTTCCCCCCTTTCATTTCGTATCCCTTGTCTTCTTCATCCACACCTTTATTTTATTTATTTAATAATTTCAATTTGATATTTTATTAACATATATTAATCGACTCACCTTTTTCATTTTTGTATAATATCAATTAGACTATATCTCCAGTAAATCGTTCACATATATTATTTAATAGTTTGTTTTATTGATATTATTTTCACCAAAAAAAAAAAGAAAAAAGAAAGAAAGAAAAAAAAAAAGACCCTCCTATTAGACTCCCCCTTTACAAATCGTTCACAACATTTTTCCCCTTATATTTTGAATTCTTAAAAAAAAAAAAAAAAAAAAAAAAGTGTAATTGATGATAATGATTTCAATTTTTTTTTTCTTTTTCAAATGTAAAAATTCATACGTAATTGAATTTTTTTTTAAAATTATATATATTTGATAACTATTTTTGTAGTTGAAAATGTGAAGATAAATGTTAGGGAAATAAAAATAGATGTGGTGGTAGAGAAGTAAAAATATAAAGAGGTAAATAAGTTGTTTAAAGAGAAAAGTTAAGAGAGTTATGGCGAAATTTCTAGAGAGACAAGACTATAGAAAGAGAATTAAATGTTAGTGAGAAAATATTAATTAGTGAAAATTATATATATATTATAGACTGAAGAGAGATATATATTATATATGTTTGATAGAGAGACAAAAAGTCAAAGAGTATGTTTAATAGAAAATATTAATTATGGAAAGAGACAGAAAATTGTCTAAAATTAAATTTTAGAGAGAAGTCGATTAATTTATAGGGTAAAAGGGGACATTATCATAAATTTATTTTAACTTTTTACCTTACATTTTAGTTAGAGAGAAGTCGATTAATTTATAGGGTAAAAGGAAATTAACTGTACTTTTCGAAACTCATTTAAATAGTTTTTGTTTTGTTGACGTCGAATTCGACTACCGAAAATTAGTGTTTGAGCCCTTTTGGCTTTTGTCGCTACATCTTTTCGCGGATTAAAAATTGGGACACTAATAATTTTCTAAATATTATATAATATGCCCAAATTCTATAACAAATTCTATATATTTTAAATTTTTTTATTATCCTTATCAAATATTATATCAGAATCTTAAATATTTTTAAAAATATTTAATCTAATTTCTATTTTTTAAATCAATTTATCAATTATTCAAAATGAATTTTTTAGATGGATCTAAACTGATTGGTTTGTATTTTAAAATTTTAGGAAATATTAAAATTTTCCAAAAATATTAGGTAAGATACGAAAAATATATAAAATTTCGATATTAATCTCGGGCGGATTAATATCGAGATTTTATATATTTTTCACATTTTACCTAATATTTTTTTTTTGTAAAATTTAATATTCCCCAAAATTTTAAAATCAAAATGAAATCATTCATCCGAAAAAATCTAATTGATAAATTCATTTGGACATTTAAAATTTCATAAACAAATTTGGATAAAAATTGAAAATATATAAGATTTGATTTAAGATTTTGATAGATCTGATCATATTTGAAAAGATTAGTAGAAAATCTTGGTATTAAACCTGCTCAAGATACATTACAAGAAATATGACTTCTCCCGACGTCACATTTCGTTGGGAAAGTGTTGAAAATTCATCGGCAGAGGATCTTTCGACGCATAAAGGATCGTCGGGAGTTTGGTCGGGAGAAATCCGTCAGGGGAGGAACTCCCAAGTGTCGGGAGTTCCCCCATAACTCCCGACGCCATTTAAAAGTGCGTCGGAAAATCCTATATGCGTAGGGAGTATTAAAATTTAATATATCGTTTGTAATTTTTAAAAATTGTTATGAAAACCTGTAAAACATATTATACCAAATAAATATTCACATAACTAAAAAATGAAAATGAAGTCCATATTATAACAAGTAAAAAATTACAATTTCCAAACGAAGTCGATACTAGAAATTACAATATCTAAACGAAGTCGATAAACATTCATATCACAAATACACAAAAGAAATAAAATCAAAACAACATCTAGAACACTTAGCTCATCTCCGAACAACATTCTACAATAAAACAAAAACACTGAAATGTTATATCGATAAACATCCACAATACGACCCAGCCCCCACGACAAACATGTAACCTCCCCAACATAAAAAAACACACAAAACGCCTAAAAAATGACCAACACACATAAAACTCAAATTTGTCCCCAAAATAGTTTATCTTAATTCCCTCCCCTCAAACACATTAAACTTCGTAAACATTCATAAATACACAAAAAGTTAAGTTAATGAAAAACGTAAGAGAAGAGGAAACTCACAGAAAGCGAGAGGCAGAGAGATTCAAGGAGAGAGTGAGAGGCAATGAGAGAGCAAGTCTATCTTCGATTAATTTCAACACACGCCATAAAGAATACAACTGCTTATGTTTTAAAGTACAGAGCCCTAAACACAAGGACAAAACAGTAAATGAATAAACAATGTCAGTGACATGTGTCACTCTTCAATAGGAGGCCCTTCTACATAATTGGCTGGCTGGGATAGGGCCACATCACCTGTTGACATAGGTTGGTTGGACTTGTTTTTCTTTGTCCTTAATACAAATAGCTAAGTTCAAAGACAAGACGGGTGTAATGAAACTCTACTCACCCCTCACGACAAACATAAAACCTCCCGAACATAAAAAAACATACAAAACGAGTAAACAATGATCAACACACACAAAACTCAAATTTGTCCCCAAAATGGTCAAATTTTACACCCCCTCACAACACAACAGGATAGTCAACAATTCTTTAATTATCATAAAGTTACTTAAGACATAACTAAACTTTGCTAACCAACATCATATGACATGTTCTTTATAAAACTACTATCAACAATTTCAGAGAATTGTAAAACAAATATATTATGCAAAATTGACGATATATTAATGGGCATGATTTGTACAAAACAAATTACAACAATTTCAGAAAATTAACAAAAGCAAATACAATATTTAACACATTTTAATGGACATTTCACATATGATTTAAATAAATATACAAGATAAAATAAAATTAGAAAATTACCGGCGAGGAGACGACGATGACGACGGTGGTGGCAGTAAAAACTGATGGAAGAAAAGGGAGAAATGGAAGAAAAATTTTATGGAAAAAATGGAAGAAAAGTTGGATGAAAAAATGGAAAATATGGGAGTTAAACTGTAAAATGATGGGAAGATGGGGAGAGGGAGGAAGAATGATGAAGAAAAATGAGGAAAATGGGAGAAATAGGGAAAATTTTGAGAGGGAGAGGAAGAAAATAGGGGGCAGCGGCGGTGGTGGGGGAGTGGGGAGGGTGGGGTTAGGTTTTTTTTGAGAGGGAGGAAGAAATAATGGGGGAGTGGGAAGAAGAAGGGATCTGGTTTAAACCAGACCCCTCTCCCGATGCCGCCGACGGGCGTCGGGAGATCCGTCGGGGAGTTCCTGGGAACTCCCAACAGTCAAACACCTGGCGTCGGGAGTTCCCCGGGAACTCCTAACGAACTTTACTTCGTCGGGAGAGACCGTCTCTTCCGATGATCTAACTCCTGATGCTCTAATTTAGGTATAAGGAGAACTTCTTATTTCTTGCAGTATGTAACTGAGAGAGGCCAAGAGTCAAAATTTAGAAAAAGTTTATTATTATTTTTTTTTTTTGTAAACTAAATTTCCATGATCGATGCCTGTCTGAAATGGACAAGAAAAGCTATTTGAACAAATTGGGAAAATATTAAAAATTTTAGAGGGAAAAAATATGATAGATATATTAGAACAGGATAAATAAAAGCATTGGAAAAAAAGATTATATGTATTTTTGTAAAGAGAGGAATTTAGAAAGAAAAATAATCCTAGAGTAAATACATGTTATACAGAAAAATAAATCGCAGATTCACAGGTAGAAAAAAAAAAAACTAATTATTCTAAATATTAAAATTTTAGAGAGGGCTGCCTCAGAACAAAAATTTGTAGTTTTAGTGTCATTTTTTTTTTTTTTCATTTTTACTTTTTTAAAACTTTGAAAATTAATACCGTTTTGTAATCATTTAATTTTTTTTGTCTTTATTTTTAAAATTTAAGTATATGGATGCTAAGTCACACCCTGAATTTCTTTATTTGTTATCTACTTTTCACCAACGATTTTAAATCAAGTCAAAATTTGAAAACTAAAAAAAGTAGATTTCAAAAAGTTGTTTTTATTTTTTTAAATTTGACTAAAAAATTCAACATTGTACTTAAAAATAATAGATATATAAGTGAAATAGCCTTAATTTTCAAAAATAACAAACAACACAAATAGTTACCAAATAGGCCTAAAATAACAAACAACTAAATAGTTATCAAACAGGCCTAAATAGCATTAAAATTTTAAAAGTTCAAAACGAGTCATTTTAGATGCATGTGAATAGTATAAATAAAAAATTATATTTGTATTTAATTTATGAAATTAGACATGATTTTTTTAAAAATAATTATAATAGATTAATAATTAACCAATAAATACTATATATTTAATTACTTAATAATTAATTAACTATATTTAAAGTGCAATTATATATAAAATAGAAAACAGATGGGGAGGGAAACGTGAAAATCTACCGTAATGAAGGACATTTCGTGGAAAATGACAATGTTTGAAAATAACTTATCTCAACAAATGATTAAAAAACTGTGAAACAAACCTAAGATTTAGATACATGTGACCATTTTTTATAATAAAATGTGAAAACACTTCCACCCAACAATCCTTAAATATATTAGAATTCAAAAAAAATAGGTTTTCGTGATAATGGACCTTCTGGATAAAAAAATAATAATAATAAATAAAAAATTGAAAATTTTAACAATCAGGGAATAATCTAATTATTCTTTATATATATATATATATATATATAATATATATATATAAATTATTAATGTAAGTTAATCGAATTATTTGAATATTATCTTTCACATATTATTAACACGTTGAAAAGTTTGAATATGGTTGGCAAGTGGGGCACTATATGTGCAAGTAATTAACAAAAATATATTAGTCAAACCAAATGAGTTTGTCGTCCTAATCTTAGCCATAATTATTATTTAATTAACCAACTTGATATATTTTTATTGTTACATAAAATATTTGAAAATAATGGATGAAGTTACCATACTATAATATCACGTAAATATCCTTAAAAAAAAACACAATATCACGTAAATATATATATAAATTCAAATTGAAAAAATATATATATAACATAAGACTTGTTGGAATAATTAATGATTCATAACGTGATAATGATTATGTTGAATGCATTTTCTTTTTTTTAAAAAAAATAAATTAAAGACTCATCTAGAAGGAGAAATCCAGCATCGTCCATTGACTAATCTTTGTTTAAATATTATTAATAAACTTATTATAATATAAGTATTTTTCTTGACAATTATTGTGGTATGGGGTTTGGATCTTTAAAATTTGACTTGTGTTTTGATAAATTTAATTCGCTTTCTAATGTAGACTTGTGCAGTTATTTGAACCTACGTGTAGGGAGATAAATGTAATTTGGAGTAAAATTCACTCAACTCCTTAAATAATAAATATATTTTTGTTACATTTAATGTTTGATATTTGAAATTTCATGTTTGAATGTATAATATGTTTTTGACATATTCGATTCTTTTTTTTAAAGTCAAAGAATTTTGTACATGAAACTGAATTTTGTTTCTAAATGAAATTTCACAAAACACTTTTAGTTTATAAAATTTTTAAGGAAATAACAATTTAGTCTATAAACTTTAATTTTTAACAATTTAATGTTTGTATTTTCAATATCGAAATAATTCAAGTCATTAAATTTTAAAATGTAACAATTTGATCTTTATAGTTCAAATTTGTAACAATTTAATATAATTTCAAAATTGTAACATTTTAATTCACATCGTGAAAAATCTCATCAAACTTAATTGTCAATTTTATTATGTAACGAATTAGTTTTTATAATTTATAAAGAAGTTTGACCCTTAATTAATTTATCAATATACATTTGTAAGAATTTTGATTAAATCGTAATTGTATTTTTTCAATAAAGACTAGATCATTCAGTTTATAAAATATTTTATAATTTATAATTTATATTTTATAAATTATAAAATATAAAGACTAATTTGATATGTATTAAGGTTCATTCAGGAATTAAATCGTTATAAATTTAAAAGTACAGAGACTAAATCATTATAAATTAAATTTCATTAACTAAATTGTTCAAAATCGTAATTGTATTTTTTCAATAAAGATTAGATCATTATAAATTATAAAATATAAAGACTAATTTGATACATATTAAGGTTCATTTAGGAATTTAATTGTTACAAATTTAAAAGTACAGAGACTAAATCATTATAATTTAAATTTTATTAATTAAATTGTTCTTTCTACAAAAATTCAACGACCAAAAGGGATTATTATATTGGAAGTTTAAAAACTTATTAAATATTCTTCAAATACATAGAACTTATTAGATGTAGAAATTGAAACGTCAAAGAACTAGTACAATTTTTTTTTTTGAATTTAAAGATTTATTTTACACAAACTTCAAAGTTCAATGCTCGATAGAGAATCCATATTTTGTTTTTTTTTTTCTTTAAATTCGTTGAGTCTAACAAATATTTGTTTGACAAACAACTTGAATTTTGTTTCTAAAAATAATTTTAAGATTATGTGATCCAAACAGTTCAAATTATTAAAACAACATTTTTATGTTTTCGTTGTATCCAAATTTTGAATTTTAGATTTTAAAATACAAATTATATTAAATAAAGATAAAATCATTTAGAAATACAATATGTCAGATTATAAACTTAATTCATGTTTTAAAAATATAATATGTATTATATAATGTATTATAAAGTATATAATATTACAAAATAATAATTATATAGTTTTTTTAAATAAAGGTAAAATTATTCTTATTCATGTTTCTAAATTTCTAAAACATATTTTCAAAATCGGCAGTGTAGAAATCTTGGATTTTTTTTTTTCAAAACATAAATAAAAATATTTTGTATTATTATCAACTTACAAAACACATAATAAATATCTAAATATTAATATAACAGAAAATTTTGGATCTTTAAGTTTGAAAACCAATTTTATTGTAAAATATTTGCATTTAAAAAAACCAGAAAAAAGAAAGAACCAAACATATTTTTAAAAAATAAAAAAGAAAAGCAATAGAAAATAACCAACTAATTAACTAACATAATTATGAATTACTTCATTGAAGAAAAAGATGAAACAATAAATCAAAAAATAAAAAACGAAAATATTATCATCATACCAATAAATGTATAAATTATCATGGGTTATTATTTTTTTAGTTACATTTTGGTCTAAAATAGATTTGATCTCTAGTTAAATATTGATATTAATTTTTATTTTAAAAAAACTTTAACTTAAATAATACTACCATGTTATCAAATTTCTAGGAATTTAGTGAAAAAGGTAGCAGTTGAATTATGTTATCAACTTATGTTTCTTGTAGTGAATGAAAAATAGTAGTTCAACATTATATTTATATTTTATGAAAAATAGTACTTTACTTGAATAAGTTATCTTCAAAACTTTGTTAGAATGAACTAAAATTAAAAGAGATAGGTAATAAATTAATTATTTATTAAGAAATTAATTTTTTAGTAAATAAATTAGTTTGATTTAGTCTTAACTCAAAAGTACATTCATGAGAGTGGATAAACAAACCAATTCAACTCTTGAATTGATTGAAATCTTTACATTATCAAAATTTTCCAACATCAACTTTTGACCATGAACATGACATGAAAAATCAAATGGTTTTAAAGAAGCTATTGATCCCAAATTAAAGTGACTTTTTCTTGTCATTTCATAATATTCATAATCAACTATTTTTCTAATATAAAATAATGTGATTAAAATTAACAAAGAGATTTTAAAAAATTAAATAAACTGATATAAAATATAATGAAAACAATATCCTATATAAAATATATCTTGTACATATTTTTCTAATATATACACCTTATACATACTTCAACTATTTAAATACGTCGGATTTCTTTATAAACTTACGTGGAAGGTTTACTTATTTATTTCTAACATATGAAGGTCTCATGTTTAAATTTATACATTTTTACGTACTAAAAAAGTTATGTAGAATGTTATATTTCATCACCAAATTTAAATATCATTAATAAAATAGTCAAGTTATATGGTCAGTGAACTTTGATCTTTACACATATTTTAGTTCATAAATTTTTAAAGGTATCTTACACAATAAAAAATTTTTTAATTTTGTGTCTAAAAGGTCTCCGACATGATTGAAAAATTGTAAAACTATTTGGTCGATTAGGTATGAATTTAAATTCTATGTCTAATGTAACTATACACTTTCAATTTTGTATTTAGATGTGTGAATTTTAGAAAAATATCTAATACGTTAAAGAGTGTTAGACACAAAATTGAATATTTAAGAATCTATTATTTGGATACAATATTGATGAAGATAAAATTAAAAATTTAACGATAAAATAGATTTTACGATTCAAAATTTAGGAATTAAGCTTATAATTTATGATAATAATTAATAAAATTAACACTTAATTGCTATTGCACATACTGTTCACTTCTCATTTGACCAAGCCAAATTTAAACACACAAACTTATGGTGTCAATTATTTGACTTTTGAAGGCACAAATCCCATTTATTTATTTTTCCAAAGAAAGGAATATTCATTTGTTTTCAAAGTCAAGGAAAACAAACTAACAAATGAGAGGTGTGAATTTGAATTCTCTGAAATTACTATTCACCAACTTTGTTTTCAAAATAATAATTATTATATATCAGTTATTACAAAAGAAGAAAAATGAAAAAAAAAAAAATTTGTTCTTAATTTTGTGTCTATTTTCTATTTGGTCTCTAATTTCAAAATGTTACATTTTTACTCATAATTTTTAGGTTTAACTTCTATTTGGTTCCTAGGTTCAAAATGTAACATTTTTATCTCGAGTTGAGTTTAGCATTTATTTGGGCCTTAGATTTCAGTATTCCAATCTTTTATCCTTGAATTTTCACTATGTTCACTTGGGTTATTTGCATTGACTCTCGCTTAATTAACTTAAGAAGATTATGAAGTGAAATTTTTATAATTAATTTTAATAGTGATGAAAATGAGTGAAAAATAAATAATAATAATAATTAAAATTATTCTAAATTAATTAATATATATTAATATTGATAACTGGAAGTGTGTATTTAGTGAATCAAGTTAGTGTCGGATTTTGCCTTTTTGAAAAGCTTGAACGATCTCCATATTCAAGATCTTACTAGCGGTGTGAGATGTTCCCATCTCGCAATGATCCTTTCTCCTCAAACCAATGTTCGTCAATGTTGGTCTCCTTTGAAGACCAGTCGTTGGAAGCTAAATGCAGATGCAACTTAGTCAAATGCTAAAGGTTTGGTGGACTCGGGGGGATTGTTTGTGATCATGACGGCCAACTGATTCTAGAGGGTTGCAAGCCTATAAACAAGTGCAAAAGTATCATTATGTTTGCAGTGGAAATGGTTTTGGAAGGTCTATCTGTGATGGAGCACGAGTGGGTGGGTCCAATCCATTTGTTGGAGGTGGATTTTGATACATTGGATGTGATTAATCTTCTTTTTAGACAGGAATGCTTGCTTGCTAAAATTGGGGTCTTCATTGAGGATATTGTTTTTGTTGGGAATCTTGTTAATATTTTTTTTTGTCACACACTAGAGAGGAGAACAAATTTACTCATGCTATCGCAGATTTGACTTCCTCTCTTGGTTGTTATTTGATTTGGAAAGATGTCTTTCTCGATAGTATCCTCTATTTAATTTTTGATGAGATGACAAAGAGATAGGTTGGATTGGTTTGTATCTTTGCTTGTCTAAAAAAGTGTATATTTTTTATATATATATTTCAAAGAGTGTTAAATATTGTAATATATATATATATATATTTCAATGAGTGTTAAATATTGTAAAGATTACCTTTCTTCAAGCCCATTTGTGCACAACTCATTATAATTATTACATTACGTAGCAGTTAAATTATAAATTTAATCTACACAAATAAAGAGGTTTTTTTTTTAGTTCAATAATTCAACTAAACACTTTCATAGATTTTTTATTTTTATTTCTTTTTTTAAAAAAATTAGACAAAACTATTTTTTTAGATCCTCAACTTTTCAATGAAAAGTTTTAAATTTTTGTTGACATATCAACATCTCCATTTGTCCACGGTTCAAATCAACACGAGAATTGAGGAGTGAATCGACTTTTCATTATATCATAAAAAACAACAAAATATAACAAAAATTAATATCAATATCCATAAAATATGCCTACTATTTAAAAATAAAAATATAATCATTTTAAAATGGCAAAACTCATACAAGTAAAATATAAATTTAACTATTCTTATGATGTCTTCTAGTATTTATAATTTTTTTAGTAACACCATGTCAACATTTACATTAAAATCGAGACCTCAAAATCAAAAACCTTCTTTTTAATTTTTGTTTTTAAAAGTTGAATAATCAAAGTTTCATTAAACAGTTGAACTTCAAAGCTCAAATGATAATACAAGCTTACTTCAATTGAATTATGATCGTATGAACTATCAATACAAAAATAAAAATGGACTAAATTGTAATATATTATAGGGAGAGGGCCACGTGTGTAAACAAGGAGATTTATGGGGAATGAGGGAAGAATTGAGGAAATACGGCAATCTAGAAGTTTTGACAAATTGACTAGTGAAGAAATGAGTCACTTCCTCGCTATTGTTTGCCCATCCACGTTTCCTTCTTTCTTACCTTAGTTTTTATTATAACTATTTCACTTCTTCTATCTATTCCACACACTTAGGAGTCTTTTTTTAGTCAAATTTCACGACCAAATATTCTACCCATATTTGGTAAACACAATTTATGGCCTTTTCTTTTCATTCCTTCAAAGTTTGGTTTGATTCAACTCATCAATACTACCTAAATAGTTTTCATTGATTCAACTCATTTATACTATGTAAATAGTTTTTATTTATTTATTTTAATAATATGTGGACGATGGATTAGATCTCATACGTTGAGGTTGATAATACACATTCATGTTAATTGAGTTACGTTCTTCAAACTCGTATACACTATGTAAATAGTTTGGAGTATGCTTTAGTGGTTAATATATTATTTGAGTACATAATATTTCGTTAATTTGAACATATTTCACCAATCGATCAAGATATTAAAAGCTTGAAAAAAAAGAACGCATTAATTTTGTGGATATTTTTCTAAATATTTCAAACGATGGATAAATATATCTTTTTATAAAACTGAATACGAAGAAAATAAATAACTTTTATCAAGGGAACTTGTTAGTGAATTGGAAACAACTAACTAAGATGTCTTGGTCCTCTTCCTCAAGTCCTGTCACTATCCCGTGACGCTAGAGGGCGAGCGGGTGATGGGTGGGGCTTTGGGTTGGGTCCAGCGGGATTATGAAGGGAGGCTAAGAGGCATGAGTGTAGGAGTATGATTTGTTGCCCTTAGAGGTATGACTCATAGCTAATAGATTGAAAGTTGTTGCATCTCAAGGTTTCCATTCGTCTGACGGTAATAAGATTGTTGAATGCGGGATTATGCAACAAAGTCATTCACAAAATCACGTGACATACCACTTGGTCTCTCAACGGAATATATGATTCTCTCGTTTGGATCCGTTTACTTGTTGAAATGAATTATAGCCTTTCTAGTTCTTGTTAGCTTGTTTCATGTATTATGCTTTTCTAAAAAATAAATCTTATAACTGTAATTGTCATTTTTTGCATTGGGCCGAAAATGAGCCCATACCTATCTATACACACATACCCAAGCGTGTTCCGTGGCCCAAATATCGAGGTACCTTTAAGCCCATTTTGACCCACGGGCCATGCCCTCGTAATTAAGGCCCACGATCCATTCGCGATCCATAGGCTGGATTATGCGTGATCGTAGTTGTAGGGGCTCCAACTCCATCAAACTTGCGGTTGCCAGCAACTGCTGTATTTTCAGGCAGTGGAAAATTGCTTGATTGGAACCCATGGCATGGATGTTCGTGAGGACTTGAAGGCCATTTCGCTGCTGCTCAATGTAGCATCATCAAATTTCACCGATGAAGCTAAGGGTTTCGCTGCCGAAAGGAATTTCAATGGCTTTTCTCATCTGGGTCGGTCCCAAAATTTGGGGTTGCTGTGAAGATTAATTCGCGGGAATTTAGCTGATGTGAAACGGCAGGAAGAATTGCGAGAAAAAAACCCAAGTTCTTGTTTGGTCCATCCTATAACAATGGAGGAGCATACACTTGTTTGGTTGCCAAGACACCGATGGGAATCCTTTCAGGGTGAAAGTTACAAACAGGCTCTGAATATCCAAACAAAACGACAACAAACCCCAAAAGTAAACGAATTACAGACAAATTTCAGTTGGGTCAACCAGAAAACGATTGAATTTCGAACCCATTTCAGTTTCGACGACTTCGCGAGGAAATTGGAAGTTCTCAGGTCAGTGTAGTCAATATTCCTATACCTAATATTCAAATGGGGCTGGGAAGAAGAAGAAGAAGAAGAATTAGATGTTTTCCTGTTTTCTTTCTTTTTCTTTTTTCCCATTTGATCACGATTTCTAGAAAAAGGGACAGCCTAGTATTTTATATGGTTGCGTATTATCAAATTTATTCCTTCTAACCGATGATTATTAGATTATTTTAAATCCCCAATTACATCATATTTCTACTGTTTATTTGGTTGATATTCAAAGGATCAAACCTTCCCATTCTATGAACCCTATTAAATTTCTATATTCAACAGCTTGAGAGAACAGGAACCATGACTTTTGGGTGGAATTGGTCATATCTTCATGTAATCTAACAGTCTTTGGAATTTCAATAATTTTGCCAACAACCCTTTTAATCTTTCTCTGAAAATTATTGAACCGGTCAACTAACCCATTTGTTCATCTTATGAAGACCGTTCCTTGAGGTCGAGGTTATGGAGTTTGGACCAGGCGAAGAGACTTGTGCTGGGACCAAGCGGACCACGATTCACCAATCTTGGGTGCTGTGGATCTCCACGGTTAGATTTCTTTACTTTCCCTGGGTTCTGAAATGATATTATCATCTTGATTGATATTTTTCCAAGTTTCTGCTGTATCCTTATGAACATATCTCAAAATGTTTTGGTAATAAAAAAGAATAAAAGCAATAATAATTCTTTTTGGTCATAGTCAAATCAAGTTCTTTATCATATTTCAACGCTTTTACTTTTCCCCTCCTCCTATCTATCTATCTATCTACCCAATGGTTTATCTTACATAAGTATAGGTTTGGAGTAAACCTTGTCTTTTTCATTAAGGCAAAACCTGCAAGTTTCTTATTATCTCTTTTATTTAAATGAAATTCGTCTTCTATTTCATCTCCAGGAGCCGCCTCCTTCTGAACCTGCTATATCCTGTGAAACTTCGTTAGCTTCTGAAAGAAAGCCCCACCTTTGTTCTTTTCTTCTTTCTATTGCTATTTAAGGTTTTACAACTGTTCCCTTCTGTTTTTCTTTTCCTCTTTTTGTTCTTAAATTCTGTAATAAATATCAAGGGTGCTTCAACTCATGTCAGCTGCCTCAATTTATTGTGTGTGAGAGTTTCTTTTGGAGGAGCACTGCTTTAACGTTTTTTTTTTCTTCTTTTGAAAAAAAAAAACCTTCATCTGGACATTTTGTTTATGTTTCTTTTTACTGTTTTGTTGAAAAGGGTATTTTCTTTAATATCCGAGTTGTCAAGATTGAACTTTCTGACCGATTTTTCGAAGAACATCGCTGTGGAAATATAGACCCTTTTCTTCGTCAATTCAACTTCTACACAATTCTTCAATTTCTACCTCCCTTAATCGTGATTGTTTGAGTATTGGAGTGGCCCTGATACTTTTCATGTCTGCTTTCCATATTTGAAATTTGAGCAAAGAACAGCGTTTTTGAGTCTTGTTATTTGGTGTTCTATGTCTTGTCTAAACTTCTGAACTGAGGTAATTTGGTTGGGGAACTTCTCACATCATGTTTAGTTCTGTTCATGTAAGATAAAATCTTGGGTAGAATTTGAAGTGGTAGTTTTGTTGCACCTGGACCCTAAAGGATGATAGCAAATAAAAGAGGCTGAGCTTAATTTCCATCTAAGTGTGTAGAGAGCGTGGAAGACTCTTCATCATGTTTAAAATGGAAAAGCACATCCAGCGCCAAGACTCCAATCTGCAGTTTAACAAAAACGTTCCAGGCTGCTTCTGGAGCATATTCAATACTATTGACTACCATGGCTGGCACAACGTTAAAAAGATGCTTCCTTACAGAAAGCATTCAAGAAGTAAGTTTGGAGCATGTGCCGAAAAACTTTAATTTATTGCTTCTAAATTTTGTTCTTAACCTCCAAAGTTTCTGTTGGTATCATTTCCAATGGCTGAATCTTTTATTATCTGATATCTTCCTTCACTGGAGTTTATAAGTCTCTTCTGGTTTCATTTGATTTCTATTATTTCTTTCTTTCTTTTTCAAGTATTTTAAGTTCTAGTTCAAACCTCGTCTGCAGGCAAGGGAGGTTTCAAATCAACTCTGAACAGCCACCACGTTGCTGAAGTGCCAGAACTTATCAATGATGAAAACGAGTCTCTAATGGTAAGGTCATGGTAGCATTATCAGATATAACTATACTTTATTGTGAGATATGATCAGTTAATTATGACTTTATCATATTTAACAGTGTACGGCAGAGAGTTGTCCTATTGACAGAGCATCTAGAGAGGCCCATGTAAACGAAGTGATAACTAATGAGTTGTCAGGGGAAGAAGGCCAAAAATACTGGAAATTGAGTTCCAATTCAAAACGAAGGTTCAGTCGAACACAGTCTATACATCATTTAGAACCTTCGTATCATTCTCCAGTATATAATGGTGAAAAGGATGACAGTCAGAAACCTCCTATGAAATTAGCTGCATCTGGAGTAAGCAGTAATTCTCTGAATGCCATGGATTCTGAGGACTACTTAATCCAGAGACAAATTGCTATCAGATTTACATCTTTGACCGAAAAATCTAATGGAGTAAAGAAAACCTTAGAAACTAACGAGATCATCAGAAACATCTCCAGTCGCTCATATAAGGAAGACACTCACATCCAAGAGATATTTAAGGCAAATAGAAAACTATTTGCAGAATTGTTACAAGGTGCACATAGTACGAACACTCTACAAACCTCGCAAAACAAGAAGTCCCCAGCAAGTCTAGCAAAATCAATGTCCTTTCCTGCTCCCGGTTTAGCACGAAAAGGATACAAAAAGCTTAGCTCACTCCAACACAAGCAGATTGAGTCTTTTCCAAAAGTACAAAAATCTGTTTCTCCCCAACCATCAAAGCTTGTTGAATCTGTATCTCCCAAGAATTTTCATGAAGATATGACGCCTTGTGACTCTGATAGTACATCAAACCATGACATAAGACAACAAACAACCTCTTCTTCTTTGGGATCGAATCGTGGACTAAGGCATGGGGGGTGGAATCAGTTGGTTGTCAAGCGTTTCAATTTTATTAAGCAGAAAATAAAGCACTCATTCAAGGAGAGGAAGAAGGGAAATAACCAGAAAACATCTAAAGGAATATCAACCTTAGATCCCTCTGGACCTGAACTTTCCCTTTACAGAGAAGAGGCACATGAAAGTTTAGGAACTACTACAAACGAAGATGGCTCAGGCACTAGAGGATACAGTGAGATCAGTCATTCTGTGACTGATTATCTCAGTAATGGAGGTCAAACCAAGATAGGTATTGATTCATTAAGTGCTTCTCGGGAAAGATGTCCTCAACTTTCTGTTGGCTCAGGCATTATAGGATACAGTGAGACTGATAGAACTGAGAATGATAATCTCAGTAGTAGAGTTCAAACCAAGACAAGAACTGCTTCATTAAGTGCTTCTCTGGAAAGATATTCTCAACTGTCTGAGTATGGTTTCGATAAAAACAGAGAGGCAAAGGGTTACCACTCACGAAGCTTAAGGCTGATAAGTGAAGAAAAAGTTCCAAATTTAGAGAGGCCTCAAAAACGCTTTGGAAGGAATCTTTCTTCGCCCGATATTGATCTCTTTTGTACATTATTTACTGACCCTCATGTCGTTTCTCGCACAGAAAAACCAAAGAGGGGTTTGGTGCATTCCAGTACAGATAATAATATTCGAACAGATGAGAATTCAACCCATCACACACAAATTTCTGAACCATTGGATAGTGATTCACAGTGTATGATGGAAAGAGGTGAGGACAACATGCATGTTGATTATTCAGGTAGTTTAAACGAGATCACAAATGATGAGGGAATTGCTTGGGCAGACGTGCTCAAGGAAAGAATACCTCACCTAGATATTTTGGATGGTAAACACCATCAAGTATCGGGTAATGAACGCATAGTTGAAGATGCCAGTGAGACTGCTGATCAAGTCAGCGAGCTTTCACACGTCAATCAAGTCTTAGAACTTGGAACTTGTTTCCAAGATGATGAAACTTCCAAGTTCTCTGACTCTCAAGGTAAATATAGGAAGCTATTCATGGTCTTTTTCTTTTTCTTCCAAGTAATGCTATCCTCTTTTATGAAGCTTACATGACAACGTATAGCTTGCCTTAATGTATCAATATTTGCTCTGTTATTACAACTTCCTCTAATGAATTAAACGGATCGATCCCAGAAAAGCATTTTACCTCTTTAGCACGACACTATTTTTATTCTATATCTTTCAAAGATTTACTTCGTAAAAATTTCCAAAATTAATATTAATAATAAATATAAATAAAACTCATGTTTTTGGTTAAACTGTGTCAGGTGCAATACTAAATCCTGGGTGCAGTATAGCAAATGAGCTTGAACCTTCGGATGACCAACATAACGAGGCTGGGACAGAAGCTTTACCAGCTTTTGAAACCATCGTCAATCATGAGATAGTTGATGATGCTGAAAAAATTTCTAACTGTCTCTATCTGCATTCCGAACTTGGTAGAATCAATAATGCAGACTTCAACTATATGAGGCATATTCTTCAGCTCTCCAGCTTTATCGAAAATGGTCACACAATAGACCGACCACTCAATTCTTCGATATTTGAGGGAGAGGAGGCTCACTTCTACAAAAAACTTGAATGCTATTGGGATAAGGTTGACAAAGATTCTGATCACCAGCTTCTGCTCGATTTAGTTAACGAGACATTACATAATGTATATGAAAAATCATTCATTTGTTTCCTCAAGACCTTCTCCTCAAGAAGCCAAATCCGTCCAGTGGCACTTGGGCAGTATCTTCTTGAGGAGGTCCGAGAAAGAGTTTCCTGGTACCTGTGCTTGGGACCAGAACTAGACCAATCTTTAGATGATGTTGTGGGGCGAGATCTAAGAAAAGGTGATGATTGGATGAACCTTCAATCTGAAACAGAGCATATAGCACTTGAGTTGGAGGATTTGATTCTTGATGAGCTTTTAGATGAAGTACTAAATTTATAGGATTTTTCTGGTTAGATCTTGTTGATACTGTATAGTGGCAATCTCCAAATCTGTGTACATAAGTCCTGGTTGCAGAAAGTAAACATTAGAGAATTTAGATACAGTCATAGTTTGTTTTCTTTTTTGATTCCCTCTAAGGAGGGGAGAGAGGGTTAGAATCTGAGAATTTCCAATCTTATGTAATCACATATTTCTATTATCCATACATGTGGCTTATTTGATTCTTCCCTACCTCTATCTTCATTTAATGAATTCTTATCCATGATTTGAGCCTTTATTCTTGGTAGGAAAAGAATCTGAACATAGATAGCCAAACATCCCACACAGGTAGCCTTTGGTTCCATTTTGCAGCAAACTTGGATGAAAGAAAAATGGGAAAATTTTCCCCATGTATTTTTCCATCAACATGTCTTGGGAAAACAACTGCAGAATTTTCCTCATCCTTAACATTCGGCATTTTAGTATAGGTTTTTGTTGCACAAAATTAACCAGCAACGGATGTCAAATGAACGATTCAATCTGAACTTGATATGTATAATTTTGAATATGCATCTTACTGTGCAAATATTGTTTATCTAGTCAAAATAGAAAATGGTTTTAATTATACTTCCAAACTTATATTTAAATATCTCTCTTTTCCCCTTCAGAAGAGAAAAGTTTGTTTTTGTTTACGTAAAAAATATGTACGAGAAAAGAAATAAAAATACGACACATCTCTTTCATTTATGATTTTATTTTTACTAACAATTACCCCAAATTATGCTTCATGTAGTTGCTTAGATTTGTTCACTTGTCCACGCATAGGCAAATACAAACTTTAAATAAATTTAACTGCAAAAACCTTAAAACTTATCTTGAAAACAAATTCACAGAGTTAATTAAATTATAAATGTGCAAAATAAATGTCTCAAATATCAAATTCAGCTTAATTTTGAATTCACTAAATTATAATTAGGATTGATATTGAAACTTCCGCAAATGTAATTTTCATCTTCAAGATCAAGCAATATACTTTCATATAAACTCGAATCAAGGTCAGAGTATCAACTTACATAAGAGAAACCATAAGGATTTAACCAATAAAAAGATGAAAGACATAGCTTATCGTGGGATCAGATAGATAGCAATTGGATGCAATAAAATTATACATTCCAAATCCCATTCAGAACTTAGAAAATGTCAACATACAGCATGCTTGTTTGGAAAGAAATTGTGTTCCCTTCAGCCTCCCGAACAAACTATTCAGTGTTTCATAATTCTTTTCACATTTTGATTTGAAATAACATGATATACACAATGAGAAAGGCACAAGAAAATTCTGGACCTTATAAATGAATGCAATACCACAATAAATTTCAGCCGTGGTTGTGTCTAGAGCCAACCATGGCTGAGTTTATTATTGGTAAATCCACGGCTACCAGAAAGGATCATGATATCCATCTTATCTCCCATCATTATGCCTGCGGTTAAAAAAAAAATACATCCATTCAATCATAGCTAGGGGAAGCAGAAGAAGAAGTGATCATATAATATCACACAATTTAAAAAAATTATCCATCTCAACTACTGTATAATCTAATAATCTAAGCAAAGGACACAGAGAATGGATCCATCAAGTTGTATTATATGGTACTTATTTTTGCTCCATTAAACTATAACATGATTAACCGGGAAAAAAGTTGGAAGATAGTTACTTGGTCTATTCATCCTCATAGCGATGTTTCCTGCTTCTCTTTTCAGAACGCTTCCTTGCCCTGCCCCTTGTGTCATCAGAGCTGCTAGCTTCAGAATCAGTTAACGATGCAGCCTTCCTACTCTTGTGTTTGCGCCTTCCATGGGTTTCCTCAGATGTATCAGAATCTGAGTCATCAGAATATCTATGGCTTCTTCTCCTTCTTTTCTCTTTTCTACTCTTCCTATGATGTCGCCTATGTTTTTCATCCTCATCTGATGAATCGTCTCTCTTCCTGTGCTTCTCCTTTCTCCTCTTCCTTCTGCTGTCATCTGAATCATTAGGATCTCTTCTGCTCCTCCTTTTTGACCTCCCCCTCTTCTTCTCTCTTGAATCTGATCCCGATCTATCATCAACTGAATCATCCTTTCTTTTCAATGACCTTTTCTTACTATTTCTTTTCCCTTCCCTTTCAGCAATAATCCTCTCAATTTCTGAGTCAGCATCTGAATCAGAACTTTCACTCTCTTCCTCCTCACTCTCCTCACTCTCAACTACACCTTTCCCATTTCCTTTACCTCCTTTTAATTTATCTAGTTCTGACATAACATCAGCCTGAATAGCTTCTGGGTCTTTCTCCTTCTCATTCTTCACACTCAAGAAATTCCTGCACTGAAAACTAAGGTGCCCAACACGTCCACATCTCTTGCAAGCACCACGAACCTCATTGGCATTAGAACCAGTTATGCGAGCAAGTGCAAGAAGACCCTGAAAGCTAGCATATGCATTCTCTGCATCTGGCTCAGTGCTAGTTGTGTTTTGTTGTGCAGAATTCTTGTTATCATCCTTGTTTGGTGCATATGGGTCATATCCAATTGCACTTTGCCATATACCATGTGTCTGTAGGGCAGCACTACTGTGTACCCTATTGTTCGCAGGCATGCGAACTCTTCCGGCTGTGGCTGGCATCTTGAGGCTTAAGGATCAAACACTTGAGAAAAGAAAACTACTGAGAGGTATAAGGCCTGAAAGGGAGGGGAAAAAAAAATTACTAAACTCAAGTGCAACAATTTATTTACACAAACTAAAATTCTAGCAAACTAAAGCTTCCGACTAAATTCTAAAGTAGCCAATATAAAAGAAATTCAAACAAAGGAAAACATTCAGTTTTTTTAGGTCTCAAAGAACAACTCAAACTATACAACAAGTATAATAACACCAACACTAAACTCCAACTAGACCGAGAAGACAATAATAAAAATGATCGAACTGCAAAAAACTAAAACCTAACTAAGAAAACCAACAAGCTATAGATCTCTCGTTCATACACCTCGCCAACAAAAGAACAATGAGATTATTCAGAAACTAAAAACCTAGATCAGAAAACAAAAAATTACATAGAAAATTAACCCCAAGACAGAACCAAATTCCATAACCCTACATATCAATCATAACAGAACCAAGATCCTTCTGAATCTCAACTCTCAAGAACCAAAGTAAAGGAGAAACCGAAGATCAGAACTTGGAAAAAAAAAAAAGAAAAACCCCAAAATGAGATCATACAACGAAGCCATACGCACATTATAAAAGTTACAGGTTCAAGCCAACTTGAGATCATACAACGAAGCCATACGGCCAAGATGAACTTGCAAACATAGAATCCTCTTCTGAATATTTCTCTAAGTTTCCTTTTTTCTCTTGCAATTTCCCTCTAAATTACCACAACAGTACAACTTATTGCTAAAGTTCCATAATCAAAATTTCGCGATGATCTTGGACCAATAAAGTAAAACCATTTCTAGATTATTTGTCTATGTTTCTTTTTTCCCTTTTCCCCTAATTTCAACGACAAGAGCTTAATCTAGACTTACTCTATTCCTTTCTATTGAGAACAATCGTCCAAAGAATACAACGAAAAAATGCCCTTAATTACACAAAATAGCAGTACTCGAAGAATTACCTGTAGTTTGAAGACGGAACAAAATCCCCAATTATGCCCTAGTTCCAATTCGAGATCTTGATGTTTAGTACGACACCGTGATTAGATAAAATCGACACCGAACGCAAATACAAGCCTAGGATTCCGGCGTGCGGTGGCCGCCGGAGAAAGAAAGAGACGAAGAAGAACCTTCCGATTGGACAAACGAGGGGATTCTGTGAGTTTTGGCGCTGGTAGTTTCGAGAGAGAGAGAGATGGAAAGTTTTGATTACTACCCTAATGAAAAAAAACCTTCCTTCTCTTTTTTTTTCCCGTAATTTATTAACTTTTTTTTTTTTAAAAAAAAGAAAGTCAAATGCAACAATTAATAAATATTTTTCGTTTGCCTAATGTTGCTCCGATTGGCTTCAGCGACAAGTTTCTAAGTGGGCTGGGCTTGGATAAATGATAGCCCAAATAGGCACAAACGAGCTGGGCTTAAAGGCGAGTTTTGGGCTTAATGGGCTGGGCTGCGGGGCAAGCGTATCACGCGTGTATGCGTGTGCATATATATAAATAGTATTTCTTGTTATTTGGTCCTCACATTTTGAAATTATCTTCGATATCGGGATCTTTAACTTTGTTGTCGTCGTACACTCTTAGCTCCCAGAAATCCGAGGAAAAATGGGCAGAAAATTCTTCGTCGGCGGCAACTGGAAATGTGTATGCTTTCCGTTTTCTATAATCTCCTTGATCTCCCTCTGTTTGTTTATACTCTCAACTTTTGGTCGTTCGTTTCATTTTTTCATCAGAACGATTATCAGAAAACCAAACCTGTTGCACGTATTGATCTTCCCATTTGTTGGATTTGATCAATACTCATGGGTTTTGGAGCGATAGAATTTTATAGACGAAATCCATGTATTACTTATGTTATCCCGTAACTTTTCCGATCCGTGTGTGTTGCTTGTTGTTGATTTTTTTATTCTCTGGTCGGTTGAATTGTTATAGAAGTCTAGATTTGGAAATGGAGGTTCAGGTTACTAGTTTGTGTTTGAATGAATGAATATTTTTGTTGATTGAATAATAATTCTACAGAACGGAACAACCGAGGAGGTGAAGAAAATCGTCAACACGTTGAATGAAGCACAAGTTCCTTCGGGAGATGTCGGTATGTTTTGAGATCCCGATCACTGAACAAACTCCGCAATCAATAAATTAATAGTGAATCATTATGATGCTTGAACTAATTGAGAGGTGGTCTGCGCTTGTTATATCTTCTCTACAGATGTTGTTGTGAGTCCACCTTTCGTGTTTCTTCCCCTGGTTCAGAGTTCGTTGCGATCTGATTTTCATGTTGCTGCTCAGAACTGTTGGGTTCGTAAGGGTGGTGCTTTTACTGGAGAAGTCAGGTAGGATTTAATAGATCATTGAATCTTCTTGCATTTAAAGGTTCTGTAGTTGTAGTTTCCTCAATTAGTTTCTTGTGATTTTGTTCTTTGTCCGAAATTTGAAGTTAGTTTAATAGATACCATCTGGTGCTGACACTCTCCACTGAAGTGTTGCTTCTTTACTTGCTTGAAATACTGTGGGATATATGATTGACTTGAAATCTTGAAATTGTTATCTTTTTCAACAGTGCTGAGATGCTCGTCAATTTGGGAATTCCATGGGTGATTATTGGCCATTCTGAAAGAAGACTTCTTTTGAACGAGTCGAGTGAGGTAACCATTACATGAATGAAATTTGGCAAATTATGTGCACATATTTGTTAACTGCATCAATTGTTTTGATTTCAAACTCTGTTGGGACATATTTGTGAATGCAGTTTATTGGAGATAAAGTTGCATATGCCCTTTCTCAAGGACTTAAAGTTATTGCTTGTGTTGGAGAGACTCTTGAGCAACGAGAATCAGGATCAACATTTGATGTTGTTTCTGCACAAACTAAAGCAATTGCAGGTACTCTCTCATGCTGATAGTAAGAAATCCATTTTACCCTTACTCAACTTATTGGCATTGCATGCTTACAATCTCTTGATGTTATTTTCTTGGTTATCCCTATAGTATATTCAATAATTTTCTTTTCCTTGGCCTTTAACGAACATTATTTTTTTATGCTTACACGTATGTCAGTCATACTTTTCTTATTTAGTTTTTGTGTGAAATTGATGAACCTTCTGTCACATGACACAGATAAAATCTCCAACTGGGACAATGTTGTTTTGGCGTATGAGCCAGTTTGGGCAATTGGAACTGGAAAAGTTGCAACCCCTGCTCAGGCTCAGGAAGTAAGATTTGTTCTTGGAGATTTTTGGATTTCACATGAATACAGGAAAATTAACAAAAACATTGTGGTTCTTTTTAAAGGTCCATGCTGAATTGAGGAAATGGCTTCACAATAATGTTAGTGCTGAAGTTGCTGGATCTGTTAGAATTATATATGGAGGTAACCTCTTTGCTTGTATGAAAAATATTGATACATATGCTCTATTACATTCTTTCCTATCTACATCGCTGTGGTGTGGAAAGCATTAATACAAACATTACACAATGGCCATAAGCATTTTCAGTACATTTTTAGTGTTGTCTATTTGTACTTGAGCTTTGAAATATTCAGAATGCTACCCAAAAGCCATTAGAGGGGAATTTGTTTAAGGACCAAATAAAATCTCATACATTAGAGCAGAACTGCTTCATATGTGTGAGTTGTGTCGTGTAAATGTATGATACAATAGACGAGCTTTTCGTGTTCTGTGATTGGCGCTTGTCGACTTAATCAAAGTTGTTTGCATTTATAGGTTCTGTGAATGGCGCAAACTGCAAAGAATTGGCAGGACAACATGATTTGGATGGATTTTTGGTCGGTGGAGCTTCGCTAAAGGTAGACTACCTATAAAACTTTTGTGAATTTTACTTTTTTTGTTTTCATCGTTTAGTTGCTGACTTATCTCATTATATCTGAACACTAGCCGGAGTTCGTGGACATTATCAAGTCTGCATTGTGAAGAGAACCGCGCAAATGTCTTGACGAGAGCGAGACATAAATGATGGTTCTTTTGTTTTGTTAAACTAATTTGAGGTACTCACTAGTTATGTTAGAGAAGCCTTGTTTGCTCGAGGAATTTGAAATTCTTGTTTGGAGATTGATTTCTTTTCATGCTCTTGAAATAAGGAATTTTGTTGTGGATACTGAGAACACATGAATGATAAATCCACAATTTGGAAACAGTTTTTGGATCTATATACTCCAAAGTACTCAGATTCTTGAGATTATTTCTTTTTCTTCTCACATTTATTTGCAATGTCAAGCAACCCACCTCAGGCAGGGACAGGTGAGAAATGAATGTAAAAGGTAGTAGGAACAAATTAATAACATTTTTCTATCGTTTCTTATTCCTTACCTCTAATTTCTTTAAGATACTAGGAACAAATTAATAACATTTTTCTATCGTTTCTTATTCCTTACCTCTAATTTCTTTAAGAAACTTCTGGTTTCATGCTTTTCAATTTTATAATTCCTACACTTGTGTAATGGATCTTTTTAGATCGAAGAGAATTCAAATTGAGTTCATATGGTTTCTTATTAGATTTTAGTTTCTATTAGATTTATGATTTATAAGGGTTTTATCAAACTATAGAGATTATTTATGAGGTACTACTAAATATAGAATTAAATTTTAGCTTTTAGTCAACAAGAGTTCAGTCCGATAGTAATTGACATGATATTTTTCTTTGGAGGTTGGAAGTTTAAATCTTCATCATTCTCATAGTATACCCATAGTTGTATTAAAATTATAGAGATTGAATCTTACTCTTCAAACTATAGAGATCAAAATTGTAATTTAACTAAATAAAAAGAACGTGCTATTGTTTCCCTTTGTTTTTTTTTTTTTTTGGAAAAAAAAATTAGAAAAAAGTGAACCAAGTTACTAGAATGATCCAAAACGGGGTTTTAATTTACCATATTTGTCTTGCGTTTCGACATAATCTTGGTACCCTTAAAACAACAATAGAGACATGAGACATGTTTGCTTCAGTAACGATTACGTAAGGAAATTGAACAATTAAATTAATTTCCCTATCACATTTATCCAAGTGAGACCGACATTAAGGGCTAACGAATTAATTTGCTCTAATTCAGATACATCAATCATTCAAATCTATAAATTTTTTTCCTAACAAGAATTACCTCACACATGCAATAATTGAATTTATGCTTTCAAATTTATATATATACTACGATTCATTAGTTATGTGGAACTTATCGAGGTTGTTGCTCTTTTGGACAACATCATTATAAATGTAAAAACTTAAAATTTTGCCATTCAGATGGAGACAAATCTTTTGATTTAGTGGACTCTACTTAAATGTCAAGACCATTTCCGTAACAAAGAGTCTCTTGCTATGAAGCACAAATATTTCATGTGAGACAAAGAATAGAAATTTTTTTTAAGAAAAAAGACAAGTAACTCATCTAATCTTTCCAATATAAAATTAAGTAATCTATTTAAAAAGTTCACTACTTGAGTCTAAAACTAAAAGAAAAATAAATAAATAACGGACCAAACCATAGACTAGAATCATCTAATCTCCATCTTCACATTGAGTCCCCACAAAGTCCACCAAAATATAAACTATTTGGATGTCTTCAATAATAAGTTATTCGTTTATTTTCATATTTCTCTCTCTAATCTTCTTCTCCTTCTTCTTTGGAATATGAGTTACTTTTCTATTGCATTTTATTAACTATTGTACTTCAACATCTTAGATTTTTTTTTTAATATTATATTTCAGTGTTTGTATTCTGTTTTGTGTTATTGTTATTAACTTGTGTGCTAAATTTATCTATATCCTAGATTTTTTTAAAAGAAAAAAATGTATTTTCAACATATCAGTATCCTCGTTTTTTAGAAATATATATATTAAAAAATATATAAAAAAGTGACGTATCTTTAGACGTATCCGTATCTTAGTTTTTTAGAAATTGACGAATCGTCGTATCCGATCGTATCTGTATCGTATAGTCGTATCTATATCTGTGCTTCATAGGTCTATGTATAGATTGAAGATTCTTTCTATAAGTTGATCTTGATGTGTCTTGTGGCATGTCTTATCATCTCTTTTAATTTTGGCTTTATTTTAATGCTTTCTTAAAATTAATCAACATATATAAGAGTCAACATGAACATACACGTCACATATTCTCATTACAAATGACATCTGTTGGATCAGACTATCTTGGTCTTCGGGTAATGGAAAATACTAAAAAGGAAAAAATAAAAAGAAAAAAAATGGAAAGGAAAAAAGAAAAGACATAAAGGTGATATAGTGAGTGTGGGACTAATGCATTATACAGTATAGCCATTATTGTAAAAGTATTACACTATAAGAAAAAAAGGTTTATGTCGATGCTAATTTGATGCTTTTAGCGTCGACATAGAGTCGATGTTAAAGCTTGCATTGGTATATAGGGACTATCCTGACGTCATAAGAGTAAGGCGTCGGGATAAAGAACCTATTCCTACGCCAAAACAAAGGCATCGGGATAAAGGGTCTATCTCTATATTGAAATAATAGTGTCAGAAAAGACCCAATTATTAAGCCTTAATGTTGGCTTTTGGCTCTTAATCTCAAATTACTTAATTTTAATTAATTCACTCATTAATGTTTTGATGACAACAAACATTCTTTTATTCATTAACAAATTGAGTATTTTGAAGTATCTATCGTGTAGAGCTTGAAACAACGGTCCCAACACAATTTGAATCACTCAAATCGGAGTTTAAACAGAGAAGATATAACCGAAATAAGCTGAACAGAAAAATACGTGATGCACTGACATAACGGTCAAGTTCATCGAATTTGACTCGATTAGAGGATAACAAGTGGAGCATTTGAAAAGTGACACATGGTGGGTTTTGGTTGGATTAAAAAAAGTGGATTTTGGACTTTGGTTTGGTTTTAATTTGAAAAAAAATGTCGTGACATGTGGAGAGTATGAGATGAATACATGAAGTAAAAGGTGACATTGTAGGATATGTGGATGTTTATATGTTTGACACATAGCATTGTGGGAAATGATGAATGTATAAGATTGAAAATTATGTAAATGATGAATACGTGGGAAATGGTGAAGTTAAGTTTTAGAAAATTATGTAAATGGTGAATATGTGGGGCATGATGAAGTTATGTTTTTTGGAAAATCTAAATATAATAAATAAATATTGATTTTCTAAACATATAAAGTAGATGTTGAAAATATAAAATTTGCTAAGAATTTACTTGAATTTTGTAATTAGGAATTGGAATCAATAAGGTGGTACGTGGAGATATGAAGAACTTTTATTAAAATTTTTGTCAGAATACAAGTTCTTTTTTCTCTCAAAGAAAAACACTCAAAAGATTGGAAAAAGCCTCTACCTCTCGGTCCATACTAAGCTCTCTTTATATATAGATGGGAAGCTTTTCATTCATTACTTTAATAGGACACGTTATAATTTACAATGACACGTTATTCTTTACATCGTGGGTTGTAGGACACGTTATACAAAAGATGACACTTAAAGCCTAAAATTACACCTGTACGATACATTACACTTTAAAATTTAAAAATGATATACGTATAACACTTTGTCTTTATTTCCAATTTGAAAGCTTTGTCTTCTACTGATTTGGATTGGTGGATTGGGTTTTAGTATAAATGTGATGCATAAAAATTGCAAATTTGTTTTCATCTACTTTTTCTTGAAGGTTGGATGTATTTTTTTCTTGGTTGGTAGTGGATTGAGACGAAATTTATTGAAGGATAACATTGAGTTCTTCTTCATTTGGTACTTGTGCCATTGCAACCATTAGTTTTGATTTTTGAGTAAAAAATTGTTGACATTTTTGTAGGTTTGACTTCATGTTATGGGGATAGAAGGAAAGCTATTTTTCTACCATATTTTTTGAAGCAACAACGATGTTGAATTTGTCCCACCACTTGATTCTGTATATTCAAAAAAGACGGGAGATTCCATTTGATTTTATGTTTGAGTAATTCTAGCAAAAGATCCATGCCAGATGAAAATAATTTGAAAAACGTAAAGTTAAGTCAAAAGAATTTGAGAAAATATTATTTGAAAAGTATTTAAGACTTTCAAGAATTTGGTATAGTAGGATAGCCTAATTAAGACCAAATATATCCCACCAATCATTAAACCATAATGAAAAATTTTGAATACATATTTTGCCAAACATTATGAACCAGGAATGATTAAAATTGGTTAACCAAAACATATTGTACCAAGCATTTGATAATCAATGTATGAATAAGTTTGTGGAAGAAATTGATGAGAAAATCTTTTTTCAGTATAAATACTTTGATTCCATTTGGTTGGAGTTAGAACACGAAAAATCCTAACTTTTGAAAAGGAAATTCTATTGGGGTCATCTTTGTTTATATTATGAGTGATTTCAATTGAGTCGGTATCAACTGTTGGGGTTGATGCCCTAAAGTCTCGTGTCTTGTACTTTGTAAACAGTTTGTACGAACGCTTGTGTTGTTAATATATGATATTTACTTCACATCTTGTATTTTGCTCATTTACTTGTTTTATTTGCTTTACCACAAACCAATAAATATAAAATCTCTGGTTATCTGTATGTGACTCAAGCATATATGTGGTGACATACAAGTGGATCATGTCTTGAGTGATAACAAAAAACGGTCTGTAGTATATGGATAAAGGAGGGAAACCTTATCCTGGTAACGCTACGGACGCGGCCCGCTTTGTGGAATGGTCACAAGTGTTGTGATTTGTCACAGATGGTCTGATCCTGATCATTCGTGTTGGGGACATACGAGCGGGGGCATCCTATACAAAGAGTTTGTATAAGACCTGACCACGAAATGTTAACATCTCGTTATATAATACCGTTTAAGATAGAGACTTCACTTCACTAGGATGACCATAGGTAACATGACCTCAATCCTGAGTGAGTTGGGAACTCCTACCATTGAGAGCGGTTCTTTGATTTGTATGGGTGCGAGTGGCCAGGTCGCCGATTCAAACCTACCATTTTGGGGATTCGTCTGATTTGGGAGTTGGGAACTCAGCTACACAAGATGGAATTCACTCCTTCCCCGAGGTAGGGGTAAGTAGATAGATGACTATCTTAAGGGCTGATTCCAGGGCTTGAACGATGTGGCACTACACACCTTCTCCTGGCCCGAGATGTGTTCACACATAGTTGGACTATGTTGTATTGTTCATTAGAGGAATTAGTGGTACTTAAGAAGTGAGATGTAACTACATGGGCAAAACGGTAAATTGGCCCAGCTGTACTTATGAGCATCTGTGAAGGGTTATCGTACTCATGATATGTTATATACGATGGATACAGAAATATATCTGTGGTAAGAAAAGTTCAGCTATTGGTCTTTAGTGGAATGCCTGACAGTTAACGGATGGTGGATCTCGTGGCTAAAGAGTTTAGTCAGCTATTCACGTACTGGAGCTTCGAGCCATAGGTCCATTAGGTCTTCTGGGTAGCTTGGATAAAGTCGAGAACTAGTATTTGGGTTAATTTGACATGTTCAAATTAACAAGAGGAAGTTCAATTGTATATGATATAATTGGCTAAATGTATGAGATATATTATTTTGGAGGAAATTAGATATAAATATGATTTATATCAAGTAGAGGAGAAAATACTATAGTAGATATGTGATATCAAACTATAGAATATAAATATAATATGATTATATTTATTAATTATATGATAATTAATCATTTTTTCACGTTCGGATGTGGGTAAGTGGGGAACGTCGGTTATGGTAACCGATGGGTTAAAATGAAAATGGTTTTCATTTTTGAATCATTCATTCGCTTGTCGGGTCAGATCGCCCAAAAGAATTAGTGAAGCACGCGTTGGTAATTCAAAACGATCGCTTGAGAGCCTATATGATAGTGTTCTCCGCCTAAACGATCGTATACCTCGCGCCTAATCGATCGCACACTGTCGCCTAGACAATTAGATAGCTTCTCTAAACGATTGTATAGTGTGCCGATTTAGTTAAACGATCGTATACCTTTTCTTAAACGATCGTTCAGCAAATCTTACACGATTGTATAGCTTCTCTATGCGATAAGCACTTCTGCTATACGATAGTGTTGCTTTCTCTCCCACTTGCTTATCGCCTACACGACTTATTTTTACTCCGTCCTCTACCAAATTCACCAAAGCCCACCCTTTGGGTTTTCACTCTGAGAATACCCAGGGCTCATTAGTGGTGGTGTCATCCCTGTTGTGGTCTTGAGTTCGCGTTGATCGTGCTACTGCAGTCGACGTTCCAGCCGGGCGTTGGTAGATTGCGTGAAGGGTTTCCGCTGCGTTGGAGTTTTGAAGTTTGAAGATAGTCTTCAACTGGTATGGAACTCTTTCCCTTATGATTTTGTTGTTCATAGCATGCAGTTAATTAGAGTTTATTTGCATAACTGTATGTGTTGAATGTATAATGTTATATTTCGGTCACAGTGAGATCAGAGTGATCCGAACGCGCTCATGGAACTCATCGATATGAGATTCTTTATCAACAAGAATAAATTCATAGAATAAGCAAGTTTTTTGTGAATGATTTGGAATAAAATGGAAATTTGATGGAAATATTTTTTTGGATTGTTTAAAGAATAAAGTTACCTAAGAATCTCGGCTCAAGAGTTGTAATATATAAAGTTTGGGTTTTATTATGGTAAGAGGTAGATGAAGATGGTCGATAATTAAAGATTTTACTTGAGGGTATAACTTCTTAATTTTGAGAGTTTGAGTTTGTAATGACTTGGACGTAAGTGGTTGGAGGAGTGGATGACTTCTTAGTTTTGATAGGAGAAGAGTTGATTGTCAAGGTACAAGGCCTTGAAAGGATGGATGATCCCAAATTTTGAAATTTATTTGATAATGGTATTGTTTGAGGATATTTCCTTTTTGATCCTCCATTTCTTGTGATGATTCTTTTTTGAAAAATTGAAAAACTTGGGAGTACAAGGTTTTGGTTTGTAGAGGTGTTGATTGTTGTTGTTTTTTTTATCACGATCATTCTTTTCTTCTTTCTTGCAAGTAGAATTCATTTTTTTTATTTTATTTCTCTTTTTCACTCTTTCCTCGAAGAAATTCTCTCGTGAGCTAATAGTTTGTACTTCCTTTTATAGCTTCCATTTTGAAGTCAAAACAAGAAAGTATTACTTGCCATCTGGCAAAATTTTGTCGAGAAACTAGATTTTTAACATCTTTTTGTAAAACATCTGTAATTGTTTTGCAATCAACACGTATTAAAAAGATTTTGTTGATTAAATCACTTTGGAATTTGTTTGTACATAAAACAATTGATAAAATTTCCTTTTTTATGGTTGAATAATTTTTTGAGATTCTGGTCAGATATCCGAATGATATCTAACTAGTTGTTCTTGACCATTGATGGACTGATTGAGAAGGCCACCATATCCTATATTTAATGCATCTGTTTCTACAATGAGTGATGCATGTGGCTAGATGATGGATAAATATGGAAGACTCTTGACTAGACATTTGATAGTTTTAATGATGCATGTATGTTGATGAGTCCACGGAGGGAGAGTTTTCTGTCTCAAATTTGGAATAAAGTTTGATATATAATTTAAACAACCTAAAAATCTTTGTAATTTATTTTTGTTGGTGATTTCATCTGAAAATTTGTTAACAAATTCTATTGATCTTTGGATGAGTTTTATTTTTTCTTGAAAAATATCATATTCTAAAAACCTTATTATTATTTTTTTAATGAAATAGTTCTATTTTATGTAGAAAAACAACTAAATCATTTGTTTAATTATTTTGTAAAATATTTTTAAATGTTTAAAATGTTGTTCTATAGATTGTAAAAAGATTAAACTATCATCAATATAAACAATTATGAATTCTTGATATGGGTTAATAATATCATTCATAATATTTTGAAATTCAGAAGGGGCATTTTTTAGTCTGAATGACATTACATTTTATTCATATTGTCCAAATGGATCATTGCATGTACATGTTTATATATTTGATTATCACTGTTGGAACAATCAATATTAGAAAGAAAAATTCCTCTCAGGATTATCGAAATTATTTGTTGAAAAGGTATGTCAAACAATAAGACAAACTTATCAAGGTACCATTCCTTTTGATAATCTAACCCGCGACGAACTAATTAACTGTATCAACACAAGAAGGATTAGTCTTATGTACATACCTTAAATTAAAAGGCAAAAATGAAAAAACGAAGTTCATAAGTAAAAGTAGGAACTTGGATCCTTTTGTGCTCAATATCGTTACGAGAAAATACAGGCTCCATCAACAAAAAAACGTTCCAAGAAATTTAGAAATTTTTTTTATAGAAAACCCTATAGAACCCAATGATATTTTCAAAATAACCAAAACAAGCAAAATTATAAATCAAAACCAAAAAATGATTTAAAAAATTATAAAACTACTAAGAAAAGAAAAGAAATTACTTTTTATAAATGTAGGCAAAAAGAATATATAGCTCATAACTGTCCTATGAAAGGGAAAATTGATAACTTATAAATAAAAAAATATTTAAAAATTCAACTATTAAATTCATTAAAACTTCAGACCCTTCCTCTTCATCAGAAAGAATCCCCTTATGACCAATTTTTTGAAATCCAAGAAAATACTGATAATTCTAACTCTGAAACATCATTATCCTTTATTGATAATCAAATAGAAAGATGTACATGCATTAAAACCATAAATGTCATTTCAAGTGACCAAGAAATTTTTTTTGAAGTCATTAGTCAAATTGAAGATCCAGAAATTAAAAAAGAATATTTTCAAAAACTTAAAGACCTTATTATAGAAGAACCCAAACAACAAAATTTTCAACATTACAATTTAAAGATATATTTTCTCGCTTCGAACCTAAAACAAAACCAATAACTATTCTCGACCTTCAAAGAGAAATAAATACATTAAAAGAAGAAATATCTAACATTAAAAAAAGAGAATTCTCAAATTAAATTTGAACTCTTATCACTTCAATCTTATCAAATAATTGATCAACCTTCTGAAAATCCTGAAAAACATTGAAATTGATAACAAAGCCCATGAAACTTCTATGAATCTATTGTCAGTCTCATCAATAAAGTTCAATACAAAAGTGGTACTCTATTATTAATCTTGTCATAAATAAGGAATACCATTTATAATTTAACTTATAAGGTTTTAATCAACTTAGAAGTTGATCAAAACGGTATACGAAAAGGTTTAATACCTACCAAATACTTTGAAAAAAACCTCATAAAAATTACATGGTGCCAATGGTCAAAGATTAAAAATTCGCTAAACTCTTAAATACACATATTTGCAATCAAGGATATTGTTTTAAAAATACCTTTATATTAGTTAAGGACTTAAATGAAGAAATAATATTAGGAACTTCATTCCTATCCCAACTTTATCCATTATCGGTAAATGAGAAAGGAATAATCTCAAAGATTTTAGATCAAAATATTATCTTTAAATTTGTAAATTTCATATCTACTAAAACAATACATTCTATTCAATTTTCTTCAATATTTAAAATTGTTAATTCTATTAAAAGAAAGACACAACAAATACAATTTCTAAAAGAAGAACTAAATCATAAAAGAAATGAAAAATAACTAGATGATCCTTATATTAAAAAACAAATTGATCAATTCAAGGAATTAATTGAAAAAGAAACATGTCCTTCTATTCCTAATGCATTATGGGAAAGAAAGCAACACATTGTTAGCCTACCATATATTCAAAGTTTTCGTGAATAAAAAATTCCTACCAAAGAAAGACCTATACAGATGAATGTTGAACTATTAAAACACTGTTATAAAGAAATTCAAGAACTTTTAACAAAGGGACTCATACGACCTAGTAAATCACCCTGGAGCTGTGCAACTTTTTATGTTAATAATCAAGCAGAAATTGAAGGGAAATTTGTACGGACGACCCAATTTTTGGGTCCAAAATGTCAAATGACCCATTTTTAAAAAATAATGTAAATTGACCCTTTGCTGATCGCCATACCAAATTACGTAAATTGCCCATACACCAGCCACACAAGGTAAATCTCGCTCTCGTCTGATTAAACGCTCTCGCTCTCGCTTGAAATTCTCAGTTTGATGTGATTGCTCATCAGTGTACGAATGATTTGACAGTTTTCACGACGGAAGCCTTAAATCAAATCAATAATACCTAAACACAATACAATGATGATTTCTTTAAACTCTAAACTCCATTTCAAAGGTGATTACTTCTCTGGTTTTCGACGGTGTTTTGTTGAACGGAGATTTTTCGAACGGGAATTTCCAAGACGAGGCTTTTTCATAACGGAACAACTTTTTCAGAAAGATGTTTCATTATTTTGAGTCTGTTTAATTATTTTTGCTGTGTTATTTCTGGAAATGTAGCATTACGAAATTTTGTATTGGGAGAGAGTAAGAAAGAGGAAGAGTGAGAGAGAGAGCGAGAGTAAGAGAAAGCGAGATTTTGAGAGAGAGCGAGATTGAGAGAGAGAGATTTTGAGAGAGAGCAAGATTAAGAGAGAGAGTGATATTGAGAGCGAGAGTACACTTCAATTGCTTGTACAACTTAATGACAAATGTTCTCTTGCTTTGTAGGATGACAGAAAAGTGTCTACTTATTCGAAATGGAGGTGATTGGGATGAGAATGAAAGTTCATATATTGGGGGACAGTTGAAAAGAATCATTGTGCCTCATATATTGAAGTATGAAGAACTTAAATCTCGCATTTACAGGGTTACAAATGTCAGTTCTTCAGAGTTTGATCTTATACTGAAAGTTAAATATAAGCTTGAATTTGAAGCCCTTCCACAATGCATAAGGAATGATGATGATGTTTACTTCCTTCTTTTGCGAGAAGAGCTTAGTAGACTTTAGATATTTGTAATGTTAAAATCTAATCAAGACGAAAATATTGGAATGGGGTTTGGAAATGTGAGTTATGATGATACGGCTGTGGATAGACAATACGAGGAATCATATCAGTTTCGTCGGGAAGAGAATGATATTATATTGTCTACTAACACTGTACCATCAACATTCGATTATATGGATTGTGGTCCTTCAGTGGATGTGAATGAGCAACCAACAGGATTGAATGAAATGGATCGTGATCATGGAGATGTGCGTCGTTCTACAGCAGCTTCAGTGGTTCCACCATCTGTGTCAAGTCATAGGACATAGTTAATTATGCCTAGCACCTCTTCATTTGGGACAGAGAACGTTGAAGTTGGTCAACTATTTTTGAGCAAAAAGAACTTGAAAATGAGATTATCTATTCTGTCCATCAACAAAAATTTTGAATTTAAGGTAAGAAAATTAACCAAATCTCTGTTCACTATCAAATATATTAGGGAGACATGTAAGTGGAGCCTTCATGCAGTCAAAATGGAAGGGTCTGATATATTCAAGATCACAAAGTACTGCAGTTCGCACACATGTACTCATACTCCATGCTACATACTTATGGAGAAGCGTTACAAATAAATAATCTGAGTACAGTATTTGAGATCGAACTTGAAGATGAGGTGCATTTCAAGTATATATTTATGGCATTAGGTCCTTGTATTAGAGGTTTCGCAAGTTATCGGCCTTGTATTATTGTTGATGGGTCACACTTGAAAGGAAAATGCAAAGGCACCATGTTGGTTGTGGTTTCTATGGACGGGAACAATCAATTATACCCACTAGCATATGCAATAGTGGACTATGAAACTGATCGATCATGGAAATGTTTTATGTCAAACTTGAAATGCAGTATCGGAGAACCCAATAATCCGGTGTTTGTGTTTGATCGATGGTATCTATCGGCAATGCTATTCGTGCATTTTTTCCCACTGCATTTCATGGATTGTGCACATGGCATATAGAACAAAATCTGGTTACAAACTTTAAGGACAACACGGTTGTTGGGATATTTAGAGATGCAGCAAGGGCATTTCGTATGACAGAGTTCCAGACAAAATGGTACGAACTCCGTAGTTTTCGAGACGGTGTTGTCACGAAATATTTGGAAGACATCGGTCTTCAAAGGTGGGCACAGGTTTACTAAATAGAATGAAGATATGATAACATGACATCCAACAGTGCAGAGTGTTTCAATTCGTTAACTAAAGAGTATCGACTATTGCCCATAGTATGCTTGATTAAACATGTTAGAGGAATGTTTTAATCGTGGTTCTACGAACGGAGGAATTACTGGGCATTTCGAACAACATTGCACTCTGACTATTGTGAAACCCGATTGGTAAGTGAGGCAAATAAGGGTAGACGATATCGAGTTGAGCCTATTGATTGTTATCGGGTACACGTGCGAGATAATCGATCCGACGGTATTGTCAATCTTCACACAAAGTAATGCACGTGTAAGGAATTTGACTCACTTGGTATCCCGTGTTCGCATGAAATTGTTACTGCCAAGGAACGAAATATACCCATCCATAGTTTTTGCAGTTGATTTTATACAGTGGACTCTTTAATGACTGCGTATGCGGAGCCTATAAATCCACTTGGCCACATATCTGAATGGAATAGACCTCATAGATATGTAGAAAAGATTATCCTTCCTCCGAAGTTTGTGCCACAAGTGGACGACAGAGAGTGAGAATACCATCCAGAGGAGAATTTCGCAGACAAATGAAATGTGGTCAGTGTGGAAATTATGGGCATAACCGCCAAAATTTTGCCGAACCGCTTACAACCATGCGACGTGTTGAAAATGCCAGACACCGTGACACAAACACCCCTCATCTAGTTTAGTTTGTAACTAACTTGTAACATTTCATTTGTTATAAATACCATT
This sequence comes from Benincasa hispida, assembly GCF_009727055.1. Taxonomy (NCBI): domain Eukaryota; kingdom Viridiplantae; phylum Streptophyta; class Magnoliopsida; order Cucurbitales; family Cucurbitaceae; genus Benincasa; species Benincasa hispida. The sequence continues at coordinate 15,216,133 of NC_052358.1, forward strand.
GATAAGTTTTTCATACGTCATATTTGTAACATACTTGTAACATACTTCATACTTTTTCATACTTGTAACATACTTCATACTTTTTCATACTTCATACTTGTAACACTTCATACTTCGTACTTTCATCTTGTAAACAAAAAACAATAACAAGCTGGAGTATTTCTATAATAGCAATCTTCATACTCTCTCAATCTTCATACTCTCTCCATCTTCATACTCTCTCAATCTTCATACTTGTAACTTAACAATAACTTCATACTCTCTCAATGTTCATACTTGTAACAAAAACAGTAACTTCATACTATCTCAATCTTCATACTTGTAACAAAAACAACAACTTCATACTCTCTCAATCTCGCTCTCTCTCAAAATTTCGCTCTCAATCTCGCTCTCTCTCAACCTCTCTCTCTCAATCTCGCTCTCTCTCAAAACCTCACTCTCTCAATCTCGCTCTCTCTTAAAACCCCACTCTCTCTCAAAATCTCACTCTCTTTAAAAAACTTGCTATTTCTCAAAATCTCGCTCTCTCAATGTTTGAACTTTGAACTTTGAACCATATAATGTTCTACATACCATTGATACAATGAAAAGAGCAGTAGCTCAATTATGCATGTTCTGATAAAATTATGATATTGAACTTTGAACTTTGAACTTACATAAAAAATACATGTTCAATTATACAATGAAAATAGCATTAGCTTCATTATACATAAAAAATAAATGTTTTTACATATATAAAAATACAATAAAAAATATATGTTATATACACATAAAAAATATGGAGTGTTTGCCCATAGTTGACACGTTAACTGCATCCTATATTCACTCATCTTCTCCTGAGTGATTATGGACGAATCAACACCAGTCACCAGGTGTTCTAGTAATTTGATTGCGAAGATGCCATAATCAAACGACCCGTGTTGTATGTCGACGTTCATAGGTCGTGAGATTTTTCAACGGGTTGTGGATAGGTCCAGCTTTTAACGATCCATGTCACAGTAATGAAGTAGGGATTGTACTGTGACCGTCAATGGATCTAGCCAATTTACCAACTTTGTCATTGGTATGTATGACGGAAGTGAATCGAACACGAATATGTGGCCTCTGTTAATGTCCATTGCAAGGACGATCCAGTGGTCACTGATATTCATCGCCATATAAACGAAATCCACATCTGCCCATTTGACATCAAATTTACCGGTGACGTAGTCCTTATACGTGTCTTCATCTTCCCATGCTAGGGCAGCCTCCAGAAGTGTCTTATTCTTTATTCGTTTAAATACCCCGCCACGAGTATTAAGGTGACTTTGTCAAATAGAATGAGAAGTTAAGTAACAAAATATAATGAGAAGTTAAGAAACGAAATATCAAAATTTACCGTTACACCAATTGGCAAGATGGTGAACTTGTGCATGCACATGTCAGGCCGGGTATAAAATTTTTCTTTCATAAAATAAAATAAAGTATTTATGGTCTGCACAAAAAATTACTATGTCAGTAAAAGTACAAGATAGCCAACATGTAAAGAAGTCAAGATTAGGAAACTTACATCACACTCGACCAACGAATTCGGGGTAATCAATTCCTTGAAGAATTGCTTGGCGAGTGGTTTAAAGAAGTTCTCTCGAACCTTGTTGTCCGTATTGTCATCCGAGATCCAGCCCATCATTTCTGTAAGGATATTGTGTGGAACATCATGTGTTGCGTTATATGTGACGATCGCTCTAGATAGTGACGTAGCTACACTTGGGAGAGGATGCTTAAACACACTTTTCTTCTTTACTTGAGCTGGAGGTGTATATTTATCAATAGGTTTCCTCTTACGACTAATTCTTCGAGATTCCTACATAAACAGAGAACAAAAGATTACTCATCAAGAAATATAAAAATATAAACAAAGATAACCGATCAATAAATTACTCACCAGTGTAACTTCTTCTGTGATCATAACAATCCCAGAAGTGTTGGCCTCTGGGATGCCAGACATGTCAGCCTCTGTATGTGGCATGATGAGTAAAGCAGACATGTCGGGCTCTGTTTGTGGGACGTTGGCCTCTACAGGTTTGACGTCAATTGGTGATGTTGTGGTAGTATCGAGCTATAGAGGGGGTGGGAGTAGGTGAAGTGGTGGTATCGGGTTGTAGAGGGGGAATGAGAGTGTCAGAGGCAGTCGCATTATTGGTATCGGGATCCCGAGATGGATTGTGTGACCTTGTCGTCTTCTCATTCATCGTGGAACCCTTTGATTAGTAAAGTAAAATGATGAGTTCACGAACACGTAAAAACTAAGCACATAAAGACATAAAATGATAGTAAATGCAAACCTTGCACATAGACTGCACACGTGACAAGATGGCTGACAATTGCCTTTTCATGTCCGTCATGTTTTCCTCCATACTGGATACGCGACTATCTAAACCCGATATACGACCATCCAACCTCGATAGTGAGTTTTCAATGGTCCGTAGGTACGAATAAATAGAATCGTCGGGATTGGCTTTCTCTTTGCGGCGGGCAGCACACTCAGGACACTTCTCATCCACAAGTCGCTCTTTACGGGATTCCGCAAGATAGACATCAAGTTGGTTCAACTCGTCCTCATCGCGTACGTCCCCCATCATATCATGGAACATATCATCACTAGGTGTGTATGTCTCTCCTTCCACCCTTCCATATTCAGCATCTTTGTGCTCAGAATGCTCAGGTTCATCCCCTCCCTCCACCCTGACAACTTCATCATTGTCATCTCCACGATGATCATCACTGTCTCTTTCACTTTCAGGACTACCCCCATCACTAGTCGACCTATTGCCACTTTCAGAACTATCATCATTCACACCTAGATCAAATATAGGTCGTCTATCCACTGGAGTATCCCGAAACTTCTTCTTAGCATCTGACATGACAGTATCTTCTTTAACCTTTGTCTGCATTAACAACCTAGTAAACTGGTTAGTGTCAATTTAACAACCAGATAAATATATTATGCATAGAGTAAACGCACATTGTTAGATTCGAATATCTCTCTCTCGAGTACTTTGAAGGACACTGAGTGGGAGCATGACCATCGTAATATGCGGGGCAAAGCCACCTTGCTCCTTCGCTCCGCAATGTTCCCAGCTATCGATGAAGCTAGGATCTCGTACGTCCATACCTAAATAAAATTTAAAATATATTAAGAACAATAATAATGTTAAATCAAACAACACAATTATTATGTTAAGCAAATTTACCTGGAATGCTTGTGGAAATCCACGTAAAGAGTACTTCACAACGTAATTTTTATTTCCTTTGTCCCTCGTTTTGTATAGACTGCTTTTATCATTTAACGCAGTCTTTAGGGCATCCGATGTTCTCTCTCAAATAATAGTACCTCAATCAAGACTGTTGTAGTACTCTAAGTTTTGAACGTTCTTAAAACGTTTGAGTTCCACTGCATTTTTTTGTTTGTTTTTTCCCATCATTACAACCTCAGTATAGTAGACTACTGTGATCTTCACAGCATCCTCATCATTTTCAAACTCCAACTCCTTGTATTTTTCTTCAAGTTTACGGAGATGTAAGGTATCCTTCATCACTCGATTACCAAAATACTTGATAGCAAGTTCATACGAGGATTGCTGGTTCTGATCAACTCGTGTTGGGGATTGCCACAAACCAGTCATCAACAAAAAGTCATCCTTCGAAAAAGTGACAATCTTTCCACAAACAGAGAATGACATTGAGTCTGATCTCGTCCTCTTCACTTCTCTCAGCAACATGGGATGGATAATTGGGTTGTTAAACACCATGTCAACGTTTATAAATCACTCAAAAAATGTTCTCTTGAACATGTCTAACTGCCTTGGCGTAAGCTTCTCCTTCACAATCTTGTTTGCATTAAAAATGTGGGTCAAGCTCGTTACTTGATCGAAAAATCGGTCGGCTTTATTCTGAAATGTGTTGCCATCTTAAATCACTCCTGCATGAAATAAAGATTCAATCAGTAAACTTCTTCAGAAAAAAAAAATTGTAAAACAACATTCTATTTAAATCTCACTAGATTCACTCTCGCTAGACTCGCTCTCGCTGGATTCACTCTTACTGGTATCGCTCTTACTGGTGTCGCTCTCTCTGGTATCGCTTTCTCCGGTATCGCTTTCTCCGGTGTCGCTCTCTCCAGTATCGCTCTCTTTGGTGTTGCTCTCTCCGATGTCACTCTCTCTAGCAACGCTCACTTATCTCGCTCACATTCTCTCTTTTTACTCGTCTTCAACCACATAACACATCGAAAACCAGAAAAACAAACAAAAAAACCATAGGTTCACAGTATTTCTAAACCACACCCTTTCTGGTGTCGCTCTCTCTAGTATCGCTCTACCAATTTCACTTTCACTTATCTCGCTCACAACTCTTTCTACTCGTCTTCAACCACAGAATACATTGAAAACCAAAAAAACAATAAAAAAAAACCATATCAGTTTATTTCTAAACCTAGAATGACCCACAAAGCCCCATTATCGATCACTATAAGACATTTTCAGACACAGATTGAAAGATTTACCGATCAGATTCGATTTGTCGGTGACAGTAGAATCGTTTGCAAGCTGAAATGATGGATTCTAAAGAGTTTTTAATTTATGAGCGATACGAAGCGATTAACCTTGGAAAATTTGAATGAAGAGTTTTTAGTTTTATGGGTTCTCAATGAAAAGGTAAGAAGACGAAGAAGTAAGGACAATTTACGTAATTTGGTATGGTGATGATGTCAGTAGAGGGTCAATTGACATTATTTTTTAAAAATGGGTCAATTGACATTTTGGACCCAAAAATTGGGTCATCCGTACAAATTTTCGTGTCTCGTCTTGTAATCAATTACAAACCTTTAAATTCTGTTTTAGAATGGATACATTATCCCATACCAAACAAAAAGAACTTAATTAACCAAATACAAAATGTCTTAGTCTTCTCAAAATTCATATGAAATCTGGATTATGAAAAATTCAAATTGCTGAAGTATAAAACAGTATTCAATGTTCCATTTGGACAATATGAATGAAATGTAATGCCATTCGGACTAAAAAATACCCATTCTGAATTTCAAAATATCACGAATGACATTTTTAACCCATATCAAGAATTGTTTATATTGATGATGTTTTAATATTTTCACAATTCAAAGAACAACATTTTAAACATTTAAAAATATTTTACAAAATAATTAAACAAGATGGTTTAGTTGTTTCTCTACCTAAAATAAAACTATTTCAACAAAAAATAAGGTTCTTAGGATACAATATTTTTCAAGGAAAAATAAAACCAATCCAAAGATTGATGGAATTTGCTAAAAAATTTCCAGATGAAATCATTAATAAAAATTAATTACAAATATTTTTAGGTTGTTTAGATTATATATCAAACTTATTTCAAATTTGAGATAAACATGTGAATCTTTATATCAAAGACTTAGGAAAACTCCCCATCCATGGACTCATCAACATACATGCATTATTAAAACCATCAAAGGTCTAAGAGTCTTCCCTGTTTATCCATCATTAATCCACATGCATCACTCATTGTAGAAACAAATGCATAAGATATAGGATATGATGGCATTCTCAAACAGTCCAATAATGGTCAAGAACAACTAGTTAGATATCATTCGGGTATTTGGCTAGGATCTCAAAAAAATTATTCAACCATAGAAAAGGAAATTTTATCAATTGTTTTATGTACAAACAAATTCCAGAGTGATTTAATCAACAAAAGCTTTTTAATACGTGTTGATTGCAAAGCAACTACAGATGTTTTACAAAAAGACGTTAAAAATATAGTTTCTTGACAAATTTTTGCCCGATGCCAAACAATACTTTCTTGTTTTGACTTCAAAATTGAAGCTATAAAAGGAAGTACAAACTCCCTTCCTGATTACCTCACGAGAAAATTTCTTCAAGGAAAGAGTGAAAGAGAAAAATAAAAGAAAGAATGAATTCTACTTGCAGGAAAGAAGAAAAGAATGATCTTAATAAAAAATAACAACGATCAACACCTCTACAAACCAAAACCTTGTACTCTCAAGCATTTCAATTTCTCAAAGGAGACTCATCATAAGCAATGGAGGATCGAAAGGGGAAAAATCCTCAAACAATACCATTATCAAATAAATTTCAAATTTTGGGATCATCCATTCCTTCAAGGTCTTCTGCCTTGACAATCAACTATTCTCCTATCAAAACTGAGAAGTCATTTGCTCATCCAATCACTTACATCCAAGCCATTACAAACTCAAACTCTCAAAATTCAGAAGTTATACCCTCAAGCAAAATCTTTAATTATCGACCATCTTCATCTATCTCTTACCATAATAAAACCTAATTGAGTCGGAATTCCTAGGTACCTCTATTCCTAAAACAATCCAAAAAACATTTCCGTCAATTTTCCATTTTATTCTAAATCATCCACAAAAAAACTCACTTATTCTATGAATTTATTCTTGTTGATACAGACTCAATTGAAATCACTCATAATGACTCCAATAGAATTGTCTTTTCAAAAGTTAGGATTCTTCATGTTCTAACTCCAACCAAATGGAATCAAAGTATTTATACCGGAAAAAGATTTTCTCATAAATTTCCTCCACAAACTTATTCATACATCAATTATCAAAATGCTTGGTACAATATGATTTGGTTACATAATTTTAACCAGTTTTGGTTCAATGTTTGACAAAACATGTATTCAAAATTTTCCATTATGGTTTAATGATCGGTGAGATATATTTAGCCTTAATGAGACTATCTTACCATACCAAATTCAAAGTTTTAAATATTTTTCAAATAATATTTTCTCAAATTATTTTGACTTAACTCTATGTTTTTCAAATTATTTTCATCTGGCATGGATCTTTTTCTGGAATTACTCAATCACATAATCGAATGGACTCTCCCATCTTTTTCAAACATACAAAATCAAGTGGTGGGACAAATTCCACACAACTATTGCTTCAAAAAATGTGGTGGAAAATGATTTTCCTTCTATCCCCACAACATGAAGCGAAACCTACAAAAAAGTCAACAATTTTTGACTCAAAAATCAAGCATAATGATTGCAATGGCACAAGTATCAAATGAAGAAGAACTCAATGTATCCTTCAACAAATTTCGTCTCAATCCTCTACCAGTTAAGCAGAAAATACATCAAACCTTCAAGAAAAAGAGGATGAAAACGAATTTAGAAATTTTATGCATCACATTTACACTAAAACACAATCCACCAATCCAAATTAGTAGAAGACACAATTCTCAAATTACAAATAAGGACAAATTGTTGTACATATGTCATTTTAAATTTTAAAGTGTCAGTGTATTGTACAGGTGTAATTTTAGACTTTAAGTGACATCTTTTGTATAATGTATCCTACAACCCATGATGTAAAGAATAACGTGTCATTGTAAATTATAACGTGTCCTGTTAATGTAATGCATGAAAAACATCACATCTGTATATAAAGGAAGCTTAGTATGGATCGAGAGGTAGAAGTCTTTTCCAGTCTTTTGAGTATTTTGCCTTGAGAGAAAAAAAAACTTGTACTTTGACAAAAAATTTAATAGAACTTCTTCATTTCTCCACGTATCACCTTGTTGATTCCAACTCCTAATTACAAAATTCAAGTAAGTTCTTAGCAAATTTTATATTTTCAACATCTACTTTATTTATTTAGAAAATCATATATTTTTTTATTATATTTAGATTTTCCAAAAAACTTAACTTCATCATTTCCCATATATTCATCATTTACATAATTTTCTATCCCATACATTCATCATTTCCCACAATGCCATGTGTCAAGCATGCAAACATCCACATATCCTACGATACTACCTCATGCTTCATGTATCTACCTCGTACTGTCCACATGTCACGTCTACACACATATATATACTCACTGTGTCTAATGGTCAATTGGTAAAAAAATCTATTTTACTTTTTCTTGTAGCAGTGACCGTTGGAGGTTGTTTTTAAAATTTAAAAAAAGATTGTTTTATATATTTTATTTACTATTAATCTCAACCTTTGATTTGAATTTTACAAAGATCCAATAGTCCAAATTTAATGTGGTTTTCATCATTTTCCTTTTTCTTTTTTAAACACTTCATTTTCTCTAAATTTTTAACGACAATTTTCCTTATTTTCAATCCTCTAAAAATACAAAGTCTCCATTGTTGCTCTCTCCAAGTTTCAATTTTTTTCTTTTCATCTTATTCTTGAGAGAGATATTTTATGTGGTGAGGATTGGTTTGTATTGTGATCTTAATATTGTAAATCCACTCTATTAAGAGAGTTGTAAGAGTGTTCTTTAACATTTCCAAACTTTTGTAAGGGTTGCGCTTGATCTTGAAAAGAGAGTGGTCGTAACGGTTTGATTGTTATCCGTGAAAACAATTGAGTTTGCTGTTGAACTCGCAAAAAGAGTAGTGTAGCAGTTAGACTCTAATCTGTGGAAAGAGTCGATGAGATTTCTATTCGCATACCCAAGAGAAGTTTGGGAAGTGGATGTAGGCCGGTTGTGTCGAACCACTATAAAAATCTCCGGTGTTGATTTCTCTATCCCTATACTACTTTAATTTTGCAATTATTGTATTATTATAGTTTATTACATGAAATTAATTGCAATATTTGTTCTTGAAATTTATTGTTCATATTTGTTCACTTTGATTGGTAGTTTTTTAATTTGTGTATCTTTTACCAATCTTATTATTAGAATTAAATAGCTTAAAAGTGTTAATTTTTATTTATTATTTTGGATTAAATTTATTATTTAAATTACTTTTTAGAAAAAAGTTTATCAAATTGCTTAATTGGGCCCACTTAATGAAAAAAGTTTTAATTAATTTTAAGAAACCCTATCACCCCTCTAGGGTTGCCATACCGATCCTATAATTGGTATCAGAGCCCGTTACTCTCTTATTGGTGATAAAAATTTTCATAAATCATTTTAGATTGGTACCCATTGTTTGAGTTTTCCATTCCTACAATTGGTATCAGAGCGGGTAGCTCTTTTACATGAAATTAATTATCAAATATTATTTCGATACTAAAAGTATCTTATTAATATTTTGAAAATTTTATTTGAAAGCTTAATTGCTAGAATTTTATGACGATTTTAGAAAGTCAATGTGTTGATACACCTCGTTTCATTAATGGTAAAAATTTTGATATTTAGAAAAAGAGAATAAAAACATTTTTGCTGGCTATTGATTTTAATATCTTGTATGTTTGTGAACATAATTTCTCTAAATTAAATTTGAATGATAAATTGTTCTCTTTTAATGCCCAAACCATAAATATCATATGTAGTGGTTTGGATAATAAAATATATGATAAAATTCCACCATTTGATTATGCATATGATATGTGGAATTTTCTTGACAATAGATATTAGTATAGAAAATTCTCCTTGTAGTATTAATGATTTATTTGATGTGAGGGAGAATTACAATTCTCAAAATGAAAGAAAAATCTATGAAAGGGAAAAAGAAAAATGTGATGGAACTTTTTTGTGCATAATGTCTCATTTGGATAATGATTCCATAGATGAAAGTGACAAAAATGAGGTAATTCAAAAATTCCCTACTTATGATAAACTATGTGATGCATTTAAAAGCATGCAATGTGATTTTGAAAAACTTGGATCTAAATATTTAAAATTATCCAAAAAAATTAAAGCATTATCTATAGAAAATAAATCTTTGGTATATGAAAATGCATGCTTGAAAAATAAAGCTAATAATGTGATGTTTCATAATAAAATTGATGGTTGTTATGAAATGAAAATTGGATTGAATGATCTGAGAGATAAAAATGAGAAAATTGAATCTTTCTCTTTGAAATTAATTGATGATGCTAGTTTGAAGAATAGAATTAATGAGTTGAAAACTAGTATTACTTCTCTAGGAAAAAAAAAACTTTTCTCTTATTGATAAAATTAAAATTCTTGAATATGATATTGATGAGAAAAACAATCTTTTGGAAATGCTTAAAGAGAAAGAATTGTTTGCTACTAAAGAGCTTGAACTTGCATAAGAGTATTAAGGGATTGACTATTGGTACACAAAATTTGGATAAGATTAATGACATTGGTAAATCTTGTAACAACAAAGGGGGATTAGGCTATGTAAAGCAAAATTGTTCATCTACTTCTTAGAGTACTACTTTTGTTAAAACAACCCCTCATATGTCTTAAGATAGTTTATTTAATGTGCTTAAATGTGAAATCTAAGTTAGCACCAAAGCATAATATCAAATTCTATGTATAAAACTTCATACTAAATCAAAATAGGCTCATAATATGAAATTTGTTAGTAAGCATGAAAAGACTAAATTTAAATTTGAAAAATCAAAGTTTGTACCTCATCATTCACATGTCAAAACTAATTGTATGCATAACGATAAATGTGTGCCTAGTTATGGAATTATTAGAAATGTGCATGAAAAATCAAAATTTGTGTCTACATGTCATTATTGTGGAGTTAAAGGTCATATATGATCAAATTGTTTTGAATTGAAAAATACTCTAAGAAAGAATTTTTTTGTTAAGAAGATTGTGAAAAATCAATTAGTTAAAAGTAATTTTTGCCCAATTTGTATGTTATTCCTGTGGTAAAATTGGTCGTGAATATCATACTTGTTGTTTGCCAAAGATAATGATATTAATTTTAGAACTAATTTGAAATGGGTTCAAAAGTCTTTGCTAACTAACAATGAAGGACCCCATAAATGGGTACCAAAATCTTTTAGTTGAGCTTTACTTGTAGTTGATTCAATAAGCAAGTGTTACTTGGACTTCAAATGAGAAATTAATTCAAATTGGAGCAGCTAGTATAACTTGTTTAAATCCAACAAAGAAAAATTGCACATTTGGTAATTCTTAGTATTTTTTTGAATTATTGAGATATTTATTCTTTTGGTATCTTTATGGCAATTATATCTCTTGAATGTTTTTTTTTTTTGTAAGTTTGAATTTAACAGCATGAGCATTGTATGTTTATCTATCTATTTAGCTTTTATCTATTTTGCTTATAATTTGGCTTTTTAGCCAATTAGATATTTGCTCTATCGTTTTGTTTTTCTTGAAAAGTTTTGAGCCAAAAGGATATTGAGTTTAAAATATGTTGATTATCCTTTTAATGAAATTGATTAGAGTTTTTATTAAATGCCTTTTGAGCATGAAGTTATGCATATTCTATGATTTATATTGTTGAATAAAAATCATTTTGATTATTTTATTTGTCCTAGGTTAAAAAGAATTGATCATTGAGCCTTTTTTTTTTTTTTTTTTGAAGAGTTGTTAAATTTTTTTCCATAGGGTAGTACTCATAAAATTGCTACATTCTTGAATCCCTGGTAGCATATTGTTCAAAATTGGTATAAATTCATTTGTGTTGCTTCCATATTTATATTGATTTGCTAATATGGCTTTTCTATTATTTGGTATCATTTGTTTTACAACAATTGGTGTTTATGTTATAATATTTGATATTTTGGTATCTCAATTGTTTGATTTACTTGAACGATTTTGTCTCCTTGGTGTTTAATGATTTTTCTCATTAGAAGGAGATTGCTTGATTTTAAAAGGAGTTATGTATTTTATGTATAAATTTCATGTATGAATAAAATTGATTCCCATATTAGTTTATTGACGTGTGTCCCTCTTATGCATATTGTTTATCCTTTTAGGAGGAGCAATTGTCTTTGGAATAAAATTTTATTGAAAAATTTGTTTGATATTTCTACTCTAAGTTGATATGTGTTAAATGTCTTTTTGTCCCTTATTAAGGGAGAGTGTTCAATTGATTTCAAAGAGGATAGAAATTTGTGAAACCGATCATAAATAGAATTAGCCTACACTTGATTGATTTTTGTGATGCCTCTTGAATTTACATGTTGTTGCTTATTTTTAGAAGTCATATCGATAGGAGAAGAAATATGCAAAATATTGTGTTCAAAATTTTACGAGAAACATTCACGTCTTTATGTATTTTCATAATTATCATTTTTTGATTGATTCCAAAAGGGGCAGAGATAATTAGAAAAATGAAAGCTTGTTGTTGAAATATACTTGTTTTTAAGTTAATTAAAATTATGCATGTGTGTTGATTGTGATTCAAGTTCATATTTTATATCACATATCTTTTTGGAATTCATTTTTCTTGAGAGTTTGTCATCATAAAAAAGGGAGATTGTTGGTTTTTTTACTCTCAAATTAATTAATTTTAATTAAGTCATTTATTAATATTTTGATGATAACAAACTTGCTTTTATTCATTGACAATTTGACTCTTTTGAAGTGTCTATTGTGTAGAGCTTGGAACAACGGTTCCAACGCAATTTGAATCACTCAAATTAGAGTTCAAATAGAGAAGATATAGCCGAAACAAGCAAAAAATAGTGATGACATAAGAGTCAAATTCATCAAATTTGACTCAATTAGAAGATAAAAAGTGGACCATTTGAAAAGTGATACATGGTGGGTTTTGGTTGGATTTTTTTTTTTAAAGTAGATTTTGGGCTTTGGTTTGGTTTTAACTTGAAAAGAGAATTAATATGGGGTTAAATATTTAAGTTAGATTGGATTTGTGCATGTTGAGGTAAAGGATGAGCTTGAAGAAGGAAAATGTTTAAGTATGGAAACTTAGCTCTCGGTTACTTATAATCTGGCTTTATAAAGAGAATTTCTGGCTATGGGCTGATTGTGCTAAAGGGTGTTTAAGCATCAAGTCAGCGCAAGGCAAGCATCGAGTAAAAGTAATCGAGGAAGGATCGAGCATCGAGTAAATGTTGTCGAGTGTCGAGTATAAGTGATCGAGGAAGGGGTTGAGCATCGAGGGTAAGCGAGGAAGGGTCGCGTATCGAGTAAGGAACATGCATCGAGCGAGCTCCCAGTGCCGAGTTTCCCCATCGAGTATCGAATCCTTCCATCGAGTATTTAACAAAAAGTCACATAATTTTCCATCGAGTAGGGACCTTTCTCCATCGAGTTTCCCAATGAGGATCAAGTTGCTCGAAACACTCAGTTTTAAACACTCAATTTTAAATTTCTCTTTTATTTACCTGGACAGATGGATTAATCTCGGCTTTTAATCTCCACTAGTGGGTGAAGTGACTTAAGGAAATTTCATACAAAGGGTTGGACAATAGTATAAAAAGGGAAGAGAACTTCAAGGGCTCGTTTTGGACAATTTGCTCGAGCAACCAGACGAACTTGGCACCATTGAAAAGCTCTACAAGTCTAGGTTCTAAAATCGAGCCTTTGAAAGGGGTTCTCCTTGGAAAGAGGACCGGAGAAGGAAGGAAAAGTCGAAGGTTCATTTTCGGGCGTTTTCGAGCACTCGACGAAGAAACGTAGATCTAAATCGAACCACTTAGATTTTCAAGTTGAAACTTTAAGGTATTATCGTGAACACCAATTCAAGTAAGTTTGTAGAAGGAACTTTGACAATAAAAGGTCTAGGATTCGAGGTACATATTTTGGAATTTAAATCTAGGATCTTTGCTTAAGCAGGGAGTTGCGGTTAGGGCTTTCAGGAAAGATTTGAAGGCCCAGGATAAACCACAAGAAGTTTCACACTAAAACTTTGAGATAACATTTTAATAAAATTCTGAACATGTTTGGAGAAGGAACCTTCTTAAAATGAGTTCTAGTTTTCAAGTTATTTACGTTAGAAGTTGAATCTGGAAATGTTGGACGAATAGGCAACTCCTTGCTAAGTATGAGCTTGGTTAAAAGAGTAGTCTCAAAAGGGAGGCCAAAGTAGCAACTAAACTCTTATTCTTTTATGTGTTGGAGCTACGTCCATTGGGGAGGTCTACAAAGCTTAGAAGGAACCAAGCCCAAAGATCTGTGAGTGACTAAATGTTTTCAAATATGTTCACAAAAGGGACATACGTTTCAAATGAATTTCATGCTAACGTTTATGGGTTTTCCAAGCAACTAAAGTTTATACTTATGTTTTAAATGAGTTTTACAAAATCCTAGCATATGTTAAAAAGGTATGAAAAAGTAATGCAACTACATGTCCATGATTGTGAAGTATACATGTTGTATGGTAATAATGTTATTAGGGAAAAAGCTAAGTAAGTGCTAAGCCTAAAGCTTATGATACTCGAATTTCCTATGAATATTACGTTTCTAATATACCGGGTGCCAAAGGTATGGAAGGCATCCGAGGAAGTACTTAAGGTGTTGACGGTACTTACTATACTCCACGTGCACGTAGGTAGTTCTTCATGAGAGGCCGAAGTATGGGTCTCCTAGTTACAATCTTTATAATGGGACCGACGTATGGGTCTCACGGCCTTGAATGGACATTGGGAGCTTGAGCTATGAATGCTCGTTCTCAACTAAGGTTTGATAGTATGATTGATTATAACACTATGATTAATGTATGATACTATGCAAGTTGCTTAAGATTATTTTCCAGCATGTTATTTATTTACATTAAAGCATATTAAAAGCTTGAGAAGAAATGTATTTCTATGTGTCACTCACTGGGCAACCAGCTCACAGTTTTCAAATGTTTTCCTTTTTCCCAGATGGCGGTCAGTTCCCTCGCAGTTGAACCCACTGCAGTTTGCCACCCAAAGTTTGGTGACCTTAGGAAGAAGCTTAGGTTAAGCTTGTTTTGATGTACACATATTTGGAAAGGAGTTGGAGACTTGTGAAACTTATTTTTTTTTTTCAGATACATGTTTATTCTTATCATCTTATTTCATTGGACATATGTTTGTTTTTGGAACTGTAATTAAGTCTTGCATTGTTTAACTTCATGGTTGTGTTTTTGCCAAGTCGTTTGCATATTGAGGTTTTAAGCAGGTTCACTTAAGTTAGGAAGTAAGTGCTGGCATCTAGATCGTAACTGCTGCCGCCATATACTCTTTCGGTTTTAGAGGGTAAACTAGGAGGGGGTGTGACATTGAAAGTTGTTTTTAAAATCGAAAAAAAATATTTTACTTCTAATTTCAACCTTTGATTTGAATTTAACAAAGATCCAATTGTCCAAATTTAATGTGAATTGAAGGAACTCTTATCAAAGAGTACCTCTGAGCGGAAGTAAGATCATTCCAAATTCATTGACAGAAATACCACATTCACAATCAAACATACAAGTTATGCATCTAACAACAAATTACGGCATGCTAAGACACTTAAAAAACAAAGGTGCGAGAGACATACCAATTGAAGAACTCTTATTCTTTTTAAATCTCGCTCTCGTCCAACAAGCAACTTTCGTTGTCGTTGAGATCGTCAAGCCTATCATCCACCAAATCTCGCTGTCGTCTACTACCGAACGGACTTCTCACGAACAGATAGAAAGAAGGACACAACTACTCAAAAACCTCGATATTCTCGGAGTGAGAATCCAGAAGGTGTGGGCTCTGTTGGATTTGGTAGAGGGAAGAAGGAAGAAACGATCGTTTACCACGACCAAGCAAATGGGAGATATCTGAAGTCTATCGTATAGACGGGTGCTTGATCGTTTAGCAAAAGATGCACGATCGTGTAATAAACTAGGGCTGAGTAAATCGCTCGGGTGCACGATGGCTTAGAAAAAAACTAGACGATCGTTTAGGTAAGACTATGCGATCGTTTAGGAAAAGTGCGCGTGTACACGATCGTTTAGTAAACTTTGAGCTATCGTGTATGCTCTAGTTTGCTAGGTGATGGGTAGTGTACTCAATCGTGAAGTGATTATCTCATCATCTTGCAAAATGAAAACTATTTTTATTTTATCCTTCAGTTACGAAAACTGAATGTAACCTCCCACTATCTCATTCGGTTATGGAGAAAAAAACCAACAATTATATTATAATTGTTTAAATAAAAATAAATATAATCATATTATATTTATAACCTATAGTTTAATATCACATCATATGCAACATATAAACCATAATCCTTTTCTCCTTCACTAGATAAAATCATATTTATATCCTTTTCCTCCAATTAATGTATCTCATACATCATGTCAACCATATCATATATAATTGACCAGTTCAATCATATCATATATAATCGAACTCCCTCTTGTCAATTTGGACACTTCAAACTTACCCAAAAAACTGATTCCCAACTTGAATCCATTGAGCTACCAAAGGGGACCTTATGGACCTATGGCTTGAAGCTCCAACGGTACGTGAATAACTGAGTAAACTCTTTAGCCACGAGATCCACCATCCGTTAATTGTCAGGCATTCTATTAAAGACCGACAACTGCACTCTTCTCACCACAGATATGTGTCCATCGGATATAACCAATCAACAGTACGATAACCCTTCACAGATGCTCGTAAGTACAACTAGGCCAATTTACCATTTTGCCCTTGTAGTTACATTTAACTCCTTAAGTACCACCGATTCCTCTAATGAACAATACAACATAGTCCTACTATGTGTGAACACCTCTCGGGCCATAAGAAGATGTGTGGCGCCACATCGTTTAAGCCCCGAAATCAGCCCTTAAGGGAGCAATCTATCTACTTACCCCTACTTCGGAGAAAAAGTGAATTCCATCTTGTGTAGCTGAGTTCCCAGCTCCCAAATCAGACGAATCTCTAAAGTGGTAGGTTTGAGTTGACAATTTGGTCATTCCCACCCATACAAATTAAATAACCGTCCTCAAAGGCAGGAGTTCCCAACTCACTCAGGATTGAGGTCATGTTACCTATGGTCATTCTATTGAAGTGAAGTTTCTGTCATAAATGCATTATATAACGAGACTATAACACTTCGTGGTCCAATCTTATACAAACTCCTTTGTATAGGGCACCCCCACTCACACGTCTTTACATGAATGATCAGGACCAGACCATCTGTAGCAAGTCACAACACTTGTAACTATTCTACAAAGCGGACCGCATCCATAGCGTTACCAGGATAAAGTTTCCCTCCTATATCCATATACTACAAACTATTTTGGTTATCACTTAAGACATGATCCACCTGTATATCTCCACATACATGTTTAAGTTACAACGACAACCAGGGATCCTTGTTAATTGGTTTGTGGTAAAGCAATTAAAACATCCAATGTTTCATAGAAAAAAGTGAATAAAATATCATATATTATTACATCACAAGCGTTTGTTCAATACAGTGTTTATAAACTACAAGACCCAACGAGAGTTTAGGGCATCATCCCCAACAGTTTTCACCATATTCCTTCTCTTTTTAAACACTTCATTTTCTCTAAATTTTAACAACAATTTTCCTTATTATCAATCCTTTAAGAATACAAAGTCTCCATTGTTGCTCCCTCCAAGTTTCAATTTTCTTCTTTTCATCTTATTCTTGAGAGAGATATTTATGTGGTGAGGATTAGTTTGTTGTAAGCTTAATATTGTAAATCCACTCTATTAAGAGAGTCGTAAGAGTGTTCTTTAACATTTCCAAACTTTTGTAAAGGGTGCTCTTGATCTTAGAAAGTGAGTGGTTTATAATGGTTTGATCGTTATCCATAGGAACGAATGAGTTTGCTCTTGAACTTGCAAAAAGAGCGGCGTAGCGGTTAGGCTCTAATCCATGGAAAGAGTCCGTGAGATAAATATTAGCATACCCAAGAGGCGCTTGGAAAGTAGATATAGGCTGGTTGTGCCGAATCACTATAAAAATCTCCGGTGTTAATTTCTTTATCTCTATACTACTTTAATTTTGTAATTATTGTACGTGTTATTATAGTTTATTACATAAAATTAATTACAATATTTATTCTTGAAATTTATTGTTCATATTTGTTTACTTTGATTGGTAGTTCTTTAATTTGTGTATCTTTTAGCAATATTATTATTAGAATTAAATAGCTTAAAAGTGTTAATTTTTATTTATTGATTATTTTGGATTAAATTACTTTGTAGAAAAAAGTTTATTAACTTGCTTAATTGACCCACATAATAAAAAAGTTTTAATTAAAAACTTAATGAAAAAGTTTTAACCGTACTCACCTTTTTTCCTTTTAGCATTTATGTTTTTTTTAATGTTATGTCAAATTTTTAAATAAAGGAAGAGAATAGGTTTTGTTAGTTTAAATTTAACTTTTTGGTTAAATTTTTTGCTTGAAATTTGTTGAAAGTAAAAGTTGTAAAAACATAAAGAAAATAAGTTTATTTGCTTCAAATTTAATATGCGGGTTGATTTGTTTGAAGTTTGTATTGATAGAAACTTACTTGTTAGATTGGGAGAATTAAACTTAATTAATAACGGTGTGTTAAGGATTAATGCAAAATTAGGTTCTAAATTTACAATGTTTATTTTCTTTAAATTTACAATATTCATTTGTTTTGAATTTACAAGGTTTGATCTAAAAAGAGGGGGATGAGTTTATTTATTTTAAATTTACAATCTTTGATCTAAAAGTGGGCTCAAGTTTATTTGCCTTTTTTCTGTGTGATATTTAGTTTTTATTTGCTTGTTTTGAAATAATTTGATTATATTATGATTTAGTTTGTTTGGAGCTTAATGTGTTTTCAAACAAAGTATACAGCTCTTTAGCTTAGAATTTGGGTTTGTTTGCTTAGTTTATTTGTTTTAAATTTGGCATTTGAGTTTGTTTGCTTTAGTTTATTTGCATTAAATTTTAATTAAGGTCTAACTTTAATTGTTGGATTGAGATTAAGCTTGGTTGTTCAAGGATTGTTAAGTTTTCTAACAAAAAAGGGAGGAGGTTATTTGCTTTAAACTTAGGTATTCTTAATTTTGTTTCTTTATTTGAGCTATTTGGTTTTCATTTACTTATGATATTTTCAAACAAATTAATATAGATATGTTTAGTTTTAGTTTAGATTATGTAACTCTTTCAATACAAACCTTGAAAGAGCCTAATACAAGTCGAAATTACTCTATGTTAAAATATAAGTTGAATATACTAACTCATAAGTTAAGTCTAATTTTTTGTATACTTTTTTTAGGCTTATAAATTTTGTGAATCAAGAGATGGTTGAAAAGTATAATATTAAGAATGAATAAAGATTAGATTAAACTTCGAGATAAATTCTCAATGGATTATAAAGAAGGAGTAGCCCAATTCCTTGAAGTAGCAAAGTCTCATGTTAATGACTGTAAAAAAATAAGATGTCCATGTAAACATTGTATGAATACAATGTGGGAATCATTTGATGGGATAGAACGACATCTACTCACAATGAAATGTCTCCCTTGTACATTAGACGGGTCTATCATGGAAAACCTGTTACTTTATCGAGGGAAATTAGTTTATATGATATAATATAATGTTATTTGTTTTTGTTGTGGTTTCGAATGTAGGGGATAGAATAAAGTTGTGCTTTGAATTATGTTGCTACCTTGTAGTTATAGTAGCAATGAAAATACTTTGTATAATGCAATAAAATGTTATTTGTTTTTGTTATGGTTTTGAATGTGGGAGCTAGAATAATGTTGTTGTTCTGAATATTAGGTTTGAATTGTTTTTGTTATGTTTTAAACATGGGGTGAGTTGTGTTATTGTATTGAATGCTAAATTGAGGATTGTGAGTTAAGGACTTTTGTGTTATTGTTGTTTTGAATATGTGTTAAAGAAATGTATATTAATGGTTTTTGTTTTTGTTGTTGTTTTGAATGTGAGTTGAGAATTGTTAGTTAATGATATTTTGTGATGTTATTGTGGTTTTGGATATGTGTTAAAGAAATGTGAGTTACTGATTTTTGTTATTGTTGTTGTTTTGAATGTGAGTTGAGAATTGTTACTTAATTATATTTGTAATGTTATTGTTGTTTTGAATATGTGCTAAAGAAATGTGAGTTATTGACTTTTGTGTTGTTGTTGTTGTTTTGAATGTGAATTAAGAATTTTTGTGTTGTTATTATTATTTTGCATTTGTGTTAATAAAATATGAGTCCACAGTCATTGTGTTGTTATTGTTGTTTTGAATGCTAAATTGAGAATTGTGAGTTAATGATGTTCATATTGTTTTTGTTGTTTTGAATATGTGTTGAGAAATATGAGTTAAACACTTGATATATATATATAAGTTAAGAAAAGAAGTTTAACTGGTGTTTTACTTATAATCTAAATTTTATATTATTTTTTTTTTATAGGATCAATGTTATGTCTATGACTTCGCAGTGGACCAGGATTGAAATATTTTTATGTCAATGTTGTTAGGTTTTATGCCTTAAAACTCATAGATAGTAAGTGTTATTAATTGACCGTCATCAATAAAGAGTTATTCATGTTAATTCAATAAATGTTATTGTGTTGTTTTCTATATTATCTTAATAACCCTAAATCCAATAAACTAACATCCAAGGTTGCCTTATGAGTCTTGAACTTTATGTGGAGACATACATGGATCAATGTTCAAGATACAACCTAAAAGGTTTATAGTATAAGGACAAAACTGGGTACTTTATCGTGGTAACACTATGGATACGACCCATTTTGTATTTGATACAAACGCAATGATCTAACTGAAGGAACTCTTATTCAAGAGTACCTACGAGTGGAAGCAGAACTTTCCAATTCATTGTGACAGAATTACTGCATATACATTCAAACATACTTTCATGATGCAAAAGGGATAAAAAAATCATACCAGATGAAGATTTCTTCTTCACAGCGAGTATGAAGCCCAACCATCAATAGTCATCACTAGGACAGAGGGCTTCGAAGAAGACAACACCACTTAGAGCCCTCAGTATTCTTGGAGTGAGACTCCAAAGTGTGGGCTTTGTTCAGATTTGGTAGAGGGAAGGAGGAAGAGCGACCGTACACAACGATCAAACAAGTAGGAGAAGAGGTCGTCTATCGCATAGACAATATGCTTGATCGTTTAGGTAAAATATACGATCATGTAGTAAAAGTAAGCGATCGTCTATACGATCAAGTAGGAAAAGGTAAACGATTGTCTATACGATCGTGTAGGAAAAAGGTGAGTGATCGTCCAAAACGATCGCATAAGAAAAACTAAGCGATCGTCTATACGATCGTTTAGTAAATACTGGGAGCTAAACGATCGCTTAGGAAAAATGTAAATAATCGTTTAGATAATAGCATGCGACGGTCTAATCGGTATACAATCACTTGGCAATATCGTATATGTAAACGATCGTGCAGTCCTATCGTATAGGCACTGATTTTCTAAACGATGACACTATCTTTTTCACAATACCCGTGCACACCGAGATCAACATACCATCTGCTATTTATAATGCACTCGTGCGTTATTTTAAACGAAGAGGCACCTTCCCATTTCCTTTAAAACCGTCCAATTAATGTGATCTTATCACATTCATAACTTATAAATTAATATCAAATAGTAATTATAATATTTTTTCCTCTACTAGATATAAATCATTTTTATATCCAATTTCCTCCAAATTAATGTATCTCATACATAAAGTTAATTATATCATATTTAATTAACTCATTCAATTATATCATATATAATTGAACTTCCTCTTGTCAATTTGAACATTTCAAATTGACCCAAAAACTGATTCTCAACTTTTATCCAAGCTACCAAGGGGACCTTATGGACCTATGGCTCGAAGCTCCAACGGTACGTGAATAGCTGACTAAACTCTTTAGTCACGATATCCACCATCCGTTAACTGTCAGACATTCCTCTAAAGACCGACAGTTGAACTCTTCTTGCCATAGATATATTTCTATGTCCATTGGATATAACCAATCATCAGTACGATGACCCTTCACAGATGCTCGTAATTATAGCAGGCCAATTTACCATTTTGCCCCTGTAATTACATCTTCCTCCTTAAGTACCATTAATCCCTCTAATGAACAATATAACATAGTCCTACTATGTGTGAACGCCTCTCGGGCCATGAGAAGGTGCGTGGCGCCACATCGTTCAAGTCCTGGAATCAGCCCTTAGGGGAGCTATTTATCTACTTGCCCCTGCTTCGGGGAAGGAATGAATTTTATCTTGTGTAGCTGAGTTCCCAGCTCCCAAATCAGACGAATCCCCAAAATGGTAGGTTTGGGTCGGTGTTCTGGCCACTCGCACCCATGCAAATAAAAGGACCGCCCTCAATGGCAAGAGTTCCCAACTCACTCAGGATTGTGGTCATGTTACCTATGGTCATCCCAATGAAGTGAAGTCTTAGTTATGAACGGTGTTATATAACGAGACGTTAACATTTCGTGGTCAGGTCTTTTACAAACTCTTTGTATAGGACGCCCTCGCTCGCATGTCCCCTACACGAATGATCAGGATCAGATCATCTGTGACAAGTCATAACACTTGTGACCATTTCACAAAGTGGGCCGCATCCATAGCGTTACCAGGATAAGGTTTCCCTTCTATATCCATATACTACAGACCATTTTGGTTATCACTCAAGACATTATCCACTTATATGTCACCACATACATGCTTAAGTTACATACAAATAACCAGGAATCTTAAGTTTATTGGTTTGTGGTAAAATGAAAAAGCATCTAAATGTGCAAAGTCAAGTAGTGAGTAGATATCATTTATATTATACATCACAAGTGTTCGTACAAAGTTGTTTACAAACTACTGGACACGAGACTTTAGGGCACAAACCCCAACACTGACACATTCATGTAGGTGACATGCGAGTAGGGGTATCCTATGTAATGAGTTTGTATAAGACCAAACTGCGAAATAGTAACCACGAGATGTAACATTGTTGACTAGTTATGTTTCTATTTCACTAGGATGACCTAGACAACTTAGTCTTAATCCTGAGTATATTATGAACTCCTTTTCACGAGGGATTGTCCTTTGAATTGTATGGATAAGAGTGGCTAGTTTGCTGACTCAATAAGCCTACCATTTTGGGGAGAAAACCAAATGGGAAGCTGGAAACATAAAAATATAAGATGAACTTCACTCTTTCCCGTCTTCAGTGTAAGTAGATAAGTGTTCCCTTAAGTGGTGTCTCTGAGACTTGAACAAAGGGCTCTACCCTCTCATTGGCTCGAAAGGGGTTTCTGTTTATTGATTGAACTATAAATAGGTTGTTCATCAGAGGAGCACTGGTATTTAAGGAGTTAAAAGTAACCCAAGGACAAAACGGTAATTTGACTCAGTTTGAGTTACAAACACTTGTGAAGAACTAACTTGCTATTATTAGTCTATATATGTGGACACAAAATATATATGTAGTGAGAAGAGTGCAACTATGGGTCTTTAGTGGAGTGTACCCACAGTTAACGTATATTAATTAACTTGATCAATGAGTTTAGCCAATTAATCTCATATCATTTGAGCTTCTGATCTACAGGTCCACCAAGTCCCCCTGTTAGCTCATTAAAGGATATTAAAGAAGAATGATTTGAATTGTTCAAATCAATTTGAGGAAATTGTATATTAATATGATTAATATATAATTGATTATGGACGTGATCTATAATTCAAATTAAGTTGAAAAGAAACATTTGAATGAGATTCAAATAATTAATTCAAGTGAATTAAATTCACACATAATTAGTTAATAAATAGAGAGGTAGTTAAATGTATAAAAGTTAAATTGGATTTAATGTATAAATAATTATTTAATTAATGTGCTAATTAATTAAATAAGTGTAATTTTATTAATTTTCACAAGGAAAAATTGGAAAAAGACTTAGAGAAAGGGGTTGACCTTTCTCCATATAAAGTCTTTCTTATAGCCATTTTGAGGCAAGCATTCCTTGTGCAAATTTTTCCCTAAGCCACAAAAAGAAATCCTCTCTACTCCCCCAAAGGGTTTTCCTCTCCACCATCTTCCAATGGTTGGATACCACCTATCATTCTATTGGAATCTTTGAGAATAACAAGGTTATTCTTGTGGTCGTGTTCAAGATTGTTCGAGGAAACGTTCGTGTTCAAGATCATTGGAGGAGTCGTTCGTTGGAATATCGAGATGATCGTTTTGGGAACTTGGGAATTTACAAAGATGAGAATGATTCTTTTCTTTCTCTATAGCATGCTATTTCACATGTTTATTCTACACATATTATGTTTTAGTACACTGATTTTGTTTATGTAAAATTGATTTGCGGGATGCAAGACGTTCACGCGCTTCTGCTCGGGATCGAATCCCATCAAATGTTATGTGTTAAACTTAATTTTTTTTAAAAAAAAAAAATCAAGACTCGTGTTTTTGTTATTTCTAGTTCATACATGTCTATTTCATTTTGGAACAATATAAGTTGTAAGGATATTTGTGACTATTTAAATGAAGTTCAATTGTTTTTTGTTTTCAAATATTTTGCTTCATACAAACTATCATGATATTTAACTACAATTGAAGTTAATAGAAATGTAATGTATCTAAAAAAATAAGATAATTAAAAAAAATTAAAGTCAATGCCGACGCTACATAGATGTAGGCAAAGGTCATCTATTCCGACGCTATATGTTAAGTGTCGGCAAAAAGTCAATAAAGACAACATATTCCAATGCATACAAATGTAAGCACAGGGAAAGCATCTTGCCGACGCATATAAATGTTTTTGGCATAGAGGGTCTATGTCGATGCTATGTATTCGGTGTTGGCAATTCCATGAACTTAAATGGCATGAGCATAGACAGTCTATGTCGATGCAAACATAAAAACCGTTGGGATAAGGTATCCCCACAGACCTATCCCGACGATTTTTGCCGACGTTTTAAAAGCGTTGACAAGGTCTTTTGCCAACATTTTTCAAGGCTATTCTGACGCTTCGTAGCATTGGCAAAAGGTCCATTTTTTTATAGTGTTATACAATATAGTCTTAAGAGATCTTGTGACTTTTCGTATCAAATGTGCTATATATAATTTTCAGTCATCTTTGATATGTTTAAGTTATGGGGACCTAAATGTTTCATCTTTTTCTCAATATTTTTGAGAATTTTCAATTGAATTCTACTCAAATACCCATTGGATTATTAGAATATTTTATCACTTTTAAGATTAAATGCAAGTATAGTTTTGAACTTTCATGTTTATATCTATCTAGTCAACTTTTTAAAAGTGTCAATTATATTTTTCTAATTTTCAATTTCCTGTTTTAATAAGTCCTTGAACTTTTAAATTTTCAATAGATCCCTAATCTTTCGATTTTGTGTGACATATTTAAACTTTCAAAAAGTTTCTATTTAGATTTTCAATTGCATGTCTAGTTGATTCGTAATTTAAAAAAATATTGAATAAATCAAAGATTTATAAAACAAAATTGAAAATTTAGAGATATATTGAATATAAAATGGAAGGTACTAGAAGTTAATATACTTTTTTAAATTAAGATACTTACTATATATAAAATTAATTGTTTGTACAGTATAATATATATTTTTTAATGGAAGAGGAAACTGATAATTGTTTTAAATTACACTCTCTATCAAATGATATACTGAATTTATTTTAATAATTCAATTTAATTTTGATTCGAAGGCAAGTTTGTCAGAGCCTCAGAGGAATCCCAACCACTGAATCGTACAGTCTCTACTTCAAATTTTAATTTTAGAAGTTGACTAATAATAATTAAGAAAATACTCAGTTATTATGACAATTAATTAAAAAAATCACGTCGATTTATGATGCGTCATTTTCAAAGATGAATAAAAGAATATTCAAGAATATTTAGAGGTCTACGGCACAATAATTTAATTATTCATGGTCTTTTTAGTCATGCAAGACGAACTTCGGATATTTAAATCGAAAATCACTCTTAATAGATGGATGTAGCTGTGTCAAGTACATGTTACCTTTTTAGTTTTGTTGTTTCTTTTATTCAAAAGAAAAAAATATATATCATCACTAAATTGACATTTATTATTTTTCTTGAGGTCAAACTTTCAATTTTCTATATCTCTACTTATCGTACTTGTAAAAAGAACTATGTTAGTAAGAATATATTGATATATACCTATTCTTTTGAAGTTGTAGCCCTAATCTCTATGCTCATCAAGGTTGTACTGTACTTAAGAAATTGGTTAAAATATTATTTTGTTTTCTATATTTTGAAATTTGTTTAATTTTAATCAATGTACTTTTAATTGTCAAATTTTAGTTATTATACTTTCAATAAATCATAAGTTTAGTTTCTATTACTAGTTTATTGTCAATTTTTCAAAAAAAATTTTGTTGTCTTATTAACATTTTTATTATAAAATTTGAAAATATATCTATTTATTATTTTTTTTTCATAGATATTATTCTTATTATTTAATAATTTAGTAAAAATTAACTTTAAAAAAATAAATTTAAAATTTATTGAAAATATGTTAACTAAACTTGAACCAGGAAAAGTATAGACACTAAAATCATCTCAATAACAATATTTTAACCCCAAAAAAACATTGAACTAAAAAAACTATATTATAAAAATATTCTAAAACCAAACAATCATTTAAATCAAAATCATGACGCCAGAAAATATTTATTTAAATAAATCGATTGAAACCCCGAAAACTGTACGGAAAGTTAATTAATAGTAAAGGCGCCTTCAAGTTTCAAGTCAAAAGATCGAGCGACGGCTCGCTCGCCGGCGAGGGGTTTTGAGCCGCCGATGGTTAGCGGTCCCTTTAATTCTTGATTCCTCCGCTCCGGTCCGCTCCATTGAAATGGTGGGCTTCTGGCCGCTTGATTGGGACGTACGTGTGGACCTTGGCTTGTAACAAGCTCCCATGATCGAGGCATTTCCTTCGTGTTCAATCCAATGATAGAAAAGTCAAATGAGGAATGCCTATCCGATCCCTTACTCAGCGAAATTTTTGTTTGGTTTTGTGTCGATCATTCGGTGCCAATTTGTCGTCAGCTATCTTGTTTTTCACCATTGGGGATTCTTTGAACAGCCCGAAATCGAACGTCTCTGAGATTGCAATGGGAGCCTTTCGTGGGCTTATCCTCTTCTTGAGATGACAGGAAGAGGGGACCAATATTCTCGCCATTAATACGAAGCTTCCTACCTCCCTGTCCGCTGGGGGCTGTCCAACCCTTTTTCCTATTTTCCCATTTCTATATATTAGCCAATTTGAACAGGGAAATTTTAGCAGCAACTTTTGGTTTTTGCTTATTTCTTATCAGAAGTCTTCTACCGGAGTTTGCGGTAAAGAAACAACCCTTTGAAACGAGGATCCAACTAGAACGCTTTTCTGTTTATGGGGACTAATTATGTGGATTGCTGATACAATGAAAATTGGTTAGTTGTTTGGGGTTTTTTATTTTTTGGTTTTTTCTTTTTTCTTTCTATGGGTTTGTTGTGAATCTGTTTGATTTCGTTGATGGAATGTTGGTTTGAAGCTTATTATCTCGTTCTTTCTCTGTTTGGTGGTATCAGCATGAAAGTTTTGAAGGTTTGACTTACTTCTGATGGGCATCTGCTTAAGCGCCAAACCTATATCAGAAAGAGATGATAATACAGGTATTACAAGGCTCACTTTCTTTGCTAATGAGACAGTATGGTGGAAGTTTTTAGGCTTTTTGTTTGTCATTTCCAAGAATTTATTTTGAGATTTCTTATTGATTTACTGAACTTGTTCGCCTTCACCAAGTTAGTTTCATATCTGAAGAAGGGGTGGAGTAATGTCCTTTGTAAACTTGTCTTGTTGAATAGTTTGATATCGATCATACAATGTTCATGAGTTCTTACTTTTATTTAATTTCCAGACTTTAGTATCTTTGATTGAACTGAAGTAGTCTCAACCGAGATTTAAACGTACACATGAGGGTTTTGAGTCATGTGAATGGCCATTAGTTCATTAGAGGGCATGCATTTGTTTGTGCAGGGGTGAAGAATTCAAAAGATGATAGTGATAGCAGTAACGGAAAGGATAATGGTGGTGCAAGTAGCAAGATCTCATTGGCTTCGGTGCTGCCAGCCCCTCGGAGCGAGGGCGAAATCTCACAGTTGTCCAATTTGAAGAGCTTCTCTTATGCAGAGCTCAAAGAGGCAACACGGAACTTCTGTCCTGATAGTGTTCTGGGAGAACCTGGTTCTGCTTCAGTTTTCAAGGGCTGGATTGATGAACATTCATTTACTGCTACGAAGCCTGGAACTGGAATGGGTATTGCAGTCAAAAGGCTTAACCAAGATAGTTTTCGAGGTCACGGAGAGTGGTTTGTGAGTCATATCTTTTAGATTAACTTCAGAGATGTCTCATTGTCATACCTGATTTCTTTGTCTTTTTCTTCTCATATTGACCTCCCTTAGCATCAGATGGCTGTGTACTAACATGACCCATTTGTTAAACAAATTTGTCATTCTATGCTGCACAGATACACTCATGACATGCATTCTTTTATCAATTAGGCTGAAGTGAATTTTCTGGGCCAACTTGTTCATTCTCACCTTGTGAAATTGATTGGCTATTGCCTGGACGATGAGCAACAGCTCCTCGTGTCTGAATTCATGCCTCGAGGATGTTTGGAAAATCATCTGTTCCTTCGTGAGTTTCCTCCATCCTTTGATGTGACTCAATAAGAACATTTAGAAATATTAGTGATTGACACTGAAGTTGTCATTGCAGGGGGGTCCTATTTTCAACCTCTTTCTTGGGGCCTTCGGTTGAAGGTTGCACTTGGTGCTGCAAAAGGGCTCGCCTTTCTCCACATTGATGAAAGAAAAGTGATCTATGGCGACTTGAGAACTTCAAATATTTTGCTTGATTCCGTAAGTCATTGGTGAAAATATAGCTTTGTGCCTATGGTAAAAATAGCATCATGGAATTGGGATCTAGATCCTTCAGTTATTTGTTTACTTTTTTGAAAGATAGTCGTCAAGCCATGAACTTCATTTCTTTTATTTTTAGGACTACAATGCCAAACTCTCTGATCTTGGGTTCTCCAAAGACACAGGAGCAACGGGCAGTAAAAAGAATATGAATGCCTCATATGCAGCTCCAGAATATCTTGCCACAGGTAATATTATGATTGAAACCAAACTATATTGAAATATAAAAGCTGAATTTATGAGATAAATCGAGTAATTTGAGGAACTTGGACCCTCCTTTTCTTGAGATCACTCAAGTCCTAAACCAACTGAATCAATACTTAATTTTCCCCTTCTCCACCCGTGCTATTTATAACAAATTAGCACAATTCATTCTCTAGTCAGTTACTAATATATCCTTAAAATCCTAATAATTTTCTTTGTCCTAATATTATTCCTATCATATTCAACACAACCAGAAAACACTGCCGTCTAATTTTTATATCCACCATTAGGTCATCAAATTTCAACTCGTTGCATCAAGTATCCTTGGTTCTGCTTTCTTTTTCCTGATAAATAACTTTTCTGTGTCATTACTTATCTGAGAAACTTGAGGCTGCTATGTAAAAATAGGTTGAGTTAACTTAGTTCGTTGTATTCTTTCAACAAAACAAGGATTATATTAATTTTCTTATGTTGACCACTTTGTCCTTTCACTTACTGTAGGTCAGGCAACCACAAGTAGTGATGTTTATAGTTTTGGAGTCATTCTATTGGAAATGTTATCTGGAAGAAGAGCCCTTGACAAGAATCGACCATTTAAAGAACACAATCTCATCGAATGGGCAAGGCCCTACCTTGCAAACAGACGAAAGATTGCTCGAATAATTGACAACCGCCTCGAAGGCCAATACTCATTGGATGCAGCCTATAAGCTATCTAGTCTGACACTGCAATGCCTGTCCATTGAGCCCAAGTCTAGACCGAGCATGAATGAGGTTGTAACAGAATTAGAAGAGCTACAAGATTCCACATCCATTAATATCAACAGAAATTCAACACAAAATCGCAGGGCCCGTAGACATAGTGCTGATGATGCCATTGCCCATCATAGTACTCGTGCCCATCCTAAGCCTCCTGTTTCCTCTGATCATACGTAAGGGGACGCAGGTGATAGTTTTACAACAAAACATAGAAGCCTGGCATATACATATTATAGTTGAATGATTATACTTCTGTTGCTACTACTATCTCTTTACCCTGGCAATTTCTTGGTCAGTTTGTTTATAATAGAAGGAATGGTTCATCTGAAATTTTTGTTTGATTATCAAAGATAAGATACTGGGGAAGCATCTGGTTAGATATCTAAGTTTATACTCAGTTTATCCGTTGCTTCTGAAGTGGGTCAATATTCGGTTTCATGTATTTTTTTCATTGTGATTTGTTGGTGTCTCTTGAAGCGAATAGAATGAAATTATGAGTTACACCAAAATTGCTTGAACCGGTTTAACATTTGTTATGCGAATATGGAGTGCACAAAAACGAGTTTGATATATTTTTGGAAATGAAGGATATGGTGTTCTTTTATTATTTATTTACTTATTTTTTACTTAAGCGCACCATTTATGGAAGATGATTTGAATTTCTGACTGTTTGGTCGAGAGTTTATATTTTAACTAGATGGACTATGTTTAAGTTGTACTAGAATGTGATATTAGCGTATGAAATTTAAAAATGATATTAAAAAATTAAGTGTTTGTTTGTATTTACTTGAGAAAAAAATATTTTTCAAAAGGTTCATTTTTATTTAACCATTTTTGATAAAAATTGATTAAAGATTTGTTTGGATTGACTTGAGAAAAAATATTTTTTTAAAAAATTCATTTTTATTTAAACACTCTTGACAAAAAAAAAATATTAAAAATACTTTTCAAAAGTTATTTTGAGTGATTGTCAAGCACTCTAATATTTTTTTAAATAACTTATTTTTAAAATTAAACACTTAAAATGCATTTCAAACACATCCTACACACCCTAAAATATACATGAAATGCTATTTTGAATGGTAGTCAAACATTTTAATATTCTAAAATGACTTTTTTTAAAAAAATTAAACATTTGAAAATGTAATTCAAACTCACTCTAATATGATTGTAAGTACTATATATGTATTTAATTTTTTTTTTTTTGGTAATCTAGAAATTATTTAAATTTGCGATCTTTTATAAGGATTAATATAAATTTTAGTTAAGTATCCATAAATTTATTTAAAGTTCAACAATTAGAAGTTATCACAGGCAGTTTGCGACATGTTAATGTCTAATTCCATTTTTCAAAGTTCACCAAGTGCCAACTTGTTGCGTTGTGTGTTTCAATTGTGTTTATGATGCTGAGGATAAATGATGATGAAAAAGATGTTTAATCTATCTCTTGATATGAAGATGATGCTATGCGTTGGGTGATGATAGATCTATGAGCGTGCACACCTTGCTAATACATACAAGTTCTCTTAAGCTAGACCAAAGTATAAATCTAACTTAAGCGTCCTAGTAAGCCCATGGTCGAACGCGGAGACTCTAGAGTATTTTAACGCAGGTTTGGTCTTTGGATCTATTGTAAAGGTTTCCTAATTGTTTGATATGCGTTGGTTATGTACACTAAACGACTGACACGCATGCAAGAGGAAAATAAGAGTTCAAAAAGAGGGGAAAATGTATCATGGATGAGTGGTTTAAGCGTAGATGGTATGTATTGATTTCCTAGTGGTAAAAACAAACATATATAAGCACAATGACATTGAAATGAAAATGGTATAGATGTCTGTACAATCTAAGTGTATGCGTGATGCATTGGAGATCTGTTCTTTAATTTATGTTCAACATCTTTTGATGCAGATGCCACACTTATTCTATCTCTAAGTGCATGTGTTGGTTAAAATGAACAAACAAGTGACATAAATAATTCTATCTCTAGAATTACTTCATGCCCTAGTTTGATGCGTTCAACAATTAGGTACTCTCTCGAGTGACTAATTGCGTTTTCACTTCAATCAACTGATCAGATAGATTAAAGTAATCAAATTTATGCATTCATCAAGCTAGAAAATTTACAAACACAAACAACTTAGACAATTAATAGATAGAGATGTGAAGAATGGTCGGAAATGAGATTGAATTAATGATATAAGTTTTGGTGCAAATATCTTAGTTCAATCAAGTGGAATGAAGAATGAGAATGCAACATAAAAGAAAGAAGTCAAGCTGTAGGGTTCAATCTCGTCCCCTTTGGCTTGTTTTTATGCTTGCTATGACCAACTCGATGGAGGGGTTGAAAGAGACGCCTCTCTCGAGCTTCTCTCTAGCAGCACCTCGTCACCAACGATGGAGAATGGCTATCGTCCCTCTTACTTGCTTGCAGACAGCAAATGTGAAAAATGACTCTCTCTCTCACTACTGGCTAATTTTCTAACTTCCTCACTCCTTAACTTGCAGATAACTCCTCCTTATATAGGCAATCAACTCAGCCACTTGGTAATGTGATTGCATTAAATTCCATACCCTAGGACAGCCACTTGCCAGTTTACTTCGATCAAACGCTGCCAGTCAGATGCCCATTGCTGCAAGTTGTGATTTGACATGGATTGCACGAGCCAAATTTATCTTTCATGCGTCGAGTAGTCTGGATGCATGCCCCTTGCGTGGGCCTTGTCTACAATACTTAGTGAATTTTCTGATTCCTACATTAAAGTGTGTAGTTTTTCACTTAAGAAGATACTTTTGCATGAGTTTATCACATATATACAATTTCATGTGTTTTCCTTCATCATGAGTGCGTTTACATAACTTATAATCCTAATTATTCTAATTTTGAGAGAACAATAACTTGTGTTTCTACAAGTTATCACCAACCACGACATATTTCAACTAATTGAGATATATATCCGATCAAAAGTTTGTATCTTTCATCTGACATTGTTGTTGATAAAAAGCAAAAAAACCACTCCTTGTGGAGCCAACCACTCAATCGCTTAAAGTATATGAGAGGTTCAATTTCTTCCCATATGTTAATTCATTAAAAAGTTAACTAATTATAGCTAATTTAAGTGTATATTTGAGAGTCATTATTAAAAAGTTAAAATCAATTTGTTATATTTAAAACTTCTATCAAATATGTCTCTAATCACTTAAAATTAATTTAACATTTATACTTTTAAATGTCATTTTTATATATTGAAATTAATTTTAAATAACTAAAATCGTATTTAATAGTAATTTTAAAAATGATAAAAATGATTTTAATTATTATAGATGTATCCCAAACATAACAATTTTAAAAAATTACGACGTTTGACTTGCTATCTTAGTCTCCAACGGCGAGAATGTTTACAAATTTGGTGCACATTGTTCCTGCAGGTCGCTTGAACCTTCAGCTTTTTTGGGGGCAATACTTCAATCTTCAGCAATAATTTGTTAAACCCATCTTTGATTCTTCTTTTTGTTCGGCATTTCTTCAGTCTAAGTATGCGAACGGGGAATTTTCTCTCTGGGTATAGGCTCATTCAAGCATTTCGTCGAACAGTTGCTAGCACTTCTTCTACGGTCAGTACAATCCCCTTCCGATTCAACTTTCTTTGCACTCAAATCCCTGATAACTCATCGGCGAAAGTTCTAGAATCAGAATTGGAGGGACCCAAGTGCTTGTCTTTGAGAATTGAGAGAATACCGAAGGGAGAATCGGTTGGGTATGCCTTCAGGAGCTGGATGGGCGATGGTTTTCCTATTCATCGAGGCGACATTTTTCATGCCATCAATCGCCTCAGGAAGCTCGAAAGAAATAAGCGCGCACTCGAGGTTGCTATCTCCTTCTCCCTTTTTATATCTCTCTTTTCTTTTCTTGTTTTCTTAGATGTCGTGAATTCTAATCTGTATCATGGTAGAGTTGGCTGTAGTGATTAGTTTTTTCTTATGCATTTAAGGATGTAATCAAGAACAAAACATTGAAAAATAGAAATTTCAAGTATTTTCTAAATCATTAAGAAGCTGGAAGTTGCGGAATGTGTGAATTTGGTTGCAATATCTTCTCCACACTTGGCTTTACCGGTTAGTTAGGATGTAACTGAGAACAGAACATCGAAAAATAGAAATTTCAAGTATTTTCAAAATCATTAAGAAGCGGAAAGTTGCGGAATAGATGATCTTGGTTGCAATATCTTCTCCACGCATTGTGGAAGTTGAGCATGAGTAAAGACTATGAGGATGTGAAGCCGGAGATTGTATA
This sequence comes from Benincasa hispida, assembly GCF_009727055.1. NCBI lineage: Eukaryota > Viridiplantae > Streptophyta > Magnoliopsida > Cucurbitales > Cucurbitaceae > Benincasa > Benincasa hispida. The sequence goes on from NC_052358.1 coordinate 15,250,065, forward strand.
TTCTTAGCTTCCATTAGATGTCATCATTTCACAATGCATATAAGAGGACATTGTTGTTTCTTGAGTACTCTGTTTCTTAGTGTAATGTTGTATGTTGTAGTTCATTATCTTCGTTTCTGTTGATGAGTCAGAGTGATGTAGCCATATCAGGCCTGCTTTATGATCTATAAAGTGATCAAGAATTGCCCTTGTCACTTGAGTAGATAACAAGGCCCCTGTTATTAATTTGATTAATCTCTAGAAAAACAGGAGAAAGATTTGTCTTCTGTTAACGGGGCCCTTTTGTTAATTTGGATTTGTCTTCTGTTCTTGGCAGGTTATGGAATGGGTGATCAGGGAGAAACCGTATCGAGTAAATGAATTGGACTACTCCTATCTGCTGGAATTTACAATCAAACACCATGGCATATCACAAGGTGAGAAGCTCTTTTCTAACATCCCTGTGGAATTTCAAGGAGAGTTGCTCTTCAACAATCTGGTGATTGCATGTTTAGATAAGAGAGCAATTAGACTCTCACTGGCTTACATGAGAAAAATGAGGGAAGTTGGCCATTGCATATCACACTTAGTTTTTAACCGCCTCATAATACTCCACTCGTCTTCCCGTCGTAGGAAAATTATCCCAAAAATTCTTACCCAGATGAAGGCTGATAAAGTGCCCTTGCATGTTTCTACATTTAACATTCTTATGAAAATAGAAGCCAATGAACACAATATTGAAGGGTTGATGAGGGTATTTGGTGATATGAAACGAGCTAAAGTTGATCCAAATGAGGTGTCTTATTGCATAGTAGCTACTGCACATGCTGTGGCAAAGTTGTATACTGTAGTTGAAGCCTACGCTGAGGCTATAGAAAAATCTATCGTTGGGAGTAATTGGTCGACCTATGATGTCCTAATCATCTTGTACGGCTATTTGAAGAAGGAGAAAGAGCTAGAAAGGACTTGGGGTACCATACAAGGATTACCCCACATCCGGTCTAAAAGTTTTATACTAGCAATTGAAGCATTTGGCAGAATTGGTTTACTAAGCCGTGCAGAAGAGCTCTGGTTAGAGATGAAAACCAAAAGAGGAATTAAAGCCACGGATCAATTCAATTCTATTTTATCTGTGTATTGCAGGCATGGGTTGATTAAAAAAGCAACAGAAATCTTTAGGGAAATTGAAGCAAATGGGTGCAAACCAAATGCCATAACCTTTCGAAATCTAGCTTTTGGTTGCCTGAAAGCTGGTTTGGTGGAGGAAGCCATGAAAACACTAGATCTGGGATCAAATACAACAAGCAGCAGCAAGAGAGTTAGAAAGTCAACCCCATGGTTGGAAACCACTCTTTCAATGATTGAGATTTTGGCAGAGAGGGGAGACGTTGAAAATACTGAAAAGTTGTTTGAGGAACTCGAGGAAGCAAGGTATACGAGATACACATTCGTTTACAACACTTTGATCAGGGCTTACGTGAAAGCCAGGATTCATAATCCAAATCTATTGAGGAGGATGATCATAGGAGGAGCTAGGCCTGACTCTGAAACCTACAGTTTGATCAAACTCTCGGAGCAGTTTCAAAGCTAAATGAATTTGAACCATTGATATAATTTCAACGGTCAGCATTGGTTGAGAAGCTAACGTCATGGTGGTCACCTGCCTAAGTTTTTAATATTTTATGAGTTTCTTTGCCAAATACAGTAAGGTCATACATTAATCAGGTGCATGCAAATTAGCTCAGACTATAGGTAATGCTTTTATGAATGATCCATACTTCACCTCTGTTAGATTCTTATTACTCTATCAGGCGTAGGCAGTCTTCTCCCTAGCAGATAAGCCGTGGGTGTCTCGTGCCAACTTGGCTGACAATGGATGGTTGATTCACGGGCAGCACCCCCACCCAGCCTACAATGCAGACTTCTCTAAGTCCAAGAAGGAAGCCAAATTTCAAAAGTAAGTAGCCATTGACTTTGTTTGGATGAGGGGAAAATTTTGGATATCCTAATCTTTGTTTATGACTTAGGAGTGTTTGGTTTCTAGATTTTACAAACCCTGAGAAGAAAAAAGGACACCCCATTTCACTCCACACAAAACACACCCTCTTCCCCTCTCTGTCTTTTTCTGCTGTAAAACTCATCACATCCTCAAAATGAAGATTTATTGGATCATCATATTCAAGCCTCAGAAAACCACATGATGAAGTTTAAGACAAAGCATTTACTGACAATCACAAGAAAAAACACAATGAAGATAGGGACAGATTTATTTGCTATTGCAGATAGATTTTTATTCAGCTTTTTTATTGTCTTTACTTTTAAAGGAAATGTGTGATTCATGAGTGTAGGACATAACAGGACAGGTGATTGAATGATATATCAAAATTGGGGTCCTTTCTTGTGAATGTATTTGCAAAAGATAGCTGAGGAAGGACTAGGGAGGGCTGTCCCACAAAGGAAGGGCCTCTGAAAGGGAAATAAAAAGGAAGAAAAAAAGAAGTAAAGGGTGCAATTAGCAAAACATGTTGGTCCCTTTTCGTGACATTATTTTGGTTGAAGAAAAGAGAATTATTTATTCGATAAGAAATAAAGTTTTAGTGCACGTTCTTTGGATTAGTTTATCAATTACAAGATATTTCAAATGAATATTGTTGGGTTTTAAATGGTTTTTTTTACTTAATTTTTAAAATTTATTATTATTTAAAAAAGAAAACAGAAAAAAGAAAAAGAGAAGGACCAAACGATGTTTAATATAACTCCACTCTTCTTAGGAGCCTATTATCTTTCACATTTTAGTTAGTGAATTTTTTAGTTTGGGTAACAAAGATCTCTAATTAAAAAGATCTATTAGGTCATTTATTCAGTCTCTAGATTTTTAATTATGTCTATTAAATCTACGACATATTCAAATATTTTAAAACCTAATTAATCTATTAGATTTTAAATAAAAATTTGTAACTAATAAAGAATCTTATTTTTTTTATTGTGTATTTAAATTTTTTAAATTAAAAAAATAGAAAGAAATGGTGAAGTATTTATCTGATGCATGATAAAAAAAAAATTCATTGAATAATTGTTTTAAATAATAAAATTATTGAAAACATTTTTTAGTATAGTAAAATGTCATTATGGGATAGACCACAATAGCTTTCTATCGTGGTATATCGTGGTCTATCATTAATAGACAATGACATTTTTCTATAAATTTGTAAATAAGTTGGTTAATTTTCTTTAATTAATAAATCATTTTCAAATGTTTGAGAATTTTTTAGACATTTTTTGAATTTAAAAATCATCTATTAGACACGAACTTAAAAGTTCAAAACAAATCATAAACTTTTTAAAACTAAAAACAACATTTTTTTTTTTTTTTAACAAAGAGTACAAAACGATAAGAGTTAAAAAGTTAATAACACCAAGTCACATCCTAGTCAGTACCTCGTCCCAATGAATTAAATACTTTAACACTCATAAAACTCATTCACATGTCACCAATTTATGCCAAATACAAAGAACATTGAGATGCAAATCATGCTGTAGTTGATCTCAAACTCTCCATTTTTATACACACAAGAAATTTTTTTTCAAAAAAATCATTTTTTTCTAGAAAAATACAAAACTGCCAGGAAAATATTTTCCAAATACAAATACAAAAACACAACTCACAAGAGAAAACAAAATCACAAAATTAGTTTATTTCAAAACTGGCTGGCTTAACACCACACTAAAAAAGCCAACTTCCCATTGGATTATCCAACGAGTTGTGAGAAGAAAAAAGAAATGAAAGAAATAGAAGTCAGCAGCCGACCTTTTGCTTTGGACCATTGGAGAGGCAACTTGGCCAAGTGTAAGGAAGAAACAGAGCCCCAAAATTTTGATGGGTCACGAGGATAAATCATGGTTTAGGTGGAAAGGGATCGAGGAGCTTTTATTGAGATAGATTTTTGAATCGTCAAGTTGTCTAAAGTTTCCATCGTAGGAAACAAATACAATGAAAGAAAGCTTCCAAAGCTCTTAGCCGTAGACCCAAATCAAGCGGCTCAACAACTATAACACCACCACCACCCTTGCATTCTACATATTTATCTCGAATCACCCCCCATTGATTCAAAATTTCCCCATCTCAAATCCTCCGTCAATAGGGACCTTCAGAGAGTATTGGGAACACAGAACAAACCCTTTTTCTCTATTTCATTTTTGTTGCTGATTGATTCAAGAAGAAGATGTGAGTTTCATCGTTTTTTATTCATTTCTCCATATGGGTTTGGCTTGTTTTTATCTTGTCTTGTCATGTTTTGCTTTAGATATCAAGTTTTGGATTGGAAAAGAGGTTTCCTATCTTGTTGTTGTGTGTTTTTCTTCATTCTGCTGGAAATTTCTTTTGAAAATTAGGAAAAAGTAGTCATTTGTGCAATTTAAGAGTAGTGATTTCGTGTTTAATTCTCTTCTTCTTCCTTTTTTTTGGTTGTGTTCAGTGCTAAACCTCTGCAGGTTGGGGAGTTTCTTGGCTTCTTCTAATGGGTGTCTGCTTAAGTACTAGAATCAAAGCTGAAAACTCATTTAATACAGGTACTTGAAGAATTTCTTTACTTAGCTAGTGAAACAATTTGGTGGAAATTATTTGGATCTCTTGTTGTTTAGTTGAGGGCTTGTAGAATTTTAGATTTATGTAGTTAGATGTCTTCACTTTTAGTCTTTTACCCAGTGGTTAGTTATATGGTTCAATTGGTTAGTTTGAAGTGAAAGGTGGATGTTTTGCAAAATCTTGTGAACATCGAGATAACGACTGTATGATGTGCAAGATTACCTGCCTTTTATTGAATTTCCAGACATCAAAATTTCAATTTTATAAAACTGCAAATGCCAGAGTCTCGGTTTTGGTTGATTCGATTAAACAACCGCAAGTTTGTTAGAAGTCATCATTTCTTTGTGCAGGGGTGAATTCTAATGCTGTGAGTACTGATGGGAATGATATTGGTAGTACAAATAGCAAGATCACTTTGTCCTCAATGCCACCAACTCCACGAACTGAAGGCGAAATCTTGCAGTCCTCCAATTTGAAGAGCTTCAGCTTCACAGAGCTTAAAGCAGCCACCAGGAACTTTCGTCCAGATAGTGTTGTAGGAGAAGGTGGCTTCGGTTCTGTTTTCAAGGGCTGGATTGATGAGCATTCTTTTGCTGCAGCCAAACCCGGCACCGGAATGGTTATTGCAGTCAAAAGGCTCAACCAAGATGGTTTTCAAGGGCACAGAGAGTGGTTGGTGAGTTAGCTCCTCAAAATAACACTCTAAGATGTCTCCTTCTTGTACTTGATGTGTACTTTTCCACATTAGCTTTCCTTAGCACATAATTGATGCTCTTAGTGTAACTATCTGCTGGTCAGTTTATGCTTTATGGATCCAATTATTATCTTATGTTTTGTTTCTTTGCATAGGCTGAAGTGAATTTTCTAGGTCAACTTTCTCACTGTCACCTTGTGAGGTTGGTTGGATATTGCTTGGAGGATGAACATCGTTTGCTAGTTTACGAATTCATGCCTCGAGGGAGCTTGGAAAATCATTTGTTTCGAAGTGAGTTTTTTTCTTATCAGCTACCCTCTGATTCCACTTAAGCAAAAGGACTTCATTAATTTTAGATCTTTGCATAATATTCCAGGGGGATCCTATTTCCAACCTCTTTCTTGGAGCCTACGTTTGAAGGTTGCACTTGGTGCTGCAAAGGGGCTAGCCTTTCTCCACAGTGATGAAAGAAAAGTGATCTACCGTGACTTCAAGACCTCGAATATCCTTCTTGACTCTGTAAGTAATTGTCGAAATCGTGCTCTTTTCAATCTGCTATATGAATGGTAACTTGCCTAGTAGTTGATTTCTTTTTTGTTTTGAAGATGGCCTGAAACTTGGTTTAATTTTCATCTGCATTCAGAAATACAATGCCAAACTTTCAGATTTCGGGTTAGCTAAAGACGGGCCAACCGGTGATAAAAGCCACGTCTCGACCAGGGTGATGGGGACTTATGGCTATGCAGCCCCGGAGTATCTGGCTACAGGTAATATTCTACATAACAGAAACCCCTGCTGTCACGTTGTCAACATAAATTGCAACTTGAGTTTTCATTATTTCTTGATAAAGATAAGTGCAAATTTTATATTGCCAATTAATATCTTACGTTTGATAGTCAATTTTCTTTCTCACTGGCTCCAGGTCATCTAACTACTTGGAGTGATGTGTATAGCTTTGGAGTTGTCCTACTAGAAATATTATGTGGAAGAAGAGCAATCGACAAGAATCGACCAGCTAGGGAACACAATCTTGTGGAATGGGCAAAACCTTACCTTGCAAACAAACGTAAGATTTTTCGAATCATCGACAGTCGTCTTGAGGGCCAATATTCATTGGATGGAGCCTACAAGGCATCTATGCTCGCGCTAAGATGCCTATCTATTCAACCCAAACTCAGACCAACCATGAATGATGTTGTAAAAGAGCTGGAGCAACTACAAGATTCCGCATACCCTACTAGCAACAGGAACTCAACCAATAACCGTCGAGCTCGAAGGCACAGTGCTGATGATGCCCGTAATCCCAATAGCACTCAAGCTTACCCCCGGCCTTCAGTTTCAGCTCTCTATGCATAAGATTGTGATCAGGCAACTAGAATTAGATGGTTTGCAACAAAACTGAGGAACTTAGCAGATGCATTCCAATGTACAGAAACTGTACAGTTTTCGTCGTCATCCCTCTGTGGTGATTCTCGGGTTGGTTCGTACACAAGTAATGGTTTGTTTTGAATTCTTTGATTACTAATGTATGATTTCTCTGATAATTACCTACGAATCTAAATCGATAACTGAAGTTCCATCTTGTCGCTTTCGTTGCTGCTGAAGTCGAGATGGGGAAGCATATACATCAAGATTTTACTTGCTGATTCAATTTTTATTCTGTAAAGAAGTTGCACGGTCGAGCGTTTTTTTTTATTCCTTTTTTTTTTCTCTCCTTTTTTTCTAGTTGGGAAAGGGAAAAGAAACTTACAAAGGGAAACTTGAATGTAGTAGATCACTGATGAGCAATAATGGGATTTACCTGCTTTCAAATTTGTTCACGAGGTATGGAAAGTCCAAAAGATTTTGGTTGTATTCAGCAAACACATTTGTTATTAGCAAGTGTAAAAAAAAAAAAAAAAAAGGACATTAAATAATATTGTGCATCTGGATTGGGATGAGTTTTTCATATGGATTATCCATTTTAAAAGATTCAAATGAAATCTGACCCAGTTTTTAAAAGTATGTTTGTTGACTTTCTACTTACGTCATATTAGTATGAAATGATCAAAACGAAATATTGTGCACTGCAGGTAAGTTAGGATTTCACTCTCACTACTCACTTCTTAAGGTTTAGGTTTTTCCACTCGTCGCTCTCTATTTTCTCTCACAATCCGTTCTCTACATTGTTCTTTGCTCTCATCAGTCTTTGTATTAAAAGAACGTGACTAACAAGAGTTGAGATTGAAAGCGAGGAAGTAAAGAGCAAGAACAGCAAGAATCAAGAGTTGAGAGTCCAATAGCAAATAAAAAAGAGTAACATTTTAGTTTTCATATTTTAACTTTTGTTTTATATCACACCAATCTTCTTTTAGTTGAAATTCTCAAAATATCTACTATTTTTGGTGATTCAACATTATAAGTATCTTATAGATACTTTATTTTTATTTTATTTTAACAACTTAGATATGACAGATCACATTGATTAAAAAAACATGAATTTAAAATTAGTTTTTTAGATATTATATTGGCTGATAAGCATAAAAAAAGGGGCTAGAGCTTATACTATTTTGAGTGCAACGTATTAATTCATTACAATTTTCAACACATCATAACCACAAATAATTTGTTAGGTTTGGATATTTTTATTCCTTATATAGATAAGCTATAATGAAAAAGACAAAAAGAAGCATTACGTCTAAAATTTAACCTTATTTCAATAGACAAAATTTATAATTTGATTTCATTGCAAAATATTTGGCTACAAAATGGATAGGGAAGGGACTTCCACAAAATTATGATTAATTATATTTCATGGGGTCTCTGCAAATTCCTAGTTGGTGGACGTAATTTATTTTATAATTTTAAATTAATTATTAAATATTATTGATTTGATTTTGTTTTTGTTATTATTATTATTTTTAGAATATACGTCTTAATGATGTGACATAAAGTTATTGAATGTGTTTCACAAATATTTTGGATTAAAGGAGTATGCTTTTTCTATCTAAAAAAAGGACTATGCTTTTTAAAATAAGTGATATGACATCTACTTAAAAGGTCACATCATATCAACTCAATTTAAAAGTACTCTCTCTTTAAAAATGAATAAAATAAAATAAAATAAGATTTAAAAAAATTTAACAATGTCAAACTATTTATAAAAATTATAAAAATAATACTGATAGACATTGATAGATTTCTATTAACGTCTATCAGTGATAACTTGTATCGGTTTCTATTAGTCTCTATTAAAGAATATTAAATTTTACTATCTTGTGTAAATAATTTTCTTTATTTTTTTTTTAATTTTTGAAAATCCTCCCAGATCTTAAACTAATTTCATCCCAAAAAACTAATCTTAAACCTATAATTGTATCTATTAGCTTAGATATTTCAAATCTTAGCGAAGCAGCCAAAGACGTAATTTTTCCTACACACCCATAATTATGGGTTAACAATTTTGAAATGAATTTCTAACTTGTGTCTAAATTGATTTAATTATGAAAGTTTAGAGTTTTAATGGATACATTTATTATTATTATTATTATTTTAATTCAATAAGTAGGATGAGAATTCGAACCTAATATCTTTTGGTCAAGGACATATATCTAAATCAAACGGAACTATGATCAGCAAAGAACCTAAAAGTTCAAAGGTATAAATTTATTTTTTGTTACTAAATTTTATGATAAAATTATGTTTAAATATTACTTTGGTTCTACAATTTCAATTCATGTTCATTTTGGTCATTGTATTTTTAGTTTATATACTTTCATTTCACTAGTGTACTTTCGACTTTAATTCATTTTGATCCTTTCATTATCAGTTTTTAGAAGTACATAGACCAAAAATAGACATTTTGAAAATATGATGACTAAAATGAATCTTTTAAAAAATATAAAGACTAAAATAAACTAAAATCAAACCTTCGAGGATCATATAATTTAAACTTAAAAATTAAGTTCATGTAGTCTTCTCGAAAATGTAGGGATATAAAAAAAAATTCCAATTCGATGAGGGCCATTGGTGAAGATCTAGAAGTTTCCACCAACTTTCCAAAGAGCTCATAATTACAACAAACGATGACCCTCAAAGAATTTAGACCTTTTGCCATTTACCCATTCCAACTTATGATATTTCATATTTGGCAACGCCTTCTTCAATATCAAAGTGGGGAAAAAGAGTCTGCTACTTTCTCTCTTTTTCAAGGTGTGAAGATTAAGTATTTGACCAATTCGCTCTTTCGGAGAAATTCATGCATTGACTCAATTTCTATTTATTGCGTTGGAAATAAAATCAAGAAGTAAACATAACATAAAAGTGTGAATAGTAAATATCAACACAGATTTACGTGATTCACTAACCATGTGTTAACTACCATCACGAGCAAAAGATGAAGGCAGTTTTATTGGTAGATAGAAGTATCAAACAATACAAATCAAAAGATGCCGATAAGATTAGAGAGCATGTATGGCACCGTTTTAAGAGTCCAATTCACTCGGAATGCTAGATAACAAATCCAAAGCATTCAAACATGCATGGTAGTGATAGTCAACATCATTAGGAGTGCAGTTTAGACTATTTTTTAAGTTAAAAATCTGTATATATTGACCCCTAAGAAAATTTGTTCCTCAGAAAGGAGAAATTTTGGAAACAATGTAGTGAAGTGAGCCAACTGAAATCTACTATTCCCTTGGATTTTTACAGGTATACCATAAAACAGAGAAAAAGGAGGAAGGCCCTCCATATATTATGCTTTCATTACCAAAGTAGGAGAGTAAAAGAATGAGCTTGGTTTTTCACCAAGTTCTCACCAATCCAGGTGTCCAATTTCTCCAATCTAACTTCCCAAAAGATTTGTTTCTTAAACTCACCATATCTTTAAAATCAAAAACCTTCTTTAGATGACTATTTCTATGTCTCATACTAGCAGGTTCAACTTCGGCCTCCTCTACAGTTTCTTCCTTTGTTTCGACGGTTCCCTCGACGGGTTGAACAACTGTTTCATGATCTTGACATGTTTCGCTGATGATGTTACCAAGAATATCGACGACTTCACTCATTTTTGGGCGATTCTTAGGCTGCTTCATTAGGCATTTGTTAGCCAGTGATGCAAGTTTCTGTGCTGACTTGATGTTGCATTCTCCTTCAAGCCGTGGGTCGACAATGAGGTGGAATTTCTTAGGGTCTGAGACATATGGTTTAATCCATTCCAAAAGCTTCTGCTCGTTGCGAGGTAGGTTTCTCTCCACGGCTCGTCTACCTGTAATGAGTTCATAGAGAACTACTCCGAAACTCCACACATCGCTCTTTGCAGTCAGCCGGCCAGTTTGAACATACTCTGGAGCTGCATAGCCTATTGTGCCCACAACCTTCAAAGACAAGTAATTGTCAACACATCAGAAGCAAACATGTTCTCTGTACTTAAGAATTACTACAAACCATTAGTTCAGAGGTAATCAGCCAATGACTTAAAAGCAATAATATAACATATACCTATTTAGAAGCTAAAATCCAAAAGAACATACAAAAGGGATAAGTATAGTACTAAAACACTTTCCAACCCAATAAGATTACGGATTTGTTTGGATTAATCTTGAAAGTACTTAAAAACCATTATTTCAGAGGTATTGATCCAATGGCTTAAAAGAAATAATGTAACATATGCCTATTCAGAAGCTAAAATCCAAAAGAACATACTAAAGTGATAAGTATAGTACTAAAACATTTTTCAATCCAATAAGATGAAGCATCTGTTTGGATTGATCTTGAAAATGCTTAAAAACCATTACTTCAGAGGCAATGATCCAATGGCTTAAAAGCAATAATGTAACATATGCCTATTTAGAAGCTAAAATCCAAAAGAACGTATTAAAAGGATAAGTATAGTACTAAAACACTTTCAAGTCCAATAAGATTAACGATCTGTTTACATTGATCTTTGAAGTCCAGCATTTAGAAGTTTTTAAGCACTTAGAAAGTCAATCCATACAAATCGTAGACATACCGATGTTGACACATGACTGATTCCTTCTGGAGGACCCTGTCTGGCGAGTCCAAAATCTGAAAGCTTTGCATTAAATTCTTCATCTAGCAGGATATTTGAAGCTTTTAAATCGCGGAAAATTAGCTGCATCGTACAAGAACAAATACGAGTCACTTAAATATGAAAGCCACAAGCAACTATCAACCACACACATGATTCCCACAAGACAGAGAAATCTGTATTCACTTCACATGGCAGACAAGATAACATTTGAATCGTCAAGGATGGTAACAGTAGAATCTAACAACCCTCAATCAGATTATTGTTGTCAATTTCAGGCAACAAAGCAGAATATGATATCATTTTGTACCTGAAAATCCATTTCTTCATGTAGATATGCAAGGCCACGAGCAGCATCCTGAGCAATTTTAAGCCTTGCCAACCATGACAATGGTGGAGATACTCTAACCAAAAGATGGTCTTCCAAGCTCCTGTTGCGCATAAGCTCATAAACCAAAAGCCTTTGCATTCCCCTTTCATCATCTTCTGCACAGTATCCAACCAATTTCACAAGATTCGGATGCTTCACCACGCCCAAAAAGTTCACCTCGTTGATCCACTCCTTGTGCCCCTGATTACTAGAATTTGTTGGAAAATTCAATCAGATTTGAATCATTCCCAATTTGGGGTTTCAATACATTTAAATCCCAGTAGTAACAAAACAGATTCAAAAGTAGCATTCAATAAAACAAGAGACAAGAGATTCCAATCATTGAAGAACAGGAATGAACACTAAGAAGATAAAGAAGAAATAGAAAGACATGCCTGGAAGCCATTGCGATTGAGCTGTTTAACAGCAACCTCCATCTTCAAATCCGACTTGGAATTAGAGCCACCATTACCATCTTCAGAAGCCCTAACAACTCCTTTAAATACACACCCAAAACCTCCCTCGCCAATCAACAACGCTCTACTAAACCCTCGAGTGGCCGATCTCAACTCGGAAAAAGAAAATACCCGCAAATCATTGGCTCTCCGGTGAGTCAAAAACTCATAAAACCCAATCGAGTCAGAAAAATCCCTAGAATAGTCAGAGTCAAACTCAGACCGTCTGGTATCAAACGTGCTAGAAGCCATACTAAGCGAGCGAGCCCAGGAGACCTTTGAAGCTCTAGAAACGACACCGTCTTCATCATCCCTTCTCTCACCATTGGTGAAGTGGAAGCACTTCATAGCTTCAAAACAACTTATGGGGTTGCAGAATCGGAATGTTGGAAAAGGGAAAAAAGGGAAAAAGGGGTTGTGAGGAAGAAGATGACTGGTCAAATGAGAAGAAAATGGGGAAAGACTAAGTGGGTTTGGTTGAGCCAAGCGTTTACATATTGTAATTTGAAAATGGAAGAGCGTTAGGTAACAGCGCAAAGAAAGAGAGAGAGATACCCATTTTCGATTTGGGCCATTGTCGTTTATAGATAAAGAATTGGAGGATCACGAGGGCTTGCTTTTGCTGCAGACTCAGACGCTGAACGCCAAATATGGATCAGGTAGCTCAGTTCAAACTGGAAACAAGGGTCCCTCCCAGTCCCAGCCGTTCGTTGAGGGACTTGCTTCAAAATTAGAACTTTCTTTAGGGATCAAACTGCAATTTCAGTCACCTTGTTTGAACTGGCGTCGAGCTACATGATGCAAACCAACCGTGCGACCAAGGGCCTCTTTTTTAAAAGCTGAAATACTTAAAAGGCTGCTGAAAGACTCAATTTTGAAAAGTAGTTTCTTTTCCATTTTTTGGTTTTTTTTTTTTATTACTTTTTCTCTTTTTAGTTGAATTACAAATTTAATAATTTCTTGAAATTTAAATTTTTCGGAATACATCTCTCAACTTGGGACATTTGAGGTAAGGAATGAAGTTATATGGAGTTAATGAGAATATTTTTAATCTTGGGCCACAAAGTTCTTAGACCAAATCGAAAACAAAATTTAATCCTCTTTTATATCAAACATTTCAAAAAATTAATTACTAAATTTTCAATTTTTATTTATAATAAGTTCATGACCTATTCAATATTTTTTAAAAATTTACAGATTTAGTATATATAAAGTTGAAAGTTCAATTATCTATTAGATACAAATTTAATTTTATGGATAATAGATTTGTTAATTTAAAAAATATATATGTTATGGATTTTAGAAATTAGATAAAAAAAAATCAAAAATTAAAGGACCTATTTGGCATTTTAAAGTTTAGAAATCTATTTGACACAAAATTGAAAATTTTAATAACTTCTTACATACAAACATAAAAGTTAAGTGACCAAACTTGTAATTCAACATTTTTTTCTTTTCAAAGAAGGTGGTCAAAATTACCAAAATATCAATTAATAAATGTTGCTAAAAGGATTAGGCTTACTATTTTAATCATTATATTTTTAGTTTAAATTTATTTTAGTACTTTCAAAAGGTGTAATTTAGCTTATCTAGTTTTAATTTTAACTTTTGTTATCTTTAGTCGATATATTTTGAAAAGTTCATTTTATACTTGTAAAATCCTCATATAAACTCCAAAAGAAAAAAAAAATCTTATAAAAAGAGAGTTATAACTACTAGATAAAATGATTATATTATTGTTGTTGTTTTTTTCTTTTGAATGTAGATAAAATGAAATTTTAATGTACCAAAATCAACCTTAAAAATTCAAAAATAAATTTAGACTAGTAAATAAATATTTTATGATTTTTAAATAAGTTAGTAGGTCTATTATTTATATTATATTTACATTATTAACATTTTGTTACTTATTTTTATATTTTATGGATTTGTCTACGATATAATTGAAATATCGATTATGTCGATGTCAAATCTATGGAAATATGGAAATATCGATGAAAATATATGAAAATTTAATACTATGAAATTAAAAATATCAAAATAATAATTAACCCAAAAAATTATTTACAATTCAGATTAGAATTTTATACGTTCTATTTAAGTTATAAATTAGTCTCTTTTATGACATTAATAATTATCATGCATACGTCAATGCTTCTTTGATAGTCGTTTAAAACCTTATTGGAATATTGGAGTCCACGTATTATTTAAATTAAGTGCTTACTAATTATTAGTTGCATTTACTAAATTAATTAGGTTTTGGTTAGGATTAGTAATTTTTCCGCTTACTTATTTATACGAAATTTGTAACACTAATTTTAATAACAGTAATAACAATAATAATTATTATTTTCCCATTTATTGTTTTTGAAAACTTTTGGAAAGTTATTTTTCGATATTCCTTTGAATTAGATCGTGTTCTTGAATTCAAACAAATTATTTCAGTTATAAATATCTTATCAAAATAATTATACTCAATTTAACTATATAACATTTAAGTTCGATTTTATGTCCTATTTTATAATTTTTTTTCTTTTTAATATGGAGTTTATAATCATGGTTTTCACCTATGTCGTGTGTTTCTTTGTAAAAAATGGAATTTAAAATTTTGGTTAAAAATACACGTGCAAATGAAGAACCCCAATATACCTTTTGAAATATAGTAATTAGATGGTTAAATAGTAGAAATTTGAACATCTTATGATCTAATCTAATTTTTAGTCGTTTGAGTGTTTTTACTTTTATTATTAAAAAAATCAATTTTATTTTATACTACCCATGAACTCAAATTATTTTTTCTTAGTGGTGTTAGGGATGTTCAAAAAACTCGATAACCCAAAAAAATCGATTTATTTGAGTTGGATTATCAACTCATTTGAGTTGGGTTGGGTTCAAATAAATGAAAATTTTTATGTGTTAAATTGGATTAAACCAACCTGAATTTATTATTGACTTAATTTTTTTTCGTACTCGTAACACAATTGTTTATACATATATTGATTTAATTCCAATATTTTTTTGAATAATTTATTCTTTAACAACACTTAAAAGTAGTTTTTTTGCACTTTAGAAAGAAATTTTTCACTATATAAATTGAAATTGAGTTATTAATCTAAATTCAATATATGAAAATAATTAAATTAGATTTTTACATATTTACATTTTGTTTTTTTAGAACAAAATTTTAAATAGATGACCCGATTAACCCGAACCAACCCAACCCAAATATTTCATGGTTGGGTTCATTTTATAATAAGAGATATTTGGGTCGAAGAAATTTACAACCCAAACAATTATTTAAAAAGTTTTTCAACCCAAGCCAAACCAAGCCATAAACATCCCTAACTGGTGCTACTTTAGAAAAGTTATCAAATAAGAATTAGGGTTATATTTTTTTTTAATTGAAAAACTGACTTTGAGATTGATTATACAAATACTTTGCTAATTGAACTATATTCATTTTGGCAAATTGCGAGTTTAAATTAAAAACAACATTATTCTCGAAGAAGAGTTAATTTATTAAGAAAACATAAATTCCTAAATCTAAATCATACCTTAGTGTTTCCAGTTTATATGAAACACTAAAAGTAAAATTGGACCTAATAAAACAAGTAAATGTCGATAGAAGGTTAGGAAAAAAAAAGGGTTCAAAGTGAAAGCAAACATAAGTCCAAAACTCACCAACATGTAAGGTCATCTTGACCAATTGAGTCATCATTCTTTTACCCTAAAACTTGCCGAGTCTTCTGTTTCCATCAAATTATATATGATAATTATCACACTCAGTGTACCTCTTAGTTTTACATTATATGTCATGTTTTTTCAAAAAATTCTAAATACTTGCAAATCAAGCAGATTCGATCAAACACGATATGTGCATCAACTATCATAAAGTACATGCCAACAAGAGTCCAGTTCATCTGGCATATCTATATGTGTTGATGATCAAGAGATATGTAATTCAAATACCTCATCCCATCCATACTAAAAATAATAATAATAAAAGACATGAGTTTGACGAAGGGATGAAAATGAATGAGTTCAATCCATGGTGGCCATATACTGATTATTTAATATCCTACGAGTTTTCTTAACATTCGAATGTTGTAGACTCGAGCGAGATGTTCCATGAGATTTAGACTTCTAACCGTTGAAATTATATATCTCTTAACTAGTCGAGTAACATTCAAGTTGGATTTTTTCTTGAATATTCAAGATTTGATTTTCGTATTACTAGAAATCATGAGATTGTTTCTTTTTTCGATACTCATTATTAGAAAAGTAATGGGATTGGGATTTGGATTGGAAGAACATTAATTCGACATTCATAATGAAAGAACATGAAGCTCATACACCTTTCCCTCACTTACAAGCAACTTCCATTACTTCACCAAAATGCAAAAACAGCAATCAACGTCATTATAAATAATTCCAATAATTGTGTCCAATTCCACTACCTTTTTTCTAAAAAGAATTTATGACCCTTGTACCCTCTTTCAATGTGGGCCGGAGATTTAATTGATTTGTTGGGCCCAGAATGTGGGTCACCTTTAAGACTAGGCCCAAGTTGGAATGCCCGTTTAGACTCAACTTCTTACGTGGGCCACTTCCAATTCCATGTAAGCCCAAACCAATATGGCTAAAATTATTTAATTAAAAACAAATTTTTCTTTTTCTTTTTTAGTACAATAATTTAAGGTGTGAGATTTGCATAATTAAGAGATCAAGATTCAAGAGCGTATACTTTACGCCATTGTGTTATGTTCATGACAAATTATTTTCTTTTTGAATTTACAACAACAGATTCAAAAATTTTATATAAGAGGACTGTATATACAAAAGTTATAAAAATGTAAAAAAAGTATCAATAATTTCATAAATTATCTAATTTAATATACTAGAATTTTCCACCACGAATTTTCATATTCGAAAAACAATTCATGATTTCGAGGCTAGTAATATGGTAGAAAATTTTTATCAAAATTTTGGTAGGAAAATTTAATTTTCTTCCATTTCAACAAAATTTTGTTTTTTTTTTTTTTTGGAATTAACCGTGTTAGTTAATTTCTAGTTTTTTCAGTTCAATGATCTAATTATATGCAATTGTATAGTTTTAAAATTGTATTTCTCACAAAACGATGAAGTTTTTTTCAATGTGCCATTTTTTCAAATTTTAGCCTTATTTTTCAATCCAAAACTTTAATTCCCAAAGAAATTGAATTGTAGAATCCCACATAAAAAAATTTATATTTATTTTTAATCTCATTCAAACTTTTTTTTAACTAGATTTTCACATCATTTCACTTCAAAATATTCTTAAACTTTATATTATTTTACAAATATATTTTCATTTTTTAAAAATATATGCTCTCACATCCATGCTTACCATGACATTTGCAATATACATTTAAATGTTGTTTTACTTTATAGAAACAATGATTAAAAATGGTAAATTATAGTCCACTTAAACCACAATCAAGATTTCTTTAACTATCTATAATAATTAACATCAATTTTCATAGAGTTTTTTTCGAAATTTCCATCGACATCAATATTTTCATAAAATTGGAATCTTGATAATTCCGTCGACATTGATATTTTAAATGTCGACTAAAATGACATTTTAATAAATACGCTGTGTGAACTTGATTGTCAATATTGTAATTATAATCATAATTATTATGTCATTTTAGTCATTAAAATGTTTGAATTTAGCTGCTTTTTTTAAAAAATATAATAATAATAAAATAATTGTAAAAATAGGTAGGAAAATGAAAAGAGTAATTGGGAAGGAGGAGCGTGGCAGACGCTGACGCATTCCATCAGCCATTCGATAAGTCTAATCGTAACATTTAGGATTTATATTATTTTTAAATTTAATTTAATGGGTTTAAAAATAGAATTTCAACTTTCTCAGTCTCTCTTCGTACTTTCTTACACCTTTTATGTCAGTTTAATCTTTCTCTTCACCCAACCGATTTACTTCTGCATTCATTGCTGACACTTTCCTTCCCTTTTTGTTTAAATATTCTTTTTTTTTTAGAATATTAAATTTTAATTTATAAAATCGTACTCGTATTCTTTAATATAATTTATTTAGTTTGCAAAAGATTATTTTTGAAATAGTGTTCTTCTCTTCCTTAATTTGGAGTTTTAATAGTAGACCATTTTATTTCATTAAAATACTGTCATTAAAATGTGGAGTGGGGAATCAAATATCTGAACTGAGATTGATAGTATAAGTACTATACCACTTGAGCTACTCTCATATTGGCATTTCACGATTTTTTTTGTGAGATTTCTAACGTATGTTTAACATTTTTGTTTGTTTCACATAATTTCACTTTTTAAAAGTTAGAACATTATTAAACAAAAAATTTTAAAATCAATATGGCATGGGTTTTTTAATATATAAAATTAGATATATATTGCAAGTTTTGAAAATAATTAGAAAAATAGTATAGTTTTGAAAATAATTAAGAAAATATTGTAGTTTTTGTGATTTGAGGAGGTGTGATAAAATAATAGATGGAGTGTTGAACACTTGGCCTCTTATTTATTTATTTTTTCAAATATATATTTTTTCAAATGGTGAACATTCGACCTCTTATTTTTTTTTTCTTTTTTAATTTTATACTCTTCCTTTCTTCTTTTTTTAATTGAAAAAAAAATGATTTTCATTTTATACTCTTCATTTTATTTTCTTTTTTTTTTAAATAGAAAAAACATACTCTATAAAAACTTATCATTTTATTTCTTAATAATAAAAAAATTACCATTGTATTTCTTAATAATAAAAAAAATTACTGTTGTTCATAACTGAAAAATAATAAAATGTAAATTAAAATGTCTATATCAATACAACAATTTAATATTTCTCATTCATTTAAAAATAATAATAATAAAAAAAATCAATGTGTTTCACAAGGTGGACGTTGTCAATTTCGAGCTAGTTGTCCTCATCGACTCTAAACTCTAGGTTGCTCTGGTTCCTCTTGATGTTTCTTTGGTTCTTCTTGATTCTCTGGTAGCTCTGATACTCTGTAGGCGCTTCATAGTATAAATATTCGCTATGCTCTCCACTACCGCGCCCATGTCCATGCATGTGTGAACACGATGGACCGACCTCTAAATCGTAATATCCTGAATCAAATGCTGGCATCATCATCATCGGACTAACATAACAAGTCTGACTTTGCAACTATGTCATATGAGGCAATTTTTCCACATTCTGATCGACCTCATCAAACTCATCTTCTTCTACTCGAGCACGTCCCTTACGCCTAGGAACTGATGGAGGAGCAATAGGTATATTGTACATATAATGTATCTCCTCCATGTAGCTCTCATTATTACTACATACAGTAAGGACATGGTTTGGATCATTTGCAACATCATGAAGGCTACTATTACTCGACCTCTATGATTAATAAAATGATTGGACTATATTTAAAATAATTCAAATTAAAAATAATTAGAAAATATTTAATTATGTAGTAGATGACTCGCAACTGCTTCGGAACGAGTAATGTAGCACTTTGTAATATTATTATAGAAGAATTTTCAAAAATAGAAAAATAAGGAAAACTATTAACATAGAATAGCAAAATTTTATTCTTCTTCGATAGAGGCTGATAGAAGCCTATCAGTGTCTATTACTGATAGAAGTTCATAAAAGTCTATCAATGTCTATCAATGTTTTTTTTTTGTTTACTATTTCTGTAAATAGTTTGACATTTTTTCTTTCTGTGAAAATTTTCCATTATTATACCAATTCATATAATCTTAAGTTGCATCCCTATCAAATTTCCCAATTGGAACCTCCACTATGATAAACCTTCTACGATAGTGTCATTGCACTACCAAATGTGCAACTTTTTCAGACCAATCTGCAGTTCTTAGGTTGATGTCATGCAGTAGGGTTCAAAATTGCATTATGATGGAACATCTTGTTGGAAGCCAAATTGTCTGATCACCCTGTCAAGAAGGCCATTCACTAATGTGAAAACATATGAGAGAACTTATCGCCCGTCATATGTCTTAACCATTGTACCAAAATTGGGCAAAGTGTCCATGACTGCTTTGTAAGACTCCCAAATAATCTGAAACATAAAATATAAAAATATTAAAGACAAGTACATTAAAAATATGTATAAAAAAATCAATTAGGTTAAGTTCCATGTACCTGATCATGTTGAAGCATATCAAACATGTATCTATACTGATTAACTACATGTGTAGCTGACCTAGTTACACAAAATTGGTCTCTCCACCTATATTATTAAATTAATATTTTAGATTTTAGATTAACTATATCAGTTATATAAAAATATTTGTTATATTAAATTAAATTAAAATAACATACCGAGAACCGTAGGCTCGTCCAGGTAATTGATCATCATTGACAAGTAGAAGTTGTGGAACCATTGTTGGAAATCGTTCCTAAGCTCATAATTGCAGAAGTATCAGAGACTTAGCGATTTGACGAATGTCAGGTTTTGTTGCTTTGCCTAGATGTCTATAACCATGCCAGACATGCCCCATCCCAAGAATACCGTCTCGTTTCATAGAGGTTGGCTAACAATGACAGGAACATCAAACGTACAAAGTGACATTATTTATCAGAAAACAGACTTTTACCCATCATCTATAGTATATATGCTCGTGTATATCTCATGGTAACTTCCTCGTCTACTTCATCAACAAGCTCACGAAATTGTATCTCTAACCACGTTAAACTTAATCTTGATCCTCTAATTTTATCAGTAGGTGAGGTTAGTGGGGTTAGCTTTCCCCTGACCTTTCTTCTTCTTCTTTCACTTTTTAGTGCCGAAAGAAGAATGTACAAACTTTGTCCTAGAGGTCGAACCTCTGTAGAACTTCTTGGAAGACGAGGCAACATTTGCCTCACCCTTCTGTTCCTTGACTTTCATCCAGAAATGTTATGTCAACAACTTATTGAGCATGATGGTCAGGTTATAGCCAAGCTTGTTCATAATAATATTACTATGAAATTGGAGGACTCAGATAGAGTTTCCAAGATAAAGGTAACCTGACTAGCCATGTTGATGACATACCCATTCATCTCTGCCACATTAAATGAACCATCATGTTCAGAACATGTTCACGAATAGATGCTCCCCTTTCATACAAGCATTGAAGATGTACTTAAGAGTGTCATGCCTGAGCTGTGTGGATGACTGTCCAAACATTCCTATCATGGACTCCATGATCTAGGGCTATGAGCATGAGACCATGCTTCTTGGCCAAAACTTTAGATATGCTAGCCAAGATATACGCTCGGGCCTTTTCATTCTCCTTTACCTATCGTTCATATGCCTTTCAAACATTTTGGGCTGCATTGGCAGCTAAGACTTGAGGACGCTCCTCAACCAGGACGAATCTTAGGTCATCGATAATAAGCACAATATTAGTGGTATTTTTCTAACTAGTATAGTTATCACCATTAAGCTTATCAGTGGAAAGCAAGTTAAGTGTAGTGCTCGTCATAATGAAATTGCTGAAACCATACAATTCATGTATATTAGTTATTGAACGCATTACCCAATTAAACAACCAATCAATTTAGCAAAAAACTAATGTATCCTATGTGACATCTATTTTACAATGATGCTTTAGTAGGGAAGGATAAAAGCCACCATAAGGTGATTAATTACCCCTTCACTGAACTGAGACAATCTCAACTAATAATTACACAAGAATAACTCTTATTCTTATCATTATTAGTTAGCATTGTTTGATCCAAAAATTATTAACCTAACAATTTTTTGTAAGTGTAATCCCTCATTTTAGATTCTAAAGTGTCGCCCTAATGAACCAACCGAAGGAAAAAATCGATTGGAGCAAAAAACTAAAGCAATCCTATCCATTTCTTGAGTTTGAATAAAAATTCATCACCATCTGTAGGGGGACACAAGGAAAGGTGTCTCAAAGTCGAGTATGAAAGTTTATTGTGAACCAATGAAGTAGACTGTGGGATGTGTTGACGCACATCTCTCTCCCACTTGCTATATGTAATTTCTCCATTCATCTTGTTATTGACCTACGTAAATACCACCCGTAGGGGGACACAAGAAAAGGTGCCTCGAGGCCGAGCATAGATCTCACAGTGTGAACTTTTAGGGAGAAACCTGAAAAGAAAAAGTGAAGTAACATATTCCACATTTATCTCCCACTGAATGTTTTACCCAGGGTCGATTAACTTAGAAAAATTCGGTTAATAATTTTTACGAAGTGTTTGTTAACTCTGTCCAATGTAACATTTACTCTGGATAGTTTAACAACGTTGATTTATATTCATTAAACACTTTAATAAACATTAATCACTCATTGCATGCTTATAATAAATTTATCTATTTCACCTTTCAGGTCAGTTTCCAGGTAGGGGTGTTCCGTTTTTTATCAGCTTAAATACCCAAGCCTAATACCCCAAGCCTAGACAGAACTGTCATAAGACAAAGACCCCTTATAAATAAATTTGTTCTAAATTTAACCTTTTAATTAAAACCAATTTAATCATGTTAAACAGAATTAAAAGATTAAACCCATTTCTAAGCATATTAGAAACTTTGTGAAAATAGGTCTAATATGAAACCAATTTAAAACTATTTAAAATTGATGAATATAGGTCTAATGTGAAACTAATTTTGAACTATTTAAAACTGATTTAACCTATGTTTGAATGCAACTCTTTATTATAGATTTTAATTCTAATTTTATTTAACTTATAACAATTATAAAAATTAAATAAAACAATTAAAACCTAACCATGCACTTAATGACATACTTTTAAACTATAACAACTATAATTTACTAAAATGGTGTCATGCATCATGCATTTCCTTTTTCATTACATTACATACATAACAATAATATAACAAGGTAATGAAAAATAAACAACATACATCCATACATCTAAACTATATATTATAACATTTATACTATAAATGATGCATGAAATGTTATTTATGCACGCAATCATACTTTATAACATTTATACAATATGATGCATGAGCATGCTTAATGAATCATGCAACTTTATAATATAACATTTATATTAACATGATGCATGAATAAATATTTATCCTATGGTAGGATTTTTCTATATGACATACAATATGACATATTTTTTAAAAAATATAACCATACATCACATGCATAATTAAAAGAAACATTTGGACCAAGATTGACTTCCTAAAACATAAATCAAATTAATATAACACTTTATATTAATTAAATTATGAAAAAACAACAAAATACTTAACTATTACAAATAATAATTAAAAAAACAAAGAAAACCGCTGCTTGAACTACTTGGGAAGCTCGAACTGTCGGTCAGGATCAGTCCTAGTGCTCACGCCTCACGTATGGAGCACAACGACGTTTGACAGCAGTGTCGTTTTTTTTGTTTGTTTCTGGAAGTTTATGATATTTGAATGTTTTTGTTTTGTTATAGGATGCTGTTCAGAGATGAGGTTGGACGATTGTTGAAGATGCTGTGTTCCAAATGTTGTTGACGTTGTTTTTGATAGGATATACTAGCGAGTAATGGAAGCAAACAGAATCAATAAGCACTCTAATTACATTTAATTTGAGTTCTAAAACATGCTTTTATAGAAAATCACAAGAGAGTTTCAAATAAACACACCTTTGATAAATTCTTCCAATTCCAAGACGCTCTTCACATAAATTCAGCTCCAATTGACAGTGAACCACCAAAAGATCTACTATTCTCAGCCTTGAATTTGAGTTGTGGAACTCGAATTTGAGTGAACTTGTCAAGGTTTACTTTTGGGTTTTTTAGAGGAATAAGACATGTAGAAACTTTTTTTTTTTTTTTGCAGCCTTCAATCTCTTTGATCTTAGTAAATTGGAGGAGTTTTATCCACCTCTATCATGCAAGCACTGAACAAACATCTTCATGCCAGCTCCAAGTTGCAATTCCAAGTGGGAAGTGTGTGCGTTTAATGTGGAAACACCTCCTACTTCAAAGAAGTGGGTGTTTCTAGTTTGAAAAATCAAAATTCAATTTTCATATTTTCAAAAACTTAATTTCCATCTTTTATTCAATTCCAAATTAATTAAAACCAATTTGATGAATTCACAATTAATAAAATTCAAAATTTCAAAAACCAATTTCTCAAATTGAATTGAAATTGGAAATTAATTTGATTTTTGATTAATTAAACATATTTAATTAATTAAATAATTTAATATAAAATATTAAATTAATCACACTCTTAATTTTAAACATTAATCCTATTCATGTAATTAATATTTAAATATTATAAACTCTCCAATTTCGTTTAATTTTACAAATTAAACGTTAATTATATCAAATATAATAATACAAACCCTAATTTGAATTAGAACTTGTTTAAAATCAAACCCTAATTTCAATTTGAACATTTTCAAATTGAAATTCAATTTGAACAATTCAATTTGATATTATTCCAAATTCACTCAATTTATTAATTCAAGGTGTTCATGTTTTACGAGCTAGTAGAAGGACCTTATGGACTTACAGATCATGAGCTCCAACGATTTAAGATTAATTGGCTAACACTCTTTAGAACAAATTAATCAGTATTTGTTAACTATCAAGTCACACCATTATAGCTTGATAGTTGCACTCTCTCCACTGTAGATATATTTATGTCTACATGATTTAACCATAATCAGTAAGTCGACCATTCACAGGTTGTTCGTGATATCGGCTGGGTCAGAATGCTGGTTTACCCCCGATATTACGTCTTAATCCTTAAGTTCTACTGATCCTCTAATGAACAATTGGTTTGTGATCTAATCGCTAAACCAGATCCACCTCGGGCAAATGAGAGGGTGGGGCCCCTTGTTCAAGACCTGGATTCAGTACTTCAGAGAACAATTTTTTTTCTATCCCTTAATTGGGTAGGTGTGATTTCCTTATTACACCCTATGTCTCCAACTATCTACCCGGTCTTATCCCTGAAATAGGAGGCTTATTGATCCGACGCTGTTGAGCCAACCCTCACCTATGCAAATCTAAGGATAATCCCGAATAAACAGGAGTTCATAGCTAGCTCAGGATTAAAATTGAGTTACCTAGATCATCTAAGCGAAATAGTCAGTCTTAAATAGTAAATAGCATTGTAAAGTAAGAGTGACTTATTTCTTGGTCCGATCTTATGCAAACTCATTGCATAGGATGCCCCCATTCCTCATGTCAATACATGAACGGATCAAGATCACTTCGTTAGTAACATCTTTACAACAACTTGTAACAACTATAGAGTGGGTTGCATCCAATTGTGTTACCAGAATAAGGTACCCAACCTTATTCGTATACCATAGATTATTTTGACTATTTACTTGGACCTGATCCACTTTTATATATCCACATAAAGTTCAAACATTCATATAATAGCCATGAATCTTAGTTTATTGGATTTTGATTTTATAAGTGCAATTTATAGATTCAATAACAACTTTATTGAAGTAATGTCGAATAACATATTTTTTTGTAATAGAATATGTTTAACTTTACAAACTGCGAGTTTTTAGGACATACAACCCAACAGTTTTATTTTCTATATTTCTGAAGACATATTTCTTGATGTTGTTTTCATCTTACTTCTTTAATGTATTTCTGAAGACAAATTTTTTTATAAACTATATTGTAACGTTTCTTTTATTTTTTATAGTATGGACTTCGTTTGTTTTATTTATTTATTATATGAATCTGTTTGAGTTGGTTAATGATGTTCTACAGGTTATTCAGATCAAATTAAAAAAATTACAAATTACAAACTAAATAATTTTAAAAGTTAATATTCAACCATTGCAATTGAATTACAGACGCATGGAAGGGACTGTCGGGAGTTCTTAGAACACCCCACACATTAGTGGACCGTCGGGAGTTCCACTAACTCTCACGCATGGAAGGGACCGTCGGGAGTTTCTGGAACTCACCACGCATTAGTAGGTCGTCGGGAGTTCCACTAACTCCTGACGAGTGGAATAGTCCATCGAGAGTTATAGGAACTCTTGATGACATTACCCGTCGGGAGTTCCCATAAGTCCCAACACCCTATACTCGACATCGGGGTTGGCGAACAACTCCTAACGGTTCTTTTTTAGCGTCGAGAGTTTTACTCCCGATGGATTTCTCCCGATCAAACTCCCTACAATCGTCGTCGGGAGAGGATCTTCGATGCATTTTCCACCATTTCCCGGTGATTTTGAGCGTCGAAAAAATTGTGATTTCTTGTAGTGATTTTAGATCCAACATTATGGGAGAAAAAATATAGATAAAAATTATAAATTTACAATGATTAGTTTTTAAAAATTAAGTATATTTCCTTTCAATTTCTTATAATATGCATTTTCTTAAGTAAAAAAGCTGAATTCTTAACCAAATTTCAGAAAGAAAATCAGAAAAAAAAAATCAAGCTTTATTTTTTATTTTTATTTTTAATTTTTAAAAATTTGATTTGGTTTTTGAAAGCATTGATGATATATATATATATATATATTATATATATATTATATATATATATTATATATATATAAGAGGTGGAGAGAGGTTACTAACTTAATTTAAAAGAAAAGAAAATTTTAAATGATTGCCAAATGAGATCTTAATTTTTGTTTTGCTTATTAATCAATATATGACTATTTAAATATTTGGGCAATATGTTCTTTTCTTGTTTTATTTTTCTTAAAAGTTTTTCATTTTTTTTCTCTTTCTCCATCAAAATTTCAATTCAATGCCTAGAAATATTGTCATAGTTATTCAGTTAGATTCAAACTACTTCCAAGTTTAAATTTCATTTTGATTCACATACTTATCGTATTTATGATTTTTTAGTGTTGAAAATGGCAGGACCCTTAGAACGAAGAACAGTAAACCGTCAAGGCACGATAGTC
The DNA here is from genome assembly GCF_009727055.1 of Benincasa hispida. Classification (NCBI taxonomy): domain Eukaryota; kingdom Viridiplantae; phylum Streptophyta; class Magnoliopsida; order Cucurbitales; family Cucurbitaceae; genus Benincasa; species Benincasa hispida. Next base: position 15,277,104 of record NC_052358.1, read on the forward strand.
AAGCGAAGAGCAAAACCTGCAAAATAGAAAACTCGTTATAGGCTGAGTCGTGGAGCTCGCTCTCTTTAAGGACGTTTTGCGGCTCTGCCCAAGTGTGCAAGCAGGTCTGAAATTGCCATGTCGTCCCTAAGATAAAACAACCAAAAAATCCGAACAGAAATGCACCGTTACCGATCATAACACACACCCTTTCTAAACTTACTGCTCGAAAAGCTAAGATGGAGGAGGATAGGGAGAGGAAAAGAAGTGATAAGTGAAGAAACAATTTGTACATCTTCGAACTGCTGAAGGCCAGACCTTTTATAGGCCTTCGGCAATGAACCGTAGGGAGCGAGAAGGGCTCTCCGCCACAGAACGTGCACAGACGAAACGGAATGGGTGGACGAACGCATACGGATCGGGTGGACGAACGCGAACGCGAACGAAACAGACCGTTTCCTCCCCTTTTTTGGTTAAAAAATAATAAAAAATAACAATAAAAATATAAAATAATATTTTTATTAAAATGGACGGCGGCGACGGCGTGTGTGGGACGTCCACCGAACTTACATTGGTCTATCTCCTCACTCCCTTTAAAACATGGGTATCCCTTGGGGCCCAAGCCTAAAACTCAAGATTGGAATACATAAAGGAGGCTTCCAATATCAAATTTTCCAATGTGGAATTCTCCAACCAAAAAGATTGGTTCCCTCATTGTTTTGAAAGTTAAATTTTCATCTAACAATCCCCCACTTGGAAATTTAAACAAAAAGAAAAAGAGAGAAGAGATTTTCATCGAGCAGTTTCAATCTATACAATACTGTGCATAAGCAAAGGTATCTTATGACTTGAACCTTTACATAGTGTAGATGATTTAGAATATACTAGAGTAACCCTTGGTTTTGAACTCTATCTCTAACAGCATCTCACACAGAGTGTTATTAGGGTGTAGTACGAAAGCACGTGCTTTAAGGCCTAACACGTGAATCCCGGTTTAGTGAATGCTCTAGAGAGTTTGCCTAAGAACTCCATAGGAAGCGACCCTCGCTTCCACATTCACACAGGTGAGTCTATCTAAAGTACTCCTGTAGCTAGGTACCCCACTTGTCATCAAGTATAGATCTCATTAAGAACTGAGTTCAACCTTTCTTACACTTCAGGATATCATGTTCAGACTTTAAGTCATAGGAATGGAACTGTATATTTGGTTTAACATGATTCACTATATATCGCTCGTGATTAGTTATTACCCGTTGAACTTATTTCTTGGGATCTCCAATCTACAGGTTGGGTTTTCCTCAGCTGTGATTCATCTTTCGATAGGCACGAGTCACATTCTTTCTAAGGTTCTGAAAACCTTTTCTCTGGCCAGTTCTTTCGTCAAAAGATCTGCTAAATTTTCATCAGTCCATATGTGATCCACTCTAACTGTACCAATAGTGAGAAACTCTCTAATGGTACTGTGCTTACGACGTATTTGACCTCTCTTTCTATTGTAGTAACGGTTCTGAACTTTTGTGATTGTTGCAATACTATTGCAATGGATCAATATGACTGGTACCGGCTTTTTCCATAAGGGAATTTTTGATAACAGACTTCTAAGCCAACCTGCTTCTTCACTAGCTGTCGCTAGTGCTATCATTTCTGACTCCATCGTAGATTGGGATAAAATAGTCTGTTTCTTGGACTTCCAAGAGACAGCTCCGCCAGCTATATTAAAGATATAGCCATTTGTAGCCTTTGAATCATCCGAAAGAGAGTTCCAATCAACATCGCTAAACCCTTCCAGGACAGTGGGAAACTTTTGATAATGTAATCCTAGGTTTTGAGTTTTCTTCAAGTATCTCATGACCTTTTCTATAGCATTTCAATGCTCTTTACTAGGTCTGCTTGTAAACCTGCAAAGTAATCCTACAACATAAGCTATGTCAGGCCTAGTGCATTCGACAGGGTATCTAAGACTGCCTATAATGCTCGCATACTTAGATTGATTAACACTATCACCAGTGTTCTTGAACAACTTGACACTAGGGTCATAAGGAGTACAGGCTAGTTTACACTCAAAGTAATTATATTTCTTTAAAATATTTTCTATATAGTAAGATTGATACAAAGAAGTTCCCTTTTCAGACCTATTTACTTTTATGCCTAAGATTACACTAGCTTTTCCTAAGTCTTTCATGTTGAAGTTCGCACTCAATATTGATTTTACATCATTTATGACGTGCATGTTCGACCCAAAGATCAATAAATCATCTACATATAGACACAAGATAGTGCAGAGGTTATTATCAAACTTATAGTAGATGCATTTGTCACTTTCATTGACCTTGAAACCTTTAGATAGGATAAGGTTGTCAATTTTTTCATGCCTTTACTTAGGAGCTTGTTTTAGTCCATAGAGAGATTTGTCTAATTTACACACCTTATTTTCTTGACCTTGGACAACAAAACCCTCAGGTTGTTTTATGTAAATCTCTTCTTCAAGTTCACCGTTTAGGAAAGCGGTTTTTACATCCATCTGATGTACTATGAGGTTATAAAGGACAACGAGAGAGAACAGGACACGGATAGAGGTAATTCTAGTGACAGGGGAGAAGGTGTCAAAGAAATCTACGTTTTCTCTCTGTCTAAAGCCCTTTGCTACTAACCCGGCTTTAAATTTGTCGACAGTCCCATCAGGTCTAAGTTTCCTCTTTAAGATCTATTTGCACCCTATTGCCTTACATCTTGGGGGTAGATCTACTAAGTGCCAAGTCCTATTTGACTCAAGTGAGTCCATCTCATCATTTATGGCTTCTTGCCATAGGTTGGCATCTACTGAGGATAGAGCAACTCTTAGATCTTTAGGGTCTTCTTCTACATTGTAGGTCAGGAAGTCATTTCTGAAATCTTTGGCGGTTTTAGCTCTTTTGCTTCTTCTAGGTTTTGAGTCAATTTCCTCTCTAGGGTTAGGATTTCTAACTAGGGTTATACCACTTGATCTAGAGCCCCCACTATTCCTTGATTTAAAAAGAAATCTATCTTCAAAGAAGTCGACATCATTTGACTTAATGATCACTTGGTTCACTAGATCATAGAACCTGTAGGCTTTACTATTTAAGGCATAACCTATAAAGACACACTCGTAAGCTCTACTAGCCAACTTTTTTCTTTTTGGGTATGGAATCCTTACAAAGGCTAGACTACCCCATGGTCTAAAGTAGGACAAGTATGGTTTCTTATTCTTGAGAATTTCATAAGGTGAAGTTTTATTTTTAGATTTCGGGATTCTATTTAGGACATAACACACGATAAGGATGATTTCACTCCACCAATAAGACGCAGCTCCTGAACTAAGTAAAATAGCAACTACTAGCTCAACTAAAGTTCTATTTTTTCTTTCGGCTTTTCCGTTCATTTCAAGAGAATAAGGTGCGGTCTTTTCGTGTATTATTCCATGAGAGTTAAAGAACTAATTAAAACTGTCCGAGTCGTACTCGGTTCCCTTATCATTACGAAGTCTTTTGACCTTTCTATTAAATCAATTCTCTATTTCAGAAACAAAATTTTTGAAGGCTTCAAAAGCATCACTTTTGTTTTTCAGCAAGTATACAAAAGTAAAATCAAAGCAATCGTCAATAAAGGTAATGAAATATCTTTTGCTGTTTCTAGTCAAGATGCCATCAAATTCACAAACATCAGAATGAATCAAATCTAGATGCTCAGAATTCCGAAGTACAGATTTATGCGGAATTTTAGTAATTTTAGCCTGACTACAATACTCACATTCATCAAAATCATTCGTAGATAACTTAGGTATCATTTCCAACCTAATCATGTTACTAATTAAATTCTTATTCACATGACAAAGTTTAGCATGCCAAATATTCATAGAACACAACATATACATGGAAGATTTCATTTTATTAAGGTCTAAATTTAATTTGAACATTCCCTCAGTTGCATACCCTTTCCCTACAAATACATTATTTTTGGTAAGGGTATACAGGTCTACCCCTATAGTTTGAGTAAACCCGACTTTGTTGAGGAGATAGCCCAAAACCAAATTCTTTCTTATCTCCGGAGTGTGCAGAACGTCCTTCAACGTGAGGGTCTTTCTAGAGGTAAACTTCAGTTCCACCTCGCCGATTCCAGCAACTTTCTTGGATTGGTGATCTCCCAACAAAATATTCTTATCCTTAGTTTCAGTATAAGTTTTAAATAGACTAAGATCGTGACAGACATGGCGCGTAGCGCCAGTGTCTATCCACCACCTTTCACAACCACCGATCACATTTACTTTTGTGATCATGGCGACTAACGGTTCTTCTGTCAGGTTCGCCTGACCAGCAGGACGACGCCTGTTCCTATAGTTCCTAACCATGTGCCTAGGTTTATTACAATTAAAGCAGAGGAACTGTACCGTTTCTTCTGAAGGGGGTTTTTATTTTTTCTGTTGGTTCTGGTTGCTGAAACCACGGTTCTGACCATTCCTCTTTGTCCCCTTAGATTTTTGGTTAGGTTTTACTATGGCAGAGGTGAGTTTCCTAAGTACTGCGTTCACTTCCTTCCTCTGGTTCTGCTTCTGAGCTTCCTCCTCGATCCTTAGCCAGGTTATAAGACTCTCTAGCTTGGTTTTATACCTCAAAGTGTTCTTGAAGTCCTTCCACAAAGGGGGCAGTTTATCAATAATAACAACAACTTGGAATTGTTCGTCTAGAGGCATACCTTCAATAATTATCTCGTGGGCTATCTTCTTGCAGTTCATGGGAATGGGCCTCCACCTGTCTCTTATACACATCTAGATGTGTATAAGAGACAGGTCTAGAGGCATACCTTCAATAATTATCTCGTGGGCTATCTTCTGGAGTTCATGGGACTGGGCCTCCACGGATTTTTCATCCATCATCTGGAACTTGAGATAACGGCTAACTGCATATTTCTTCGACCCAATCTTCTCGGTGTCATACTTCTTTTGTAGGGCATCCCAGACCTCCTTCGTTGTCTTCATTGTACTGTAGTAGTCATACAGATCATCAGTCAAACCATTTAAAATGAAATTCTTACAAAGAAAGTCTTTCTCCTCCCACTCAGTAGCTTCTTTTATTTGTTGTTAAGTTGGTTCTTCTAAAGGGACAATCGGCTTAGCTCTGGTACAAGTTTCAGAAACTTTCTTGACGGTGAGGAAGAACAACATCTTTTGCTTTCACCGCTTGAAGTTCGCTCTTTCAAACCGGAATGGATGGTTAAGGTCAGATATCATAACGTCATTGTTGCTATTGAGGGCCATTGATGATGCGGCAAAATCATCTTAAAATTGTTGGAAACGACAGGACCCTTAGAACGACGAACAGTAAACCGTCAAGGCACGACGGTCAAGCGAAGAGCAAAACCTGCAAAACAGAAACTCGTTATAGGCTGAGTCGCGGAGCTTGCTCTCTTTAAGATGTTTAGCAGCTCTGCCCAAGTGTGCAAGCAGGTCTGAAAATTGCCACATCGTCCCCAGGATAAAACAACCAATAGAACCCGATCGGAAATGCACCGTTACCGATCGAAACACACACTCTTTCTAAACTCATTGCTCGGAAAGCTAAGATGGAGGAGGAGAGAAAGAGAAAAAGAAGTGATAAGTGAAGAAACAATTTGTACATCTTTGAACTGTTGAAAGCCAGACCTTTTATAGGCCTTCAACGATGAACCGTAGAGAGTGAGAAGGGCTCTCTGCCACAGAACGTGCGCGGACGGAACGAAATGGGCAGAAGAAATGGAACGGGCGGACGAACATGTACGGATCGGGTGGACGAACGCGGACGAAACGGAACGGACCGTTTCCTCCCTTTTTTTGGTTAAAAAATAATAAATAATAATAAAAATAAAATAAAATAATATTTTTATTAGAATGGATGGCGACTGCGGCGTGTGTGGGACGCCACCGAATCCACATTGGTCTATCTTCTCATTTTCTCCAAAACATGGGTACCAGGCCCAAACCCGAAACTCAAGATTGGAGTACATAAAGGAGACTTCCAACATCAAATTTTCCAATGTGGAATTCTCCAACTAAAAATGTTGGTTCCGTCTTTGTTTTAAAAGTTAAATTTTTACCAAACATTTAGTCTTTCAACTTTTAAAATCTCTATTTTAATCTCAAATTAGTGAATGATGTAACTTTGGAATAGGTACATATTGATCAATGAATAAAATTTTTACTATAAAAAGATACATAGACAACTCAAACGAGAAATAAATTAAATATTTCTTATAGTACAAAAAGTAAAAAGGTAAGGGGATTAGAACTTCCAACTGAAAGAATACATATAACATATCAATTAATGTTGAGGTATAGTTATTACTCTAACAATCAAATAAATATTGAGGATCATAATAATTTTTGAAAGGGAGATATGGTTTATTTATAGCATCCCTTCTTCCACAAGTTAAATTATGTAGAAGAGTGTAAGAGAGAGGGTATGGCCTATGGGCCAAGGGTACCCCACTAAACTAGCTGCCATTTGCCTATAAATATGTAAACAACATCAGCTAGCTTTAAGGCATACACCCTCTAATATTTTATACCATATGCCCTACACTTACATTTATTCTATAGCTACCAAATCTTCTCATTCTCTTCCTACAATCAATATTATTTGATTCACCAATTTAAAATGGTTTGAATTCTTATAAATGGAAAACTTAACAATATGTTTTTGTTAAGTGTGTAGCAATGGGTATCTATATCAGGTACAATACAATATGTTTTTGCTGTATTTTATGCCCTAAACTCGTAGTTTGTAAATATATAAATAAATTTATGATGATTAATAAAATAATTTTTATTTTATATTATGTCTTCAATTTGCATAACTATATCTAATAAAGCAAAATTTGAATTTTTTGTATGAAACTTGAACAGTATATGTAGGCTAATCAGTATGGCAACCTTAGAGGGAATAAATAGGGTTTATTAAAATTAATTAAAACTTTTTCCTAATGTGAGCCCAATTAAAAAGCTTAACAAATTTTTTGTTAATAAACAATAAATTCATACAAATAAATTCAAACTAAAATAATCAAAAAGTTAATAGTACTACTTTAAAGCCCTCAAATTGGTTCTAATAACAAGATTGATAATAAATATAGAAATTTAAGAACTACCAATCAAAATATACAAATATAAACAATTAACATCAATAACAAAAACTGCAATTAATTTCAAGCAATAAAATTTAATAACAAATTAAATAGGAGAAGGATAGAGAAATTGACATTGAAAATTTTATAGTGGTTCGGCACAACCGGCCTACATCCACTTTCCAAGCTCATTTTGGGTATGTTACGATGAACTCGACTCTTTTCACGGCTTAAAGTTGAACCGTGCAATGTTCTTTAACAAACTTGATCCTTTCTATGGTTGAGGATCAAACCGTTACAACGACTCTTTCTCCGGAATCAAGAGCAACCCTTATAATAGTTTGAAAAAATAAATAGCACACACTCGACAACTTCTCTAAAAGAGTGGATTTATAAATTTAGCACTCGGTGAATCAATCCTCATAACATAAAATATCTCTCTAAAAAAGAAGATGAAAAGAAGAAAATTGAAGCTTGGAGAAAGAGTAACAATGGTGACTTAATGAATTATGGAAGATTGTAAAAAGATACGAAATTGTTGTTTTAATTTTGGAGAAGATGAAAATTTTAAAAAGAGATGGGTAGGTGAAAACCAAATTCAATTTGGGTCATTGGATGTTGGTAAAAGAAAATTGAATTGGTGAGATTTAAACTAAACAGGCCATTAGACATAAAAAGAAATAATATAATGATATATATCTTTTAAAATTATTTCATTTAAAACCCAACAAAAAGCAAATGCCCATCACGTGCCCAAAATTAGCCGTTAAACACAACCTAAAATATATTAAATTTATTTTCTTCCAATTCAAAAATCAAGAGTCCACCATGTGTCACTCATCCATTGCTCCAAGTGGCACCTTTCAATTGATCCACTTTGATGAGAAAACTTATGCCACTCATCAGCTCGGGTTTTTTCTTTTAAGCTTCTTTCAGTAATATCGTCTTCGTTTAAACTCCAATTTGAGGGCTTAAATTGCGTTGGATTTGTTATTCTGAGCTTTATGCAATAGAGACTTCCAAACACTAAAATTATTGATGAATAAGAGCAGGTTTGTTATCATCAAAATATTAGTTAATTAAAATTAATTAATTTGAGATTAAAGACTAAAAATCCAACAATCTTCCTCTTTTTTACGATGACAAACTCTAAAAAAAAATGAATTTCAAAGAGATGAATGATAGAAAATATGAACTTAAATCACATTCAACACACATATAATTTCAATTTACTTGAACACAGAATACATTCAATAATAACATGATTTCATTTTTCTTATTGTCTCTTCCCCTTTTGGAATCAATTAAAAAGAGTAGGTAAGAAAAATAAACAAAGACATAAAAGTTCTTAAAAATATGACCATATAATTTTGCATATTTCTTCTCCTATCAACATGCCTTCTAAGAATAAGCAACATTATAAATTCAAGAGGCATTATAAGAAATTTTAAGATCAATTTTATAAATTTCTCCCCCTTTAAAATCAATTGAGCACTCCTCCTTAATAAGGGACAAAAAAACATTTAGCATATATCAACTCGAGGGTAGAAATATCAAAAAAATTTCAAAACATATTTTATGAAAGACAATTACTCCCCCTAAAAAGATAAACAATAATATGCATAAGAGGGTACAAAACAATATAGCAATATGAGAATCAATTCCATTTAAACATGAAATTCATATATGATCTCCCTAAAATCAAACATTCTCCTTTAAAAAAGAAAAAAATGTTAGATACTAAAGAGATATAATTATTCAAGTAAAATTCAAATTATGATACTAAATAATAGCGAAGCAACGCAATCACATAATATGCCACAAAGAGAATGACATTAAAACAGAGATAGCATTTGTAGCATTAGAAATAAAAGGATTATACCAATTTTTTGCAAATCACAAATAGGGATTCAAGAAAATATCAATTCTATAAATACTTCCTCCATAAAAAAGAATTTAACAACATTACCATTCACATGTACCTTTCCAAAATAAGACAAACAGCATACTCAAAGTGATTTCTATTCAACATTGTAGGTCATATAACATGCATAACTCATGCTCAAAAAGGCATCAAACAAACTCTAATCAAATTCATTCAAAAAATTAAACAACATAATAACTATCTCTTGCAAGACTCGATATACTTTTGCTTAAAACTTTCGAGGAAAAACACGAGGATTAACAAATAACTAACTGACCAAAAAGTCAAAATATAAGCAATAAAGACAATGCCATATAGATAGATATACAATCATTTTTCATGGCATTAAATCCAACAATCAATGTAATTTAAGAAATCAAATTCAAACTTTCCCTAAATCATTCCAGAGATATACTTTTCATAGAAATACCAAAAGAATAATTACCTCAATAATTCAAAAATAAAAAGTTACAAAATATACAATTTCTTTCGTTTGATCCAAGCAAGCCTTTTAGTTGCTCAAATTTGAATTAATTCCACAATTGAAGTCTAAGCAACCAATTGCTTCTTGAAATCACCTACAAAACTCAACTAAAAGATTTTGGTACCCATTTCTTAAGTCCTTCATTGTTAATGAGCAAAGACTTTGGAATCCATTTCAAATTAGTTCTAATATTACTAGCATTCACTTTTGGCAATAACAACTTTGATATTTATGAACAAATTTGCCACAAGAATAACATATAACATTAGCCAAGAATTTCTTTTGCACCTTATTTTTATTCAACAAATTCTTGTTGAGAGCAATTTTCAATTTAAAACAATTTAGTCTAATATGACCTTTAACTCCCCAATAATGACATGTAGGTACAAAATTTGATTTTACATGCAAATCTCTAGTATTTACATATTTAGGAAATTATGCGTATATGTAGATTTTTCATGACAATATTTAGGCACAAACTTTGATTTTTCATGCATAGGCCTAACCTTTTTTCATGCTTATCAACAAATTTCATACTATGAATATATTTTGATCTAGCATGAAATTGTTTATGCATAGATTTTGATTTATCATGAGAATTTTTAGATTTTTCTATGTTTTAGCACAAATTTAGATTCAACAAAATTGGGCACATCATGTAAAACATCTTTAGACATAATAGAGGTGGCTTTGATAAAAGTGGTACTCTTAGAAGTAGATGAACATTTTGCTTTACATAGTCTAATCCCTTTTTGTCATTACATGGTTTAACTAAGTTAATAATTTTATCCAATTTTTGTGCACCTATAGTCAATTTTTTAATGCTTTCTTTAGCATATTTAAGCTCTTTCACAAGGATCGACTCTTTTTAACAAGTTCATTACTATCAAAGAAATCATGTTCAAGAAATTTAATTTTATCAACAAGAGAAAGTTTATCTTTTTCTTGAGATGTAGTACTAGTTTATTTTCCAACTCAATTATTCTATTTTTCAAACTAGAAACTCAATTATTCTATTTTTCAAAGGTTTGAGCTTGACATTTTCAATTTTAAGAAACTTGAAAATTTTTATCATCACAACAAGAATAATTAACAATGAGATATTAGCCATATTCTTTAAATAAGAATTTCATCAATCAAAGATTTATTCTCAATAGACAATGCTTTAAACTTCTTTGATTAATTTAGATATTTAGAATTAACTTGTTCTAAATCACATTGCATGCTTTCAAATGCATCATATATTTCGTCATAGGAAGGTTTTTTTTAATTACCTAGTTTTTGTCACTTTTATCTCCAGAATCACTTTTGGAATGAGACATTATGCACAAAGAGGATCCATCACATTTTTCTTTTTCCACTACATGGATTTTTCCTTCATTTTGTAAATTATAATTCTCCTTCACATTAAATAAAACATTAGTAGTACAAGGAGAATTTTCTACACTATACATATTGTAACACCCCACACATTTTTTTAGTAATAATGTAATTTCAATAACTTTATTATTTGGAATTTCAGTAATTGTTATTAGTTGGAAGGCATTTTTGGAATTTTGGACTTCAAGTGTAAGTGCGTAATTTAATTGTTGGCTGTGAAATTATCCAATTTGAAAATTAATGGGCAGGAATAATTTCTTTGAAAAAGAAAGGAATTTAATAGTAATCAAGTGGAATAAGGAAAGGACACTCTAAATATAATTATACTTATTTCTTTTAGTTTTTTCATCATTCATCATTTATTATTTTTAATTTAACCTTCATTCCTTTTCTTCCTCATCTATCCATCGCGGTAACCCAACCCCCCCCCCCCCCCCCCCCCCCCCCCCAATTTCTTTTTCCTTCACCGAGCTACTATCTTCCAGCCCGCTGCACTGCACCGCGTGGCTCCGCCCGTTGCATGCAGCGTGTCAGCACAGAACGGGTGCCTCCGTCCCCCCTCCGCTGTGCGCCTATGCGCATACATATATCAGCGGGTCGTATCGAGCTACACCTGCACTGTGTCACTCCGTCACCATTAGTCGTGAACGTTCGTCCACGCCGTTCGAACGCCTCGTTCGGTAGCCCCACCATGCCTAAATCGAAAGATTTCCATCGCTGACCGTCGAGTCGTCCCGTCCCGTCATCCAGGCCCGATCCGTCCAGCCTGGTTCGCTTCACCTAACCGTCAATTCCGCGTCATCACGTCGGATTCGCTGCCTAAGCCGTCAAATTTCTCCTGTCTGTCGCCAACGTTGCTGTGCCAGATTCTCGAGTCCTTGGGTAAGATAAATTTTTAGAATTTTCTTTGGGGATTTTAGAGTACTCGTTAATTTTGGCTAAAATTGTGATGACCATCATGTTTGGCCATAGATTAAGTGTTGGAAGAGTTTCAAGTCGAAAGTGGATCGTCGACTGTTGCAAAGTGCTTCGGGTTGTCATCAAACTTTTGATGGATTTGACCTTGACAACAAACTTTGGTAAGTTAAATTGGGGTTCGTTGGATTAAATGTGGTATGTTTTGGTTTTGGCTCCAAAGATTGAATTCTAGTGTTTGTGTTTTGTGCTAGGGGAATTAATTTGAGAGTTACTTTGTTGGAGATTAATTGCTTGGGTTAATTTTGGATTTAACTTTGAGGTAAGTAATCCTACTACTAGAACTGCCCACGGGCCAGACATTAGATGTATGCTAGCATGATAAATGAATGTTATGGCAGAATGATAACATGATAGACTGATATTATAATATGATTAAAGTATGTTCTGGTACGAGATCTGAATTATTTATTTATGCACATATACACTTGAATGCTAGTATGAGATGGTATGTGCTTCTGTATGGTTGTAATTGTTCTGATGATGTTGAGGTATACATGTATGTTGTAGAACCATGATGTTGAGGTTTATATGTATGTCATAGATTCGTACAGTGATGATTATGATGTTGAGATTGTGCAAATGTCCTTACTGATTAGTTAGATGTCCATTAAATTTTGTGTTTCTTTCGGGATTCACCAGTTTGTGTTTCCTTCGGGATTCACCAGTTTGTGTTTCCTTTGGGATTCACCAGTTTGTGTCTCCTTCAGGATTCATTAGAGGTAGTGGGAATACCTAACTACAGTAGGATATGACTCAGTCTCCTTCTTGTTTCATGTGCATATGTGTCCCAGGAGGACTAGAGCAGTTTATATGTTTCACCAGAGGTGGGTATCTAGAGGACATAGATACCCAGCCTGACCCCAGTAGTGAGGTTATTTACTGAGTCTTTTATACTCATTCTTTCTTATGTTGTTGTTTCAGGTAAGGGTAGAGATGCACCGACGATGGAAAAATGGAATTTGTGATCGAGCTACTGGGACTAGTTTTTACGCTTCCCATCATGAGATTTAAAGTTCCTTTCATGTTTCTCTTAACTTTTAGTTTTGATGTTTAAAACTTACTTTTAAGAATTATTTTGCAGAGTTATTTATTGTCCTTTATGATTTATGGGTACCCTACTATTGTTTTAATATTTGAATTTAATGAAAGTCTTTTGAACTTACCTTATTTAATTAGCATTTATTTTGCCATAACCGAGTGTCGTTTTGAGTTCCATGCATGCATGTATTTAGTAACGGCCTAACTTAAGTCCTAGGGGGACGGGTCGTTACAGTTGGGATTAGAGCCCATGTTTTGGGTTTTGTAGACTGACTTACTATATAAGTCTAGATAGTCCCTATGGCCTAGCAACGGATCCCTCGTCATCGCCAGGTATGTTCTACTAATGAAAGTTTCAATGCATATATGAGAACAGTGATGTAGTATTTTAAATGCATGATGTCTGAGAAAGACCCAGAAATAGCTAGTTAACGTATGAATTTATGACAGGACATGACACCTAAAACTAGAAAAAGAAAGACACTTAGAGAAGAAATGCAAGTAGAGAGAGCTGAGAGTAGCCAGACTATTCCGGCAGCTCCAAATCTGCTTGTGACCCAAATTGATGAGAAGGCGATGGAAGCTAGAATTAGTGAAGCTGTTGCATCCTCTCTAATGGGAAAGCTGTAGGAACTAATTCGTAGCACGATGACAGGACAGACTGCCCAGACCCAAGCTCAGGAGGAACCGGTGCCACCCGAGCAGTTAGAACAGACCTGACCGTAGGATAGAGACATGCAGGGCCTGTCTCTTGAGGCTAAACATCTGAGGGATTTCTGGAAGTATGACCCTCGCCCCTTTGATGGATCGTTGGGGGACCCCACCAAAGCAGAGATATGGTTATCATCTATTGAGACAATATTTCGTTTTACGAGGTGCCCGGAAGAGCACAAGCTTCAATGTGTAGTCTTCATGTTGATTGGTAACGCGAAAATCTGGTGGCGTTCAGCAGAAAAAATGATTGATACTGGGGGTAAACTTGCAATCTGGGAGCAGTTCAAGGAGCACTTTTATGAGAAGTACTTTTCGGACAACACCCGATACAACAATCAGGCAGAATTCTTGAACTTGAAGAAGCGAGTTATGTCGGTGGAGGAGTATGAGCAGGACTTTGATAAGCTGTCTCGCTTTGCTCCTAAACTAGTAGCCACCGAGGTAGCGAGGATAGATAGATTCATCCAGGGCCTGAGGAACGGACTACGAGGGATGGTGCATGACTTGGATCCCAAGACGTATGCTCTGGCACTACGGGCTGTCGTGAGGATTGATGCTGACTCCCAGGTGGGAGAGGAATACAGAAGATCGATCGGGATTGGGACCTCCGTAGGTCAGAGAAGGAAAGCTGAACACAGGGCTCCTGAGCATCAACAGAGGAGCCAGAACACAGTAAATGCTCCACGTCAGTGGGGACAGTAGGGTTCCTAGGTTGTGACTGGCCGGGAGGATAGGCCGATATGTACCACTTGTGGTAAGCGACACTGGGGACGTTATCTAGCCGGCTCTGGTATCTATTTTCGATGTGGCCAGAAAGGGCATATGTCAGATAGATGCCCGAGGAGGAACACACCTGAACACAGGGGCCAACCCATAAGTTCATTTTAGGTAGGCTCGAGTCGTCAGTAACAGTAGGGTAGGGTGTTTTCTACCACTCAACGTGAGGCCGAGAAGTCAGGCATAGTGGTGACAGGTACACTTCCCATTTTGGGGCACCATGCTTTAGTTTTGTTTGACTCTGGCTCTTTGCATTCGTTTATATCTGCTGTATTTGTGAGGCATGCCATGTTAAACTCAGAACCTTTGCCATTTGCATTGTCCATTTCCACTCCATCAGGAGAGATCTACGTTAGCTACAAAAAAGATAAAAGCATGTCAGGTAGAGGTAGCCAATCGTGCATTAGATATAACTTTGATAATTTTAGATATGCGCGATTTTGATATGATATTGGGCATGGATTGGATAGTTGCTAATCATGCCAGCATAGATTGCTCCCATAAGGAGGTCATCTTTAACCCTCCTACAGGAGCCAGTTTTAAGTTTAAAGGGGTTGGGACCGTAGTTCTACCCAAAGTGATTTTAGCATTGAAGTTCAGTAGACTATTCGACCAAGGAGCTTGAGGCTTTATGGCCAGTGTGGTGGACACTAGAGAGATTGAAGTCACCTTGACTTCGGAGCCAGTAGTAAGGGATTTTCCAGACGTTTTTGGACACTAGAGAGATTGAAGTGACCTTGACTTCGGAGCCAGTAGTGAGAGATTTTCTAGATGTTTTTCTCGAGGATCTTTTCGGACTGCCCCCACAACGGGGGATAGATTCTGCTATTGAGTTGGAGCCAGGCACAACCCCTATTTCGAAGGCTCCATACAGGATGGCCCCTGCAGAGTTGAAGGAACTGAAGGTCCAATTGTAGGAGTTGTTGGACAAGGGTTTCATACGCCCTAGCGTGTAACCATGGGGTTCACCTGTTTTGTTTGTGAAAAAGAAGAATGAATTGTTACGTCTGTGCATTGATTAAAGAGAGCTGAACAAGGTGACCGTCAAGAACAAGTATCCCCATCCCGGGATTGATGATTTGTTCAACCAGTTTCAGGGAGCTACGGTATTCTCCAAGATTGATCTCTAGTTAGGATACCACCAGTTGAGAATAAAGGACAGTGACATACCCAAGACAGCTTTTCGTTCGAGATACGACATTATGAGTTTATAGTGATGTCATTCGGTCTAATGAATGCACCAGTAGTGTTCATGGATTTGATGAATAGGGTGTTCAAGGAATTCCTTGACACCCATGTGATTGTTTTTACTGATGACATCTTGGTTTATTCTAAGACAGAGGCCGAGCATAAGGAGCTATTGCAAAAAGTTTTGGAGACATTGAGGGCCAATAAACTGTATGCTAAGTTTTCTAAATGTGAATTTTGGTTGAGGCATGTGTCCTTCCTAGGGCATGTAGTATCGAAGAAAGGTGTCTCTATGGATCCTACAAAGGTTGAGGCAGTTACGAGTTGGGCTCGTCCAACCACAGTCAGTGAGGTACGCAGTTTCTTGGGGTTAGCAGGCTACTATAGACGATTTCTAAAGGACTTCTCTCGCATAGCTGCCTCATTGACTCAGTTGACCCGAAAGAGAGCAGCATTTGTTTGGAATGAGGCTTGTGAAAATAGTTTCCAGGACCTCAAGCAGAGGTTGGTTTCAGCCTCAATTCTTACAGTACCAGATGGATCAAGTGGTTTTGTCATTTACAGTGATGCGTCTAAGAAGGGGTTAGGATGAGTATTGATGCAGTAGGACAGTGTAGTTGCTTATGCTTCACGTCAACTAAAGAAGCATGAACAGAATTATCCCATGCACGATTTGGAGTTATCAACAGTGGTTTTTGCTCTCAAGATATGGAGACATTATTTATATGGAGAGAAGATACAGATCTTCACCGACCACAAGAGTTTTAAGTACTTTTTTACCCAGAAAGAGTTAAACATAAGGCAAAGAAGGTAATTGGAGCTGGTGAAGGATTGTGACTGTGAAACTTTGTACCACCCGGGAAAAGCAAATGTAGTGGCAGATGTTCTAAGCAAAAAGGTGGCCCATTCAGCAGCCCTCATTACCAGGCAGACTCACTTGTGCAGGGAACTGGAGAGGACAGAGCTTGCAGTGGCTGTGGGAAAGGTCACGACACAGTTAGCACAGTTGTCGGTGCGACCGAGTCTAAAGTAGAAGATTATTGATGTGCAGCGAGACACCCCTTTTTTGGAAGAGAGAGTTCG